>NC_060138.1:326471075-327071075 GCF_021461385.2 Schistocerca piceifrons
GATATAAATGTGTCAATGCATTTGGTGATTACTTTGAATGGAACCAACCATTCCATAGTCCCACTGTGGCAGGTGTTTGGGTTTTATTTGACTACCCCTTGTAGTTCACTTCAATTGAAACTGATTGCTAACAAAATATAACAATAGTACTGAAGTGTTACGAAGAATCCAGAATCTCTGTACTACCTATAATTAGATACTTTACAAAGTATTTGTACTCCTCGCATGTTTAAAAGAATAGTTTTACATTGCTCCAGAAGATAATTACACTACTGGCCATTAAAATTGCTACACCATGAAGATGACATGCTACAGACGCGAAATTTAACCGACGGGAAGAAAATGCCGTGATATGCAAATGATTAGCTTTTAAGAGCATTCACACAAGGTTGGCGCTGGTGTCGACACCTACAATGTGCTTACATGAGGAAAGTTTCCAACTGATTTCTCATACACAAACAGCAGTTGACCAGCGTTGCCTGGTGAAACGTTGTTGTGATGCCTCGTGTAAGGAGGAATCACGTTTCCGACTTTGATAAAGGTTAGATTGTAGCCTATCGCGATTGTGGTTTATCATATTGCGACATTGCTGCTCGCGTTGGTCGAGATCCAATGACTGTTAGCAGAATATGGAATTTGTGGGTTCAGGAGGGTAATACGGAACGCCGTACTGGATCCCATCGGCCTCGTATCACTAGCAGTCGAGATGACAGGCATCTTATCTGCATGGCTGTAACGGAACGTGCAGCCATGTCTCGATCCATGAGTCAGCAGATGGGGATGTTTGCAAGACAACAACCAACTGTACGAACAGTTCGATGATGTTTGCAGCAGCATGGACTATCAGCTCAGAGACCATGGCTGCGGTTACCCTTGACGCTGCATCACAGACAGGAGCACCTGCGATGGTGTACTCAACGACGAACCTGGGTGCCCTAATGGCAAAACGTCAGTTTTTCGGATGAATCCAGGTTCTGTTTACAGCATCGTGATGGTTGCATCCGCGTTTGGCTACATCGCGGTAAACGCACATTGGAAGCGTGTATTCATCGTCGCCATACTGGCGTATCACCCGGCGTGATGGTATGGGGTGCCATTGGTTACACCTCTTGTTTGCATTGAAGGCACTTTGAATAGTGGATGTTACGTTTCAGATGTGTTAAGACTCGTGGCTCTACCCTTCATTTGATCCCTGCAAAACCCTACATTTCAGCAGGATAAAGCATGACTGCATGTTGCAGGTCCTGTACGGGCTTTTTCTGAAAACAGAAAATGTTCAACTGCTGCCGTGGCCAGCACATTCTCCAGATCTCTCACCAATTGAAAACGTCTGGTGAATGGTGGCCGAGCAACTGGCTCGTCGCAATAAGCCAGTTACTGCTCTTGATGAACTGTGGTATTGTATTGAAGCTGCATGGGCAGCTGTACCTGTACACGCCATCCAAGCTCTGTTAGACTCAATGCCCAGGCGTATCAAGGCCGTTAGTACGGCCAGAGGTGGTTGTTCTGGGTACTGATTTCTCAGGATGTATGCACCCAAATTGCGTGAAAATGTAATCACATGTCAGTTCTAGTATAATATATTTGTCCAATGAATACGTTTATCGTCTGCGTTTCTTCTTGGTGTAGCAATTTTAATGGCCAGTAGTGTATATATAAGGCAACTGGGGCGCAGGTAAAATTACAGTATTCAAAACAAGGTAGCACTATGGTTTTCATGCCAGCGTTATTGATACCTATATTTGTTTCCAGTAAGTTAAGTTTTATTTCAAAATTGTTAAGGCTATATTTTATTTGTTCAAAATTACCTTATACAAATCCATGAGATTGATACTTCCCAGTTATGTTTGCTGTGAAACATTTACAGGACTAGTCAGCTACCTAGGCTGTATTTAATATGATTGATTTTGGACAGTTGGTGTGTGTGTGTGTGTGTGTGTGTGTGTGTGTGTGTGTGTGTGTGTGTGAGAGAGAGAGAGAGAGATCATATGTGGCTTTATGAAGGTCTAGTTATGTGGCAGCTAGCAGGTTAAACTGTGGAAAATTAGTTCTTTCTATATAGGGCCATTTCTCTCTGTTGTACTTGTAATTGTTGTGGAAGGAGTGCTAAGAATCTGTATTTACAGGTGAATTCATATATCCATTTTAATGGATGGTCGTCACTAATACATAGTTGACATCTATCTAGTTGGCATGGGGGAATGATACTCATCCAGAAGCTGTATGGTAAAGGTTAATTAAGGGCAATCGGAAGTATATATTGTGAACTGCCGTAGTGAGCAATGTTTGGAATGTAGCTGATGCTAATGATATTCCATGCAGTTTTGGTATTGCAGCCTGATAATGTCGACTTCTTGCCATGATATTTCAGCTGACAACCATTTAGTCTTCTTCAGGTTAGTGTTTTGCACTGGAAATTGCTAGTTCACATCGCTACCTTTGTGTATGCATTGGTGGAATAGAGGGCTGTGTAGTGTTGGAATGGGATCAGGGAAGGGGCTAGATGGGTGAGGACAATGACTAATGGAGGTTGAGGCTAGGAGGGTTACGGGAACGTAGATATATTGCAAGGAGAGTTCCCACCTGCACAGTTCAGAAAACTGGTGTTGGTGGGAAGGATCCGTATGGCGCAGGCTGTGAAGCAGTCATTGAAATGAGGAAACTTGTGACTAGAGACTCCTGTCGGGTAGACCGTTCACCGGGTGCTAGTCTTTCGATTTGACGCCATTTCGGCGACTTGCACGTTGATGGGGGTGAAATGATGAGGATTAGGAAAACACAACACCCAGTCGGGCATCGAAACTGGCCCTTATGATTGACATTCTGTTGCCCTGGCCACTCAGCTACTGGGGAGGACGTGTTGGGTGGTTTGTTCAGCATCAGAGTGGTCCAGTTGTTTCATGCGTACAGACAGCTTGTTGGCTGTCATGTCCATGTAGAATGCAGAACAATGGTTGCAGCTTAGCTTGTAGATCATGTGACTGGTTTCACATGTACCTCTATCTTCGATTGTAGAGGTGACATTTGTGACCTTACTGCAGTAGGTGGTGGTGGTGGTGGGAGGATGTATGGGACAGGTCTTGCATCTAGTTGCATTACAGGAGTATGAGCCATGAGGCAAGTGGTTGGGAGCAGGGGTTGCATATGGATGAACAAGGATATCATTTAGATTCTGTGGGCAGCGAAATATTACTGTGGGAAGTGTGGGAAGGATAATGGGTAGGACATACCTCATTTCAAGAAGTAGTAGAAACCCTGGCGGCAAATGTGATTCAGTTGCTCCAGTTCTGGTGGTTTTGAGTTACGAGGGGAATGCTCCTCTGTGGCCGGATGGTGGTACTTTGGGAGGTGGTGGGTGACTGGAGAGATAAGACACAGGAGATCTGTTTTTGTACAAGGTTGGGAGGGTAATTGTGGTCTGTAAAGGCCTCGGTAAGACTCAGCATATTTTGAGAGGGAGCGCTCATCACTGCAGGTGCAATGGCGACAGGTGCAATAGCCATGGGTGGCTAGATTGTATGGAAGGGAGTTTTTGGTGTGGAATGGGCAGCAACTACCAAAGTGGAGGTATTGCTGATGTTTGGTAGGTTTGATATGGACAGAGGTAGAAATGTAGACTTCTTTGAAGTGGAGGTCAACATTGAGGAAGGTGGCTTGTTGTGTTGTGGCTTGTTGTGTTTAGTAGGACCATGTGAAGGAATGGGGGAAAAGATGTTGAGGTTCTGGACGAATGTGGATAGGGTGTCCTCACCCTTGATCCAGATCACAAAGATTTCATCAGTGAATCTGAACCAGGTTAGGGGTATGGGATTGTGGGTGTTTAGAAAGGATTCCTGTAGATGGCTCGTGAATAGTTTGGCATAAAATAATGCCATGTGGGTCCATAGCCTTATCCCAATTTTGTTTCTGGGTAATGCATTCAAAGGGGAAGTAATTATGATTGAGAATATAATTGGTCTGGTGATGAGGAAGGAGGTTGTTGGGTTGGAATCTGTCAGGTGTTGGGATAGGTAATGCTCAATAGTAGTAAGGCCATGGACTTTAGGATGTTAGTGTAAAGGGATGTGGTATCAATACTGATGAACAGGGCACTGTGTGGTAAAGGGAAAGGAACTGTGGAGAGTCATTGGAGGAAATGGTTGATATGTTTTATATAGGAGAGTAATAGGCTGAAGGTGTTAATCTATGAGAGTGGAGATTCTCTCACTGGGTGTACAGTAACCAGCCACAATTGGGTGTCCTGGGTGGTTGGGTTTAAGGATCAGGAAGCATGTAGAAGGTAGGAGTACAGGGACAGGTAGGGATGAGGAGAGAGATGGACTCCAGGGAGAGGTTCTGGAATGGGTCTAAGGATTTCAGGAGAAACTGAAGATCCTCCTGGATTTCTGGAATGGAGTCACTGTGGCAGGGTTTGGAGGTGCAGGTAGTATTATAAGGTCGGGACCAGTTTCTAGATGGTGGACTGTGGTTCTTTCTGTGGATGTAAGGTTAGTTTGTATGTCGAGGGATTTGGGGAATGATGGTGAGCCAAGGTTAAAGGTTAAGAATTTCTGGAGGGTTAACAGGGGGTGTTGTGGAGGCAATGAGGGGGATCGTGGTTGGATGTAGGATTGAACTGACTTAGGCAGGGTTCAATATTGGTCTTCAGTAGAGTCTGACTTGTAGGATTGGTGATGAAAAAGTGTTTCCACTGTAGGGACTGGGAGAAGGAGAGAAGGTCTTCAACAAGTCCTGTGTGATTGAATTTGAGAGTGTGGCAAAACATGAGGCTTCTGGAAAGGACTGATACTTCTGCGGGGCAAAGGCATTTGGATCAAAGGTTCATGACTGTATTTCAGGTCTGTTTAGGTTCTGGATTCTGTGTACCGGTGGGAGGAAGTTTTGGAGGGTGGGGTGACATTGTTTGTCAACTATGATGGTACGTGGGGGAGGTTTGGCAGTTGTAGAGGTGGTGCACAGTGTTCGTTCGAGACAGCAGTAGGGAGTGAGCATGGTGGAGAGTATTTTGAGGTGGCGTTACGGGTTGAACTGAATCTGAACAGATGGAGGTCGTTGTGGAAGGAAGGGTGACAGCTGGAGATGGGTAATTTGGTGGTGAGGCCATTTGGGGGGATTCCATGAACCAAGCAACAATGTAGGAATAGTACGTGGGATTGTGCTGTGGCTGGTGATAAGGAAACTTTTCTATATTGATGCAGATGGAAGGGGCAAGGATCCATGGTGGATTTTCCATTGTTCAAAATTAAATGTTACTAGACATGTCAGACTTGTTGTTTGTGATAAAATGTTTTCTTTCTGTAGAAATTAAAGAATTTCCACTGATTTCTTGATAATTGTATCCCAGAAAGGTATCGTTAAGGCCAAGATTTCCATGGCACAATAATCCGTGGAATGTCCTGTGGAGTTACGTTGCTCGACCATGGCTGCCTGAGCTGAGAAAGCCGAGTGTGACAATTGCGTTCAATGCACCTTTCATGCACTGTGTGCTTTGTCTGACCAATTTAGGCCTTGACCCACTGGAAAGACATTCTGTAGATTTCAGACTTCCTCAATCCCAGATCATCCTTTACTGAACTGTGAAGAGCACAAGTCTTCGTGACTGGATGGAAGATTTGCCTTAAGATTCTGAGTAATTTTGGCAAAATATTGCTGACATAGGAAGGAACACCCTGGATTTGAACTGCTCCTTTTCCTCTTGTTCTTGTGGGTGGTCAGATTTCTTCTTCTGTAAAGCTTTATCAATATGATTTGGAAAATATCCATTATTTTTGAACACTGATTGTAGGTGTTTCAGCTCCTTTGTAAGGCTATGTCAGACACAACATGTGCCCAGCGCACTAATGTATGAAGGACATCCGGTTTGTGTTAGGTGGTGGCAGCTAGATGCCTGCAAATACATGTTTGTATATGTGGGCTTTTGATAAATGGAATGCCCCAATGATATGTCAACTTTTCAACTAATCAAGACATCCAGAAATAGCAGACATCCTAACTTCTTCATTTCCATCGTAAATTAATATTCTTGTGGATGGAATTTAGATGCTGCAAGAAGGAACAGGTCTTCAGAGGACTACCTATGGCAGCACGGTCAATTTGCTTATAATATTCACTGTTGTATTAAAGGTACATTGAGGAAAGAGCATGACGAAATAGTGCTGTTATAGCAGCTTTGAACTTACTGGCGATAAGTGACAATGAATCGATGTGAGGGGCTCTAGTGAAATGTGATAAGAGATTGAAGCTTACTAATAAGTAACTTATTGCATTGAAGTGAGTTTAGTCTATTAATCAAGTCACCAGTGTTGTGAATATGATGTGAGCACTTGAGCACAAATGGTCCCAGTAAAGATGCAAGTTGTCTAGCTAAGTCATATATTGGACTGTCGATATTGCTCAGAATAGGACATAATGGAAGACCTTCTTTGTGTGTATGTATGACTAGGCAGTGCTCTCTTCCATGAGGCAGCAGACTTTTTTGTGGAAGACTTTCGGGAGAGGACACTTCAGAACATAAACCTAAAATCTTCTGGTGATAAGTGGATGATACTTTTGCAGTGTGGCCCCGCGGTGAAGAACTGTCCATGAAAATATCAATTTATGATGGAAGTGAAGAAGGGTGGATGTCTGCATTGCTGGACATTTTGGTCAGCCGGAAGGTGGATGGATCTATTTATCATAAGCCAACACTTACAGACTTTTATTTGCAGTCACCTAAATGTCACCAACCATCACAAACTATGAGTGCCAAACTATGCACGTGTTGCGTCTGATGGACACAGTCTTGCAAAGGAACTGGAACACGTACAATCATTTTTCAAATATAACAGATATTTTTCACATAATATCAGCACAGCTTTAAGGAGGAAGAAACATGACCACACACAAGACCAAGAGGAGAAGTAGCAGTTCAAGTCTAGGGCGTTCCTCCTGTACGTCGGTAGTATTATGCTGAAATTAGGCAGGATCTTCAGGAAACATCATATCCCAAAGTAATCTTCCGCCCATCTGCAAAGACTTGTGCCCTTCTTGGTTCGGCAAGAGATGATCTGGGATTGAGAAAACCTGGAATCACAGAATACCTTGCCATTGTGGCAAGGCCTACATAGGTCAGACAACGCACACAATGCTCGAAAAATGCATTGAGTGTGATTGCCACCTTTGCCTTTTGCAGCGAGTAAGCAAGCCATAGCCAAGCATTGTTTCTCCATAGGATATTCTATGGATCATTTTGCCAGGGAAATTTTGCCCTCAATGAGGTCTTTCAATTATTAAGGAATTGGTGGGAAAACGTTTAGCATAAGGTCTTATTAATTGTGATGGCGGCTTTCAGCTGGATAAGATGTGTGATATGGCGATTTCTTTAATTTCTTCAGAAAAAAAACATTTTATGACAAATTAAATGTGTAGCAACATTTTATTTTATTAATTTTGACATCTGAATTTTTACTTCGTGAGTGCGCATTCTGACAGAGAGCATGCTTCTAGTATCACATTACGCATGCACCTGCACACAATAGATGGAGCAACATACGAGAAGGCATGAAACTTGACAGGTTGCAGGTACAGGAAGTTATTACTACAATATGCATCACAAATGTCACCATAACAAAGATATCAGTGCACTGTGATTACCTCAATGGTCTTGTGTTACTAAGAAAATTGAGTGCTACAATTCCCAGTTAGAGACACTGCAAAAAAACTGTAATATGGACCTTCTATGTCTGAGTAAAGAGAATGATGAAGAACATACCAGGCACAGACTTCAAACTAAAAAGGGAATGCTAAAGATTTTCAACCATTTATTTGGCTTCCATGATTAACTAAGTAAAAGTGAGGCCCCAGTCATGTTGAACTTTGATGAATACAAGAAGCAACTCAACATTGTTAGCTAAACACCTTGTATGGTGAATATATCTTGTACCCTTGGTAAAGAGATAGGCTTAGAAGTGAATAAACTGCCAATGCAGTGCAGTGTGGAAGATAGGTGATTCAGAAGCACTTGAATCACTTACCTCAGTGTTGTAATTTATGCCAGGATCGTGAATATCAGTGAGCAGGGATTATAAAACATGAAAATGATCTTAACAATGGATTTAACATTGCATATTTCAGTGTCCAGGGACTTGAAGGCAAAGTTGAAATTTTGGAAGAATCATTACATTACTTCAATTCTCCCCATTCTTTTTTAACATTGGCTCAAACCAGAGCAGACAGAATTCTGTGTACCATGAGGACTGTGTATGGAAACAGTTTTTGCCAATCTCAGTACTGTGATGTCCGCAACTCATGGTCTGGTGGCTAGTGTTGCTGCCTCTGGATCATGGGTCCCGGGTCCGATTCCCGGCCAGGTTGGGGATTTTCTCTGCCCAGGGACTGGGTGTTTGTGTTGCCTTCATCATCATCATCACATTCGCGACAATGACTAGATTGGACTGTGTAAAACAAATTGGACTTTTTACGGGTGCTGATGACTGTGCAGTTGAGTGCCCCACAAACCAAATATCTTTGTCATCAGTACTGTGATGAAGGTACTGTTGTCTATGTTTCCAGTGGATTCTATGGCATTTGAGCTTCGTTGGGCACATATTGAGAAACATTTTGAAATTACATTAATCGTGTATGATTGATGTAAGTTATTTAATTTATATCTTTCATGCCCCCAATGCTGATGAAAATATATTTTAGAGTCTTTGTAAATTTACTCATTTACATTTTCTTTGATAAGAGCCAGGATAGCACTGGTTTTTTCAAAAGTCAAAAATAAAGTTATGACAATCATTAGTTACAAAAAATATGTTCCACACAACTGTTGCATCTTATATCTATTTCATATTTTAATTAATGTACAGCTAATATGCTGCTTATTCATATCACAAGCTGTGTCTTTGAATTCATTGGACGAAAATAAACATTTCTCTATTAGAAAAGATTTTAATTTCGTGTTAGAATCAGTCTCCTTACATGTTCTTAAATAGTTTGATAGTTTGTCAAACCAAATCAGACAAGTAATTTCATGTTCTTAAATAGTTTAATAGTTTTTCAAACCAAATCAAACAAGTATTGTATGGGATTGTATCTGTCATTTTTAATTTATTTCTTTCACAGAAGTAGTTATAATTTTTTTCTAGTGTTGTGCTCATGTGCACTTGATAATTTCAGTTTCATGTAAGGTAAGTAATTTTGATATGTGTAAAGTAGCCTCTATATTATTAAGTATTTGTGCTGCACAAACACTTTATTACAAGATTTTCTTTAGACTGTCCCATGCATAAGTCTTAGCAACCAAGGACTCTCATATGATAGTTCAAGAGTGGGAGGAGGGCTAGACTTGGGGATATGGAATTTGGGGTATTTTTAATATTCTGAAAGACGAATGGTGACTTGTAAGCAACTATAAGAAAGTTCCCGTTACTACCGTATTAAAAACCTGTGTAACACCTACTTTTAAATCAATTTCTTGGAAGAAAAGCACGTGACTTCACTATATTTTTTTCTTTCCCTGAGGGCTAGAAGGCCCGCAGGCCCCCTTAGCCCTCGGCAGCCTTGCTCCTGTCACCCTGCTGCTTGCACATCACATCTCGCTGCTTACCAAGAGCCTCATTACATTTATGTTGCAGCCTCGCTACTGGCACATCGGTGCTTGCTGGTCAGGCAGGTGCGGAACCTTCACCGTATGGCTGTTCACATTCTTAGTTGAGTGCATTACTTGCAGTGTGTAAAGCAGCAACTATGTTCAGTGAACTGTCAGATGACAATAATAGTGCTTTATTTGTTCCAAAATTTGGCTGTTGACAATGAGACAAAAAAGTTATAGATGCCATGTGAAGTCTAGTTTTCTGTGCACAACTGGGGAACCTCTTGCAACATGATGCTGCATGTTGATTCATTTTCTCTGAGTTGTTAATAAGGTACATTACTTTTTCTATCTGACTCTTTAAGTTTTGAGAAAGGGGTCAAGGATTGAACCTGGATACGCCTTGTATTGAAGTTTATGATTTTTTTTATCTGATTTTCATATCAGTTTAGTGCATTGCCACAACTCAACAGGTATGTTGCTGTAAGAAGCGCAGATGGATCCCTTATAGCTTACTGTGTGGAATACTTTTATCAGGTCTGAAAGTACATATCTGGAAAAAAAATTAATACATCCTATTAGAGGTTTCCAGTTCATTCAAGATTTATTGTTGCAGCAGTGCATATGGAGTATATGAAACAAATGTACAGGTTAGTAGCACAAGCATTCTGAAATGCCCATATTAGTACATGGTGTAGCCTCCTTGGGCAGAAATGCGGGTGCCGACTCTGGCATCCAGTAGATCAAACAGATAGCAAATACAGTCCTGGGATATGTTACGCCATTCCTGCTCAACCTGTTCATGTAATTTTGTAAAAGTTATTGGTTGACAAGTTGCTCAAGTGACTTCTCATCCCATAATTTCCCACGCATACTTGATTGGAGACATGTCCAGGGATCATGTTGGCCAGAAAATTGCTGCATGTCTTGCGGATCTCATAGATTTCATCGGCAGTGTTTCGGCGAGCGTTATTCTGTTGGAACAACACATGACCTTCTTGTTGCAAGAACAGCAAAAGAACAGGACTACCAACGTTCTGCACATACTGAACACTGGTTAGTGTCCCCTCCAAAAATACCAAAGGTGAATGAGAGTTGTAGCTTATCACAATCCAGACCATAACGCCTGTGGTGGGGCCATGGACAAATGCACTCTTGTGAGACAGCGCTTTCCAAGTCCACGTTGTGTGTGCAAACGATCACCACCTGCATGCAGGCAGAATCTGCTTCCTTTGCCAAAGATCATGGCATGCCATTCCATCTTCCAAATGATAGTCTGATGGCACCAGTCGAACCATACGTGTCGATGCTGTAGCGTGAGTGAAAGACAGGCTAGAGACGGATGCCTCTGTACTCCCACTGCTAATAACCAGCTCCCAACAGTTTGTGCTGACATGTCTAGGCTCACAAGCCCTCTTTATTTGTCCTGTGGTAGCTGTACGATTTGCACTGCTGCTCTTACAATATGACGATCTGGCAAACGCCTGTGCTGCATGGATGTCCAGAACTTCATTTACGGGTATGAGAATGTTCACATGACCACTGATACCAGCTTTGTTGCACAACTGACACAGCATGTACAACTTGTGTGGCAATTCTCCGAAAGCCACATGGAAGGCGACTGTTTGACTCCTTTCAAACTCATTTGGTTGGTTGTAGGAAGCATGAGTGCATCTGTGTGGCATAGTTACCTGCATGTTTCACATATTTACACCACACTGAGCCTTCTGGTTCTGAGCATTCCTTATTACAAGACTGAGAGAGAGATGGAACTCTGGTAGCTGTGCCACTTTGCTATATGTTGGTAGTCATGTTGAAACCATTATTAGTATATCTACTATCCCATGGGTGGCATATGCTGTCATTGGATCAAAATTGACCTTATCATTCCAGGTGTAGTAAATCCCCCCTCCTGCATACTTCCTGCTCATTCACCCCCATAAGTTGTATATCAGTAAAATGAGTGAGATGTTATGGGATCTCAACCTCTGCATCTATGAAATGAATGGTTTGGTTGATTTCATTAAAAATTTGTTGGGTAGCAGCTTCATAGAACAGGTTTACATATTGTATATAACTTGGTAGAAGTTTCATTCTAGGATAGCTTCAATTATGGCAATATTTAACTACCTCTGAGTTTCTCTGACATGTCAGCAGTAATTACAATGTCACGACAGGATTGAATAGAACTCATTCAATCTGTCACAAGAGCCTTCCTCCTGGTACATCTACATCTGCATGGATACTCTGCAAATCAATTTTAAGTGCTTGGCAGAGGGTTCATCAAACCACCTTCACAATAATTCTCTGTTATTCCAATCTGATACAATGCGTGGAAAAAATACACACACATCTTGCAGTGTGAGCTCTGATTTCCCTTATTTTATCATCGTGATTTTTTTTTTTTTTTTCTGCCTATGTAGGCCAGTGTTAACAGAATATTTTCACATTTGGAGGAAAAAGTTGGTGATTGAAAATTCGTCAGAAGATTCCACCGCAGCGAAAAACGCCTTTGTTTTAATAATATCCACCCCAAATCATTTCAGTGGCACTCTCTCCCCTGTTTTGCAATGATACAAAACATGCTGCCTTCTTTGAACTTTCTCGATGCACTCCGTCAATACTATCTGATAAGGATCCCACACTATGCAGCAGTAATCCCATTCCTCCTCACTTAGTTTGTATTTAAAGGCACTAATACTTGATGTATTCAGATTTTGTTTCTGCAGAACAACCTTTGTTATTTTTGGTGCACCTGTACCTGACAGATGTGCTCAGAATAATGAAAATCTAGGCTGCTGCCATTTACCTCATCTATAGCACTTTTTTTTCTGATTGTAGCGTACGAATAATCTATTCCAGCAAAGCACGTGTCCATTACTCTTACTACAAGTACAAGATTATACAAGTGTAATAAATAAGTAAGCTTCAAATTTACTGTACTACTTGAATTTGCAATTATTACTTATGTATTAAAGTAAGGTCATTAGGACCAACCTGTCCAACTTCTCAACTAATTCTCTTAACATTACTTTTGTGTTTGGTGGGAGATGCAGCCCAACCCGTTTATACTTAGCTAACTTAAGATCATACTATGGAGAACAGCAGCTGCCATTTCATCTGACCCTTCTGTGGTATAGTGTTCAAGAAAAGATTTTTTCTTTAACTGCTATACTTTTGCTACCATAATTTGCTGCATCACCATCTTTAAGGTATTGCTTACGATACCTATTTGCTAATAAGTAACCTTCTGTCTTTAATATATTATCTCACTGCATTTTAGTCCATGTTCAGTTATTACCAGCACACGTGGTGAATGTTCCTCTACAAATATCTACAATTAATCTAGTTTGCGTCTGAGATATTGAACATTCAAATGCACCATCTTCAAGGTTGTCATCCAGTCTTCTCTTTCACAAATTACATTTATTTAGGTTTCCATTTTTGTGTCAATCAGTTGCATTATTTGGGTCTAATACTGAGTTGTAGTGATTGGGCACTAATTTCACACTTCTTCAGGTGAACAGGACTCTGACATAATCTGCACATTGGTGTGGTAACTTAGACAATATGCTTGGCTGCTTGAATATACTAAGATATAGTATGAATTCAGAACCTGCAAGACGGAAAGCATTCTTGGATAATACTTTTGTTAACTGTCCCCATGTTGCATGTTCTTTCTAGGTAAAGATATTTATTTTCTCAAATTATTGCATTTTGACAGGATAGTTTAATGCTTATGGTAAAAGGTGATACGAGTAACTACTTACAAAAGTTACCAATATTAAACAGTACCTTAGCACTAAGAAAATATAATCCAAGCAAACTAATACACCAGCTCAGAATAACTAACTGGGAAGGATGACTCTTCAAATGCTAATGCTATGAAAGCTTCTGCAAATTACAAAAGTCATGGGATACCTCCTAATATCAAGTCAGACCACCCTTTTGTCTGGCATAGTGTAGCAACTTCGCATAGACTCCAACATGAAGTCCCCCCCCCTCCCACTGCAGATCCAGGGATTAGAATAGGCCCGAGGTATTCCTGCCAATCGTACGAGGTGACTAAAAGGAGTTTCACACATTTCGGCCTTTATATGACAGTCCGCTGTAGGGTTTGACATCCATTCTTCAAAATTTTCCTGAAGAGCAAACCATTTGGGGAAGGGTACCTTACAAGGGGCATCGTGTCCATCGTGCATTGAGATCTTTAGCCCACTTCCTCATCTTCGCATTGCAGTCCTCTCCATTCTCCATCTCTTGGGCGAGGACACCTTCCTGGGTGCATTTTCCACCATGCAATATACAGTGTCGATTTCTGCATCGATGATGACCGTGGACTTCTTTGAACCTGATATCCATCACGGTAGCCAGTCCACTGTAGTGGGGCTGCCATGTACCCTGTTGGTTGTAGCCCCCTGACCACACTGGGATCGCTCTGCTGATGCTTGCGCCGTTAACTCCCCACGTATGCCAAGGGGTAGATGCCCATCCCCCTGGGGCATTGGGACTCCCAGCAATGGCCATCCTGCCAGGTGGCCTTTGCTGCGGCTGGGTGGCGCCCGTGGGGAAGGCCCCTGGTTGGAGTGAGTGGCATCAGGGCGGATGACATGCGATGAAGCATAGTCCATCATCTCTTGCTTGTGGTGAAAGAGCAGCAGTCTCTAAGCGATCAAGACCTCAATTCAACGCACACCATGGGAGGAACGTCAGGCTAAGGATGGCAGCAGATCTTATTCGCCCTGGTAACTTGTATGTTCAAGAGCTGATGGAGAATCTTTCATGACAATAAAACCTCAGTTTTTGTTGAGCATTTAGAGGACAAGTTCAGGGAGGTGGAGGGCTTGTCCAAAATGAGATCTGGGTCAGTCTTGATCAAAACAGCATCTTCTGCCCAGTCATGGGAGTTACTCACTTGTGACAAGCTGGGGGATGTTTCTGTAACCATCACGCCCCAAAAGAGTTTAAATGTGGTCCAGGTTATCATATTTCACAGAGACCTTCTTTTGCAGTCCGATGATGAGCTGCATGCCAATTTAGAGTGGTAAGGTGTACATTTTGTCCGGCATGTCCACCGGGATCCAAAGGATAATCAGGTTGCCACCGGTGCCTTCATCTTGGCCTTTGAGGGTGACACATTACCCAAGAAGGTCAAGGTGATGATGGTCTACCGGTGTGATGCCAAGCCCTATATCCCTCCCCCGATGTGATGCTTTAAGTGCTGGAAGTTGGGCCATATGTGTTCCCGCTGTACTTCCAGCGTCACATGCCGAGATTGTGGACGCCCATCCCATCCCAATACTCCATGTGCGCCGCCTCCCAACTGTGTCAACTACGGAGAGCACCATTTGCCTTGCTCGTCTGTCTGCAGGATTCTCCAGAAAGAAAGGAAAATCATGGAGTACAAGACCCTGGAAGGACTGACTTACACTGAGGCTAAGAGAAAATTTGAACGCCTGCATCCTGTGCGTATGACATCGTCTTACGCCGCCGCTTACAACAGTTCTGGCACCATCAGCTCTGCCAACCCAGGTCACCTCTCAGAACCGGTAGACTACACCTGCCCCCTTGATGTTGGGGGGCATTTCCCTCCCTGTTGCTCCTGCACCACCTACTTCGGGAGCAACACCCCCCCCCCCCCCCCCCCCCCGCCCCAACCATCGGGGACATCTGTCCCCAATTCTAAGCCAGAGAAGCGTAAGTCTTCTTCGGCTTCTCTCGCTAGGAAGGGGTCCCTTGTGTCACTCCCTTCCCAGGTTTCTTCTAGGGGGAAAGACAACACCCACCAGTGGCTGAAGAGCCCAAAAGCAGCTGGTCGTACGGCTTCACGCTCATCCTCAGTCCCAGAGACTGAGCCAGTGAAGTCCTCCCAGCTAGGGAAACCCAAGGAGCAGCGAGAGAAATCCAAAAAGAAAACACGTAGGACCAAGGAAATTGCGCTGGCACGCACACCACCGCTACCTACAAGTTCTGCGACTGAGGATGGGGTGGAGATTTTGGCATCTGCTGAGGACCTAGATCTCGCCAGACCCTTACACACAATGGATATAGACTTCTCAGGCAATATATCGGTGGCAGCATGTGACTCTGAGGCGTAAACTGTCTCATTGAATGTTCCAGGCTTTCCCAGTCTCACGATGTCATTCTCCAGTGGCATTGCAGCGTTTTTTTCCACCGCTTGGCTGAGCTACAGCAACTGTTAAGTTTTACACCTGCTATCTGCATTGCCCTGCAGGAAAGCTGGTTTCCAGCAATGCGGACCCCTGCCCTTTGCGGCTATAAAGGATATTACAGGAACTGTAGCAACTATAATCGAGTGTCTGGTGGAGTTTGTGTTTATGTCCTAAACTCTGTCTGTAGTAAACATGTGCCCCTTCAAACCCTTCTTGAAGCTGTGGCTGTCAGAAGAAGGACGACGCAGGAAATAACTGTCTGCAATGTATATCTTCCTCCAGATGGTGCAATACCCCTGAATGTATTAGCTGCACTGATTGATGAACTCCCTAAACCTTTCCTACTTCTGGGAGACTTTAATGCCCATAACCCCTTGTGGGGTGCTACCATGTTTACTGGCTGAGGCAGAGATATCGAAACTTTACTGTCGCAATTCGACCTCTGCCTCTTAAATACTGGGGCCGCCACACATTTCATTGTGGCTCATGATAGTTGCTCGGCCATTGATTTATCAATTTGCAGCCCAGGACTTCTCCCATCTATCCACTAGAGAGCACATGACGATCTGTGTGGTAGTGACCACTTCCCCATCTTCCTGTCTCTGCCTCAGCGTCAGGCACATGGACGCTTGCCCAGATGGGCCTTGAACAAAGCGGACTGGAGGACTTTCACCTCTGCTATCATCGCTGAGTCTCCCCCCATATGGTAACATCGACGTGATGGCTTAGAAGGTGACTAGCACAATTGTTTCTGCCGCAGAAAATGTGATCCCTCCCTCTTTAGGGTGCCCGATGCGTAAGGCAGTCCCTTGGTGGTCGCTGAAGCAATTACGGAGCGTCGGCAAGCTCTATAGCGGCATAAGCGGCACCTTTCCCTGGAGCACTTCATAGCCTTAAAACGGCTCCGTGCCCATGTTCGCTACCTTATCAAACAATGGAAGAAGGAGTGTTGGGAGAGATAAGTCTTGACCATTCTGTGCCACATGTCACCTTCCCAAGTCTGGGCAAAGATCAAACATCTTTTCGGGTACCCCAACAACTGTCCCTGGTGCTACCATAAATGGCGAGTTATGTACCGACGCAATCACGATTGCCGAGCACTTTGCTGGAGCCTTTGCGTCGCAGAATTACCCCCCCAGCCTTTCGCACACTCAAACGGCAGCCGGAAGGGAACGTCCTCTCATTCACTACACGCTGCAGTGAATCCAATAACACCCTATTTACAGAGTGGGAGCTCCTCAGTACCCTTGCACATTGTCCCGACACAGCTCCTGGGCCTGATCGCATCCACAGCCAGATGATTAAACATCTCTCCTCTGACTACAGGCGACATCTTCTCGTAATCTTCAACCAGATCTGGTGCGATGGCATCTTTCCATCGCAATGGTGAGAGAGCACAATCATTCTGGTGCTCAAACCTGATAAAAACCCACTTGATGTGGATAGCTATCGGCCCATCAGCCTCTCGAATGTTCTTAGTAAGCTGCTGGAACGTGTGGTATGTCGGTGGTTGGGTTGGGTTCTGGAGTCATGTGGCTTGCTTTCACCATGTCAGGGCAGCTTCTGCCAGGGTCGCTCTACCACTGATAATCTTGTGTCCATTGAGTCTGCCATCTGAACAGTCTTTTCCAGATGACAACACCTGTTTGCTGTCTTTTTTTACTTACATAAAGCATACGACATAACTTGGCGACATCATATCCTTGCCACTTTGTATGAGTGGGGTCTCTGGGGACCACTCCCGATTTTTATCCAAAACTTCCTGTCACTCCATAATTTCCGTGTCCAAGTTGGTAACTCCATAGTTCCATCTATATCCAGGAGAATGGAATCCCGCAGGGCTCTGTTTGAGTGTGTGTCTATTTTTAGTGGCCATTAATGGTCTAGCAGCAGCTCTTGTGCCCTCCGTCTCATCTTCTCTGTATGCAGATGACTTCTGCATTTCGTACTGCTGCTCCAGTACTGTTTTTGCTGAGCGGCGCCTCCAAGGAGCCATCCACAAGGAGCACTCATGGGCTCTAGCCCACAGTTTCCAATTTTCAGCCGCAAAGTCTTGTGTCATGCACTTCTGTTGGCATCGTACTGTTCACCCGGAACCCACACTTTACCTTAATGACAATCCACTCACTGTAGTGGAGACACATCAATTCCTAGGACTGGTTTTCGACACTCAATTGACTTGGCTCCCTCATCTTTGTCACCTTAAGCAGAAGTGTTGGCAGCACCTCAATGCCCCCTGTTGCCTGAGCAACACCAATTGGGATGCAGATAGTTGTACGCTGCTGCAGCTCTTCAGAGCCCTTGTCCAATCCCGAATTGACTATGGGAGTGTGGTTTATGGTTCGGCAGCACCTCCAGCATTGCATTTACTCGACCCTGTGCACCACTGTGGGGTTTGGTTAGCGACAGGTCGTCTTAGGACAAGTCCGGTGACCAGCGTACTGGTGGAGGCTTGTGTCCCTCCACTGCAGATCAGACGTGCACACCTGCTTGCCAGTTACGCAGCTCACATTCGTAGTTCCCCTGAGCATGCGAATTACCGCCTCGTTTTCACGCCCGCGGCAGTCCATCTCCCGCATCGGCGGCCCAGATGGGAGCTAACGATTGCAGTTTGCATGCGATCCCTTCTCTACGAACTGGAATCCATCGCTTTACCACCTCTACTTGCGGTCCGTTCACGCATGCCTTCATGGTGTACGCCTCGGCCGCAGCTTCATCTGGACCTTTTGGTTGGACCTAAGGACGCCATTAACCCCGCCGCTCTCTGCTGTCACTTCCTCTCGATTCTTGACATGTTCCGGGACTCTGAAGTGGTTTACACCAACGGCTCAATGGCTGATGGTCATGTAGGCTTTACTTATGTTCATGGAGGACATGTTGAGCAGCACTCCTTGTCAGTTGGCTGCAGTGTTTTCACTGCAGAACTGGCGGCCATATCTCGTCCTCTTGAGTACATCCACTCATGCCCTGGTGAGTCATGTCTCTTGTGTACTGACTCATTGAGCAGCCTACAAGCTATCGACCAGTGCTATCCTTGCCACCCTCTGGTGGTGTCTGTTCAGGAGTCCATCTATGCCCTGGAACAGTCCCGCCGTTCCGTGGTGTTTGTGTGAACCTCAGGACACGTCGGAATCCCCGGCAACGAACTTACCAACAGGTTGGCCAAACAGGCAATGCGGAAACCGCTTCTGGAGATAGGTATTTCCGAAGCTGACCGTATTTCCGAAGCTGACCTGCGTTCTGTCTTACGCCGCAGGGTTTTCCAGCTTTGGGAGACAGAATGGCATAACAGCATGCACAACAAACTGCGTGTCATTAAGAAGATTATGAATGTGTGGAAGTCTTCCATGCAGGCTTCTCGCAGGGAGTCAGTTTTCCTCTGCCGGCTCTGCATTGACCATACGTGGCTAAAGCGTGGTTACCTACTCCGTTGCGAGGACCCACCTCAGTGTTGCTGTGGCTCCCAAATGACAGTCGTCCACATCTTGCTGGACTGTCCACTTTTTGCCACTCTGCAGCAGACTTTTAATTTTCCCAGCACCCTGCCTTCGGTGTTGGGTGACAATGCCTCCACAGCAGCCTTAGTTTTATGTGTTATCTTTGAGAGTGGGTTTTATACTTCTATCTAGGTTTTAGCACATGTCTTTTGTCCCTCCATGTCCTCCACCCTAGTGCTTTTAGGGTGGAGGTTTTAATGTGTTGCAGAGTAGCTGGCTTTCCTTTTTTATTATCGTGGTTGGCCAGCCACAGTAATCTGCTTTCATGTTTTACTCCCTTCTGTTTCTAGCGTCTCTCTGTTCTTTTCTTGTCCTCTTTTGTTCCTTTTAGTATTCGTTGCCTTCCCTTCATTCTTGTGGCTTTTCCTTTCTTTCTGTTTTGCGTTATATATTTCTTCCATTTTATTCTCACATTTGTGGGGGACCAATAACCTCATAGTTTGGTCCCTTCTCCCGCCTTTAAACCAACCAACCAACCAACATGAAGTCCATGAATGGCTGCAGATGATATCCAAGTTGCCGAACATAACCATATCCAGTCAATGACCAGTTCAGTTGGACCAGTGGACCCAGTCTATTCCGTGTAAACAGAGCCCATACCATTGTGGGGCCACCACCAAATTGCACAGTGCATTGTTGACAACTTGGGTCCATGGCTTTGCGCCACACTTGAACCTTACCATCAGCTTGTTGTTGTTGTTGTTGTTGTTGTTGTGGTCTTCAGTCCAGAGACTGGTTTGGTTCAGCTCTCCATGCTACTCTATCCTGTGGAAGCTTCTTTATATCCAAGTAACTACTGCACTCTACTTCCTTCTGAATCTGCTTGGTGTATTCATCTCTTGGTCTCCCTCTACGATTTTAACCCTCCACGCTGCCCTCCAGTACTAAATTGGTGATCGCTTGATGCCTCAGAATGTCTCCTACCAACCGATCCCTTCTTCTTGTCAAGTTCAGCTACAAATTCCTCTTCTCCTCAATTCTATTCAGTACCTCCTCATTACAAGAGTGATCTATCCATCTAATCTTCAGCATTCTTCTGTAGCACCACATTTCGAAAGCTTCTATTCTCTTCTTGTGTAAACTTGTCTCATTTGCTAAACTAACACCCTCAGCATCACCTGATTTAATTTGACTACATTCCGTTATCCTTGTTTTGCCTTTGTTGATGTTCATCTTATATCCGCCTTTCAAGACACTGTCCATTCCATTCAGTCTTTTGTTTCCTTTGCTATTTGCTCAATATACAGATTGAATAACATCAGAGATAGGCTACAACCCTGTCTCACTCCCTTCGCAATCACTGCTTCCCTTTCATGCCCCTCGACTCTTATAACTGCCATCTGGTTTCTGTACAGATTGTAAATAGCCTTTTGCTCCCTGTATTTGACACCCTGCCACCTTCAGAATTTGAAAGAGAGTATTCCACTCAACATTGTCAAAAACTTTCTCTAAGTCTACAAATGCTAGAAATGTAGGTTTGCCTTTCTTTAATATATTTTCTAAGATAAGTCACAGGGTCAGTATTGCTTCACGTGTTCCAACATTTCTACGGAATCCAAACTGATCTTCCTCAAGTACCAGTTTTACCATTTGTCTGTAAAGAATTCATGTCAGTATTTTGCAACCGTGGCTTATTAAACTGATACTTCAGTAATTTTCACACCTGTCAATACTTGCGTTCTTTGGGATTGGAATTATTATATTCTTCTTGAAGTCTGAGGGTTTTTCATCTGCCCCATACATCTTGCTTGCCAGATGGTAGTTTTGTCAAGGCAGGCTCTCCCAAGGTTATCAGTAGTTCTGATGGAATGTTGTCTACTACCGGGGCCTTGTTTTGACTTAGGCCTTTCAGCGCTCTGTCAAATTCTTCATGCAGTATCATATCTCCCATTTCATCTTCACCTACACCCTCTTCCATTTACAATATATTGCCCTCAAGTACATTGCCCTTGTACAGACTGTCTATATACTCTTTCCACCTTTCTGCTTTCTCTTCTTTGCTTAGAACTGGTTTTTCATCTGAGCTCTTGTTATTCATATAGGTGGTTCTCCTTTCTCCAAAGGTCTCTTTAATTTTCTTGTAGGCAGTATCTATCTTGTCGTGCTGTTAGCAAAGGCACTTGCATTGTTCTTCTGCACTGCCATAGCACATTAATGACAGATTTCCCCCCACTGCCCTAATGCATACATTTGTTGTATATTCCACATTGATTTTAGTGGTTATTTCACACAGTTGCTTGTCTGTAAGCACTGACAGCTCTATGCATATGCTGCTGCTCTCTGTCGTTAAGTGAAGACCATGGCGAGTAGTAATGCCTGAAATTTGGTATTCTCGTCACTCTTGACACTGTGGATCTCAGAATAGTGTGTTCCCAAGTGATTTCCAAAATGGAATGTCCCATGTGTTCAAAGTCTTTCCCATCGTGCTACCATAAGCATGGCAGACATGTTTCATATGAATCAACTTAGTATAAATGATAGCTCTGGCGGTGCTCTGCCCTTTCGTACTTTGTGTATATGATAATACCACAATCTGCATATGTGCATGTCTTCAGTGCACATGTTAAGACATCCATCTAAGTGCAAGAAAGAGGCATATATTTTCTTGGACAATTGTTGTACCAACTTAGTAATGGATTGTAAAATTCAGTCCAAAGTTTCTGATCAAGTATTAATACTATTAAAGGTGAAGTCAGAAAACACAATAATACAGCCAAAATACCAGCAGATACTTTCAATACATAGTTTGTAAACTGTAACTACAGAGAAAATCAAAAAGATGATCAGTACATGTAATCTAACATATGGATTATCTTAATAACACAAACTGCAGTCACAATCTGGCCAGATCTTCATTTCATAGTAACTTTAAGGAAGTAAGCCAGGATGAGATTGTTACAGTTTCAAAGGAATGAAGAGTTCAGGTAGCCAGATAACCTACTGAACGAAGTAATAAATTATATTGTAGCGCCATGAACATATTGTGTAAGTTTGTCTTGTAGCAGTTGTCTTCCTGATTCCCAAGAAACATCCCAAGTAACTCAGATTTTTAGAAAAGGCAGTAAATTGTGAGCCTACTAACTAATCCCTGTTTTTAAAACCATTGCCTTTCTACAAATGTATGAGTACCTAGAATGGAATAAAATGTTAAACATGTCACAGATTAGTTGCAGGAAGTGGTAGTCGGCTGTAGCTATTGTATAGCTGTTGATGAGAGCCAAGACCATGCTCACACATAGGGCAGCTTATGTGATGCAAGCAAGGTACTCGACTGCGTTGAGCATTCTGTTTTGCACTTCAAACAAGAACACTATTGAACTTGTGGAAACAGTTTGAAGCTAGTCAAATCATATCTTTATTAAGAGGAAGCAGACTGTGAATTCGGGAGATCAACTGTCAGACCAACTTGAGGTTCAAAATAGAGTGCCACAGGGATCAAAATTGTGATATATTCTGTTCATTGTACAGAGAAGTGACTTATCAGAAAATACTGTCATAAAGAGACATACATATGCAGATGCTGCAATTTTTTTTCTCTGTAAAGCCTGTATTTGAGGATCTTATTATTAACTTAAATTTTGTGAAGGAAAGTACATCATCTTGGTTTAATGGGGTGGTTTACTAATGTAGTAGTACATTGCAATGGCGATAATAGTGACATCACACAGTGCTCAAAGTATTTGTGTTTGATGATACATCCCATTGACATAAGTTTATTCTTTTTTTGTAATACTTAGTTATTCCTTGCTCTACTTGAGTAAATAATGTGTGCTACTTGAATATGGTGCTGGAACAGTTTGAGTGCTTGTGAGTGACTCTAATAAACAGCATTTTTTGTGACTCCTAAATGATCTCTAAGTGCAACCTGATCAGAAACAATCATGCCGCACCGCACCAACCACCCAACATATGTGAAACAACTGCACCAGTTGCACTGTGCTGCACTCTCCTTAAGAGTCCTGTTGTCATAACCCAATACCAGACACACAATCTGCTGTCAAAGCGAAAAGGCATGAGAAGCAGTTCTGTACAGAAGTGTTGGGAGATCACACCCACTCACAGTTGTTACACCATCTGAGGACACTTGCGAGTCATGCTGTCAATGATAATACAGGGTGAGCACGAAGTCTTGCCCTGATTTTAAAAATTTATAACAGAATAACCGTTTGACATAATAAGTTACATTTTATGCCATTACATAGGTTTGTGCTACTAGTTGTTGTGACCAATAGATGGCGCTATTGCTCCACAACACCGATGTGGTCTGTTAGGTCACATTAGTTGCTGGCGAAATGGTGTCGAAGCAGGAGGCGAAATGGTGTCGAAGCAGGAGAAAGTGCAATGTGTGCTTTGGTTTCATGAAACTAAGTCGCCCATCAGTGTTCAGCATAAATTTCGGGCTTCTTATGGATGCAGCCCTCCTGGTGTGAAATCAATAAAGCAATGGTATGCAAAGTTGAAATGAAACAGGCAGCGTTGAAGATCGTCCTCAAAGTGTCAGGCCTCGAGTTAGTGATGCAACTGTTGATCGTGTTTGGCAATCGTTTCAGTGGAGTTCGTCTAAATCAATGTGTCAAGCATCACGTGAACTTCAAATACCGCAAGCAAGTGTGGTGAAGATTCTTCAAGAAAGGTTTAGGTTGCATGCTTACAAAGTGCAAATTGCGCAGACCTTCCAACCGAATGATTTGCTGACATGTGCTGAATTTGCAACTGAGATTATCAACAGGATTGATGACACTTAACGATTGCATAAATCGCATATGCTTTACCGATGAATCACCTGTCATGTCAGTGGAATGGTAAATAGGCGTAATGTCTGTATATGGGGTTCAGAGTCTACACATGCTACTGTACAGTTACAGCGAGATAGCATAAAGTAAATGTTTGGTGCGGCCTCATGCACAACAAGGTGTTTGGACCATTTTTCTTCGTGGAAAAGCCCATTACCGCTAACATTTACTTAGATGTTTTGCAACAGTTCATTGCACCACAGTTACAAGAATATCAATCATGGATAATTTTCCAGCAAGACGGAGCACGCCGCCCTCCGCACTGGGCTTTGATAGTGCATGATTTTCTTTATGAAACATTGCCAGATTGGTGGATAGATAGGAATGGTCCAACACCCTGGGCACCCCGCTCTCCAGACATTACACCCCTTGACTTTTTTTTTTCTAGGGCTATATCAAGGACAGAGCCTTCGTCACACCAGTTGCTGACGTTGACGAACTGAAAGCTAGGATACAAACTGTTGTGGGTACTGTGGCAGAAAATGTTACAAAACACCTGGTGGGACCTGGAATACCGCCTCGACATTCTCTGAGCTACCGAGAGAGCACACATTGAGATTTACTATAGTAAGTGGTCTTAAAAAAAATCTAGTAATACTAACCTATGCAACGGCTTCAAATGTAGATTATTATGTCAAACGGTTATTTTGTAATAAATTGTTATAATCAGGGCAAGACTTTGTGCTCACCCTGTATGTTTTAGAATATATGACTGTTGCACCTACCACTGATACACAAAATGTTAACAGCGTGTTCTAACAACCCTGACACACTCGCTCAGACTGTATTCCTGAAATGTATCATACCTTAAGTGTTGCAGCTATAGGCCCACAGCACCTGTGTAGCAGCCTCACATCTACACAAGCACAAATTGCTGAGCTTACTGCACAAGTCACCATTTTGCAAAATTTGCACTCTCGTCACCACCTACGATACAACTGGTTGGCAAGAAGGCACAGTCAATTGCCATCAGCAGCAAAGATCTGTTGGTACCACAAAAAATTCAGCCGAGTAACCTTAAAAATTCAAACCCAGCCCGCCCCTCCCCATTGCAAGCTGGGAAATGCAGCAGGAATTCAATGATGACGGTGACTTGCTCTCCCAGCAGCAGCTGTGTCACATATGTGTCGTAGAGTGATGTACAAAGCCGCAGTTTTTAGTAGATACTGGAGCTGAAGTATTGGTGCATCCAGTTACTTTTCTGTCACACACCGCAGGTATGATAACCACCACCTTTTCGTTGTCAATGGATCTTCGATTCAAACTTATGGTTGTGTGACATTATTTCTCAGTGTAGGTCTATGACACAAGTTTGAGTGGATGTGTATACTGGCAGACATGGGATACCCCTCTTTGGTCATTTATGGCCTTTTACCAGACCTCAGCATCACAGTGTCCTTGATATTACTGCTAAATTGACCAACCAAGGGAAATTATGCTGTATCACAGTTAATTCAGTACATACAATCACAAGTGAATCTACATACTTTGAACTTCTCAAACAGTTCCCAGAACTTACCAAGCATACACCCATGCTAATGCTTGTACAACATACCACATTACATTATACACTCACTACCCCAGAACCTCACATTTTGCACATGGTCTCGTCGATTACCAGCTGAGAAATTGAGGGTAGTGAACCAACAGTTTTCGTCCGTGTTGGCACAAGGATTTGTCGACCTTCAAGCAGTGGCTGGGAAGCACCGCTGTGTGTCATATCAAAGAAGAATAATGGATGGCATCTGTGCAGTGACTACCGATAATTAAATTTGAGGACAATCCTTGATAGATATCCGATGCTGTAAACTGAAGGTTTTGCATGCAAGATACACAGAAAATGTGTCTTTTCTATCATTGTCTTTGTGTGTGTGTGTGTGTGTGTGTGTGTGTGTGTGTGTGTGTGTGTGTGTGTGTGTGTGTGTGTGTCATCAGATGCCTGTCAAGTCAAAGATGTAGTCAAAACTGCCATTACTACATCTTTCAGCCTCTTAGTTTATGAGAGTGCCATTTGGATTATGCAAAACTGCACAAAGAGTCCAATGTTTCATGGATGAGGTAACCTGCAAACTTAATTTTTGTTATGTGCCTGTTTATGGTATCTTTTGATGTCCGCTTTGAAATCAGACCAGGTGGAGCATTTACTCCATATCTTCAGGGACTCATTTTTAACCCTTGAAAATGCGTATTCAGAGTGACAAGAGGAGCAATTCCTCATATACACCATCAACGTCCAAGAAATCCAACTGATGTAAGAGAAGGTTGGAAGTCCTAGTCACCCACACCTGGTCACAATCTAAGAGTTGCGACGATTCCTGGGCATAATAAATTTCATTTTAGATGCAAACGTGCATTGTTGTCAGTGCCATTGAATGATTTGTTGAGAGGTGATCTGAGACCAGAGGATGAAATTTTGTGAGCTAAAGAATTGGAGACAGGTTTTGCTAAAGTGAAAACCATCTTTTCTGAAGCTACTCTAATGATGCATCCTGTCCCCCATGCCGTGCCCAGGCCCCTCTCGCTTTGATGATAGATGTGTTGGCAACAGTGATAGGTGCTGTACTGTGGTAGCACATAGAGCAGTGCTGGCAACCTCTTTTGTTTTTCAGACAGAAGCCTTCATCAGCAGAACAAGGCTTGTTGACATATGATTGCGAGCTTTACATTGCTTATGCTGCCATAAAACTTTCGCCATATGCTTAAGGTCACTGACCACAAGCCACTGACACTTGCCTTTCCTCAGAAGCCAGACAGGACATTGCCATGATAGCTATGCCACCTATATTACAATGGCAAATTTACAATACGTGGTATTCACGTTCAGGGTGATTTGAATGTCCCACTGGGTTCTCTCGCTCAATTGAAATGTTTACAACCACAATTGACTGCAAATCTCTGGCTAAGTCACAACACCTCAATCCAGAGCTGTGCGCATTGCAGGAGCAGTACAGTATTGTAAGGAAATATAAAGAAACAGCGATCAAAGTACAAGCAGATTGTATTCTTGCACAATAATGTATATGCTCATAGCAAATACAACTGCCACTTTCCAGACTAATCAAGACCTCAGGGTATGCTGCAGATCTGTTTTGTACACAACCAAGATTTATAATTTGTACAAAAATGAGTGGCAGGTCATTCACAAATCGCATATAAGAACCTTTCAAGCAGTCTTCTTTCTTTTTTGCCCATATGTTAATTGTAATTATTGCCTGTCACTATCTTTTTATTTGGCAATCTCTGTTTGTTAAATGTATGACTTCCATTTTCATTGTTGATAGATGAGTGTGAAAAGTTTATACCCTTCTCTAGTACATATTCAGTGATGAATTGTGTAATTTTTGCATGTTTTTGTGAAGCTCATTGAATTTCTGATAAAATGTAGATGCCTCTTCTTTTGTTTCTTTGAATAAAATGATTGTGTCATCTACATAAGTTCTACAATGTGGTCAGAAACAGTCTGAAAAGCTTGTAAGGGTGTTTCAGAATAGGTTATGCTAAGAAATAATTGTTCCACCATTAAAATTAGCCAATGAGGGTGCTGTGCACGCAAATTCATGTGGCTCATCAGAGCCAAACATAGTCTTCATTTGTTTTCCTAAAACCGAACAAAAGAGCAATACAAAAATTGGCTATAGGATGGAAGTAAGGATAGAACCTCAGCAAGAGGCAGAGCAGTCTCGTGCACTATCATCGACCCTATGAAAACAACTGACACCAGTTGCATCTGACGGGCTGCTTGGCTGTGCATCCAACAGCCTAATTGGATAACTTGAGTGCTAATTAACTCACAAACGGTGCAATGTATCAAATTTGTTTCATAACAATTATTGCTCAGCAAAACCTACCCTGCAACACACTGACAAACTTTTCAGACTGTTTCTGATCACCCTGTATAATTCATTATCTTGTTGGCTCATGTCGATTGCTCTTTGAAAAGCATGTTTTCTGGATAGTTAAGAAAAATGTTACTTAATGTTCCTGCTAGGCTACAGCCCACATCTAAGTCTTTATTTTGCTTGGAGGTTCTATCATTTAAAATTAAGTACTTGAAGGATAAGATTGGTTATGAAAGTTCAGTAAGTTCAACAATTTATTCCTGACAAAGTTTCCAATATTTTAGGAAGTTGTTCTTCAGAATATTAATTGTTTCATGCACTGGGGAATTTATATGCAAGTTCATCACCTCTGATGAAAGAAATTTACTCTCTAGTTGGGTGTTAATATTTTTAACCTGATTAATGAATTCAGTGGTTTTCTTCAAAAAAGTTATTATTAACTATTTTATTTAATTTTTGTTCTACAGTTGAGATCCTCTGTAGGATATTGTCCGTCTTATAGGGATGTTATTTTTATGAGTTTTGAGTTGTGCTCTTAATTTAGGATCACTTGGATTCATAACAGTTTTCTAAAAACAAACCATGTCTAATGGGATAATCTATAATTCCACATGTCATCCAACAACACACGAGTATTTTTTCATGTCATGGTAGACAATAATCTGCTTATCACTGTCTGACACATTGAGACATAAAGCCATAGAAAACGGATACAGTTCTGAATTATTTAATAAAAGCTGTATTGATAATAAAAATAAGAATTATGAGATAACAACAAAAATAATCAAGGTCAGGGGAGACTTACCAGACAGGACGAGGAGGAAAGATTGATTATCCTTCTCATCCCATCTGGTAAGTCTCCCCTGACGCAGGGTTTTGGGTGACTTTTTCGAATTGTACCGCTTTGACTAATCTTCTCCAGTGTTTTTCCTTCATCCCCCTTCCTTCCCCTTCAACCCTTCTTTCAGAATAATGAGCCTCTGGCCCCAAAAGCTTGCATACATAAAACCTTTTGTGTGTGTGTGTGTGTGTGTGTGTGTGTGTGTGTAGGGGGGGGGGGGGGGCTCCAGCTGCCACTTGGTGAGTAGCTTTTTTGTGTATTCAACTGAACTATAAGGTAAGGAAGGGGGGAAAAGAAAAGAAAAGCTGCAGAAAGAAAAATTGGCAGTCTTACCATACATCAAACATTTGACAAAATTAGGTTTGTATTTCATAAAACAGAAATATAAATTAGTTTTTGAACTGATGATACCATGCAGTCCAGTTGAGGACATTCAGTAAGTCTGACCTGACGCCCCACTACCACCAATCATGCATGTATAAAATAGAATGCAACTGTTGCAATGAATTTTACATTGGACAAACTAGCAGAAAAATAAGTACACGATATAAAGATCACTGTAAAACCCACAAAAGCAGCCCATCGACATTTGCTACATATTTAAGAGGTGAAAAGCATGTAGTAGACATAATTGAGAAGAGTGTTACTATTATAGACAAAAAAGTAATTTCTTCACATTATGCTTAAAATCCAAATTTCATTTTGAACAAACTGAAAAGAAAAAAATATATATTGAAAATTTTTATTATACATCATTACAAAGATAGTATTAATCATGAAGGCAGCTTCTTGCCATTTTACTTTGTATATTATTTGGATGGTTAGCTAATTAACACTCAATGCATCTACCTTTGACGTTTGTTTTACAATTTGTAAGTACTGCTTGTATTTTAATCTGTTAGGAGTTCCGGAGGGAAAAGATGATGGAAGCTATTCTAGGGAACTTAGTCTCAGGCTGGCATGTGTTGTAACAGTGATTCTGGGGGTAATTATCACCCTGAGAGGTAAAATGTAATTTTCTGAGGTGTAAAACCAAAATGGTTCAACCTTATTTAAGTCATGAAACTAAATTATTTTTAATAGGCCATTACTATTTTCACAGTTTCATTAGACTGTAATGTTGATTATGAAGGTTATCAATAAGTAATCTCCCCCCCCCCTCCCTCCCCCACCCCCTCCCCACCAATTACTAGCATTAACAAATGATACAATATGGTGGGGCTATAATTTGTGTAACAAATGTCTGAACACCATGTTTCTCAGATAGAACATTCCCTACACACATACTTTGTACCATGCATGTATAACAATAAAATGTAGATATATAAATCATATATGCTTAAATATCTTCTCCAAATTGTATGTTGCTCGCACAATTGATCAGATATTGCTTCAATATTTGCTTCACAATAGTAAATGAAGTAATTGATAGCACAATACAACAATAACTTTGTAATAGGTACTACACTGTTGTAGGATCTACACAGTGTAGCATTGCATTCTGTCCCTGTAAACTTTGAGTGTACAGTGGCATATAAACATTCCATGTGACTAGTATTTGTCATTATAGTTACTCTTTGACATGAGTGAAATAGATGATTCCATGCCTCTCTTAACAGTTAATCATTCAGCCTTCCACACTTGCAAGCTATCATTTATAGATGAAATAAATGTTCAACTCTACCAGATACCTCATATTTGGTGAGCCCGACGATAACACAACAACACGAATGCATCGGCTTCAGCGTTGCGCACTGCATCGTAATGTGAATGTTAATTACTTCCACATCTGCTGCACTGCGCTCATTTTCGCCTGAAAATGGACAATCTGCACAGCTTAAAGCCAGTTCATCCTTGCACAGATATCAGCAGACAAAACTAAGTATAGCTATGTAGTTGCAGCAGTAACAGAACACTTAGCTTCTGAGGTACAAGATATCCTTGCCGCACCACCCAATGTCGAACTGTGTGTGTCAATTGAGAACTTGCTAGTGATGCGCCTATCACAATTGGAAGAGAAGCTTTTACGGACTGAGGAGCTCGGCGATCGAATCTCGTCACAACTCTTATGCAATTTGCGCACATTGGCAAGCAACATAGTGAGCAACGACATGCTGCACAATATTTGGTTGTACCGATTACCCTGTGACACTCAAAAATTCTGACAGTGTGCTCGGGTGATTTAAAGGCACTTGTGCAGACAGCGGACAGGATTGTTGAGACGTATCCTGCAACAAAGGTGTCAACACTGACCCCACGGCAAGAGAATACATCTGCAGTAACACCAGCATTGCTCTAGTTGCAATTAGCAGAGCTTACCATGCAAATAGCCACATTATAAACAATGCGCACACATCATCGACTGTGTCGCCGGTTGTCAAGAAGTTGTAACCGATTGCCATTGGCACAAAATTTCTGTTGGTACCATAAGTAATTCAGCAACAGTACGCAAAAGTGTACATCACCATGCAAGTGGAAACGTGAAGCAGAAAGTGTAGCTGCAACAACTACTCATACCGGTAATGCATGTCAACTTCTTGTCACAGATCGCAACACGAAAGTACAGTACCTAGCGGACACGGACAGAACTGTCTGTGTACCATGCCAGAGCTGTGATGATTCATGTCTGTTTGGCGCCAACAACTATATGATTAAAACATACGGTTAGCTCACATTGTTGCTTAATCTTGGACTATGCTGTACATTTGAGTGGCACTTCACAGCAGTGGATATATCGCAGCTTATCCTTTTTTATTCTTTTATTATCTGATACCTGACTTCCGATGCAAGCAGCTCATCAATTCCACTACAAACCTGCATACTCCAGGGAAGATGTGTTGCATCACTATGATGACGGTACGTACGGTAGAAAGAGATGCACTGTATACACGATTACTACAAGGATTTCCCAAAAATCGTGCAGCAGTCGCCTACTCCCTCACTGGTTAAACACACAATGGTACATCACATTTTGACCACGCCAGGCTCGCCATCTCACACTAGACCTCGACATTTGATGCCAGAGGAGTTGCGAGGGGTGAAGCAGAACTCCACAGCATGCTGTCAATGGGCATTTTCATAGTTTTGAGTAGCAGCTGGGCAGCCCCTGCCCATGTGGTACCAAAGAAGAACGAATGGCATCCATGTGGTGATTACCGACAGCTCAATGTGAGGACCATCCCGGATCAGTACCCAGTGCCACTTCTTTGCCAATGTTCATAGTAAGGCTATATTTTCCACTACTGATCTAGTCCGCAGACAGCAGACACCTTTTGGTCTATTAGAGTTCACTACGATGTCTTTTGGTCTGTACAACGCAGCACAGACGTTTCAACGTTTCGTGGATGAGATCACTAGGGACTTAGACTTCTGCTATGTTTACATAGATGATATTTTGGTGATGTTTGCAATGGGGAAAAAAAAATTTAAATCATCTGGCTCAGGTTCTTAATCCTTTACGCACACAAGGCTTCATAATTAATCCTTCAAAGTGTACTTTTGGAGTGAGAGAAGTGCAGTTTCTGGGCTGTTCAGTAGACGTGCATGGTATTCAATCGCTGCACGATTGTGGAAGCCATAAAGAAGTACCCTCACCCATTACAATCAGAGAGCTATGCCGGTTCTTAGGGGTCATAAATTTTTACCAAAGATTTGTATACAATTATGCATGAATTTCTTAAGGGCACACCATAGCCGAATGACAAATTGCTTTGGACAAGCAAAGCAGATGATGCATGTCAAGCTTAAAAGCAGCCATTTGCAGAGGTTGCACAGTTAGCACATCCTGTGGACAAACTCCACTTGCACTTATGGTTGATACATTGTCTACAGCCGTTGGCACTGCAGCACGTTGCCTTGGCGATGCTTTCTTTGGTTTTACAGCAAAGGTATAAGTTAGCAGCTTGTGATATGTATAAATAGTGAACTGTCAACCCTCTAGCAAATGCCTGAATTTCTTTACCATGGCGTAAGCTGCTTATGGTTCGCGGTCAGTGCCTGTCTACAGCCGTTGGCGCTGTTCTAAAACAGCAGATTAAGCATTGTTGACAGCCCATAGCATTCTTCAGTCAGAAGTTGTCACCTTCACAGCAAACGTTGGGCAACCTATGACCGCGAACCATAAGCAGCTTACGCCATGGTAAAGAAATTCAGGCATTTGCTAGAGGGTTGACAGTTCACTATTTATACGTATCACAAGCTGCTAACTTATACCTTTGCTGTAAAACCAAAGAAAGCATCGCCAAGGCAACGTGCTGCAGTGCCTGAAGCGAATATTGAACTGTATTGTGACCTATCCGGAGTGGAAGTATGTCCATTTGTGCCGCAACACGTTAAAGCACACACAATTACATAAGTACACAATGTGGCACATCCAGGAGTATGAGCCACTATTAGATTGCTCAAACAAAGTTTCGCCTGACTTGGAATGCATGCAGACCTCAAAACATTTGTCAATCTATGCATTGCGTATCAGAGGAACAAGATCACATAGCACGTCAGAGCACTGCTAGGCACATCTCTGCTGCCGTATCAACATTTTGAGCCTCTGCACATTGATATTGTAGGCCAGCTCACAGTCTCAGAAGGCTATAATTATTGTCTTACAGTTGTGAACTGATTTACGTGGCTGCCTGAAGCATTCCCCATGAAAGATATCACAGCCAAAACTGGCGCAGACATTTTTTTGCGGTCGGATTGCCCGAGTTGGCATACCGCTATGGATTTCTACATAACAGGGATTACAGTTCAAAGCCTACCTTTTCAGAGCATTAACTACATTGTTAGGCATAAAGCATATACGCACCACAGCCTATCATCCTGCATCAAATGGTATAGTTGAAGCCTGCATTGCCTATGGAAAGCAGCTCTGAGAAGTCACACGATGCAGAATTGGATGGAGGCACTACCTATTGTATTCCTTGGACTACGGCATTATTCAAAATCAATCTAAAAGCACAGCAACAGAGTTAGTGTACAGGCAGAGGAGAATTCTTGCACAGCATTGCAGACAGTACAGTTGATAGATCAGACTTTGCTGCTAGATTACAAGAGCACATATGCCAACAGCACCCAGAAGTCAGGCTGGGGGACACTTGTTTGTCTTCACAGATCTTGAGAACTGCACACACGTTTTCTTACACAATGCAGTACCCAAACTGTTGCAGCCATCATATGAGGGACCATATCCAGTGATTAGCAGAAGTGGCCACACATTCCAGGTTAGAGTAAATGGTATGCCTACCACTGTCGCACCAGACCAACTCAAGCCCGTATTTTTCAATGCCTTGGACTTAGCAAGGATTGCAGGAGGCGAACGAGAATATATGAATGTAGCACCAGAAAACAACCTCATACCCCAGAGCCACCACGAGACACTACAGCTGCCAGGTGCCTTGGAGAAGAAAATGACATTGAAGACTGGTACCTCACATTCTGCTGTAACCACTGGCTCCAGTGGCATAATGCCAGGTTTAAAAAAAAGCTGTGGTAACGTGTGCAGGGCTATGTGTGAAGTTTAATATGCGATATTGTTAACACTTGGAGGGGAGTAATGTAGCTTTGCATTCTGTCCTGCAAAAAGCGAGTTTACAGTGGTGTATGAACATTCCATGTGACTGGTATTCATTGTTATAATTACTCTTTGATGTAAGTGAGACACTATTCCATGCCTCTCTCAACAGTTAACTGTTCAGCCTTCCACATTTGCAAGCTATCCTGTGTAGATGTGTTTTATTTGGTAGTAAATGTTCAATTCTACCAGATACCACAACAGTATTATTATTATTATTATTATTATTATTGTCATTATTATTAGTAGCAGCGGTCAGACACAAGGCATTGGCATTAATTATTAATTACGATGGTGCGAGTCGGTGTATGATAAGGTGGGGCTGGGCTGGGGGGGTGGGGGGGGGGGGTGTACTAACTGACATCAGATTACACTGAGGCATAATGGTCACAGAAAGGTTGGGAACCAATGTATTACAATATTCTTCTAGAGTACCATAGTGTAGAAATCGTATTGCAGTGCTTCTTTTCTGTTTTCTCCATTTTCTATGGGCACTAAGTGGAAACACAAAAAATATAGTCTTCGTTTTTTTTTTTTTTTTTTTTTTTTTTTTTTTTTTTTTTTTTTTTTTTTTTTTTTTTTTTTTTTTTTTTTAAGCTGAAAAGTAGGTAATGGTTTAAATATAACACAGACAGTATACTCAAGCATGTGTAATATATGCCATGACTGTACTTGTAGTCTGGGCAATAAGATATACACACTTTTCCATTATTACATATATGATGATCATCAACAGCACCAATACAGATACAGAAACTGAAATTCTTACAAACGGTAGTCCTGTGATGCAATTACATCCACCAAAACCATTAATGGTGAGTGTAGAAAACATGAGAGGTGTCTGGAAACTGTGGAAGCAACAAATCAATCCAAATAAATTACAATCCAGTAAATATGCAGTTAGCAGTATTTATGTCTGTGATTAGTAGTAATGCCTTAGTTATTTATAATATGTGTGAAATTGGTGCCAGTTAAGAACAAAATCTCCAATTGGTATTGAAAAAGTTCTATGATTACTTTATCCCAGAAATGAACATAACATTTCAGATGTAAATATTCAGCTCCTTACTACAAAGACACGGTGAAATGTTGAAACATTTGATGAATCATACACTACCGCTATTGATAAAAGTAAATCTTGTTAATACGAAAACTTATTGAGTACAATTTTACAAGACAAAATAGTCATAGGTATTCGCAGTGGAGAAATTAGAAAAACGATGTTGACCCTGACAGATCTCACTCTGGATAATTTAAATTGTATTTGTAAAAAATGTGAATTAGCATCAAAGCAGATGACTGTTATTAGCTCAGAAATGAAACGTTAGATGTAATAACAAATGCCAAGTCCAGAAATGGCTGGAAACAATGTGCTAATGTAAAAGTAAAAATAATAAAAGACTGTACAAGGTCGCCACGTTAAGAAATGTTTGGGATTTGATAGCAAATGTCAGAATTGTCGCCAAATGGTCACTAGAGCAAACAAGTGTATAGCAAACAAGTGTAAAAGTAAAGTAAAAACGGTTAATAATGTGGTCATAGGCGAAAGCCAATCTTCCAGTGAAATAATTATAATTTTGACAAGAACTGGTGTAAAATTGTAATTTTTTTAAAATTAATGTAAGAGTAAAAGCCAAAGCCAAGCACAACACAGGTGCTCTACTTACTGTCATAACCAGAAAAATTAGCAAACGAAGTGTGTGCCTTAGTATCAGATTCAGAGACAAAAAAGCATCTTACCTGTAATAAAAGTAAGGTAGATGTTGTGGGAGAAGCCACTCTCTTCTGTACCATCAGAAACAGGCTAGCAGATGTGAACTTTGTAGTGGTGGAGCCTGATTTTTCATGTGTTCTTAGGACAATAAACGTGTTCGAAACTGAATCTGATGAAAAGAATGAGCAGGTAAAAGTAAATGTGCCAGCAGCCTACATTCCTGATGAGAAAATTTTATCAGGCTTGGGATGTGTTAAAGATTTTGTTTATGACACAGTTCTCAATGAAGGTCCTGACTTAAAGATTCACTATTCGAGGAGGATCCCACATAAATTGAGAAACCAAATATGAGATTTAACTAACGTTTGAAATGGGACTAATCAAGCTTGTAGAACAAGCTGCACATGCAGTTTCACCTACATTGAGGTGCCAGAAGTTAAGAGGTAATGGTATGAACATTTACAGATGGCTATAGTGTCACGTATGCAAGGTATAAAATGGCATTGACGGAATTTTCATTTGCACTCAGATGATTTATACGAATAGGTTTCCGACATGATTGTGGCCTTATGTCAGGGTTTAACAGATTCTGAAGGCAGAATGGTAGTTGAAGCTAGACACACGGGACAGTCCTATTTGGAAATAATAGAGCATTTGAGAATCCAAGCCCACAGTGACTTGTCCTAGAGCAACGGTGTTGGTGCAGATTTGTCAGTGCTACACTGTATGAAATAACAGCATAAATCAATGTGGGACATGCGACAAATTTATCTGTTAGGACAGTGTAGCAAAATTTGTTATTAATGGACTATGGCAGCAGATGACTGACATGAGAGCCTTTGCTAAAAGCTCAACGTTGTCTGCAGGGCCTCTCCTGGGTCTGGGACCATATTAGTCAGACCCCAAATGACTGGAAAACTGTGGCTTGGTAAGAGGAGTAATGATTTGATTTGGTAAGAGCTGATGACGAGGTTTGAGTGTGGTGCAGACTCCTGAAGCTATGGACCTAAGATGTCAACAAGGAACTGTGCAAGCTGGTAACCATGTGGAATGTATTTACATGGAATGAACTGGGTCCACTGGTCAAAGTGAAACTATCATTGACTGGAAATGATTGCTAGATTACTTGGAGACCACTTGGAGCCATTCATGGACTTCATGTTTCCAAACAACGATGAGATTTTTAGGGGGCTATAATTGTTTGCCGTTTTTTTGAAGGACATTCGAGACAATTCAAGCGAATGGTTTGGCCATTCAGATCATCAGACATGAATCACACTGTGCATGAACTGACATCTCAATTATGTCCCATAAATGTTCAAAGTTCTGCATTGGAAACACATTTGCAATTATGGATGTCTATAAAGGCAGCATGCTTCAATATTTCTGTATGGGGCTTCTGACACCTTATTGATCCTGTGCCATGTTGGGTTACTGCACTACACCAAGCCAAAAGAGGTCCGACACAGTAGGATGTATCCTATGACTTCCATCACCTCAGTGTACAGGGTGTCTACAGGTCGTGAAAGTCATGAAAAAGGAATGAAAATGAATAGGTGGTCATGAAAGTAATGAAGAGGTAATGAAATTGAGTGGGTGGTCATGACTTGTTTTATGTGTCAGTCAGGTGTGGTTCTAGAAGGGAATAGCAGGTTAGCTACCCCAAAAATGTTGTATTCGGCAGTTCATTTTTATTCCTGTCCTCTTTCTTATCTGTTGAAATCTCTTTAATCCACGCCTTTTTAAGAAAGACATTCCCTTAAAGGTTTTTGATAATTAATGTAAAACTACTGTAATTTTAGTCTCATTTTAAGAGTGCTAAGGACGATCAGATTTAAATTTATTTCTCACTAGCCAAAACGTTTCCCACACTATATTAGTGCTACTTCTAGACTATAACCTGGCATCTGTTGAGGGGGAGAGTGGATAGACTGCATGGTGTTTGCTGTGGGAAGAGGTGTAGTGTGTGGGGGAGGGGGAGACAGACTCCACCTCCATGTGTTGTAAGTATGCAGTACAGGCGACACAGACTTGTGCTTTGAGCTTCCAAGAAAGCAGCAATGTGCACAATGGATGTAATCATCAATTAAATACTTTGTGATATCGAAATTGCCATGTTAAATAATGAAAAACAATAATAGCACAACAGAACACAAATAGTGACAGTACATTCAGTGACAGAGCAGATAATAGTGCAGTAAACACTGGTTCATAGTATGCTGCACAGCTGGCAATGAACATTAGCAGATGAGTACGGCTGCTAGCAAGAACTACACAGAAAAGGATATACATTTTTTCGGACATGAGTGCACAGGTTTTTGCAAAGTCTGTATCTAAAAATTGCTGAGAAGAGTCCTTTGAAATTAAAGACAGTCAAAGATGGCTCATGTTTATCACCTAAGAAATTCTCAAGTGATAATTGCATTGGAAGAATTTGTGTCAAAACGTGACTCCATCAGTAGCTGATGTAGTGAAGAGAGAATACTTTGAATTTTGTGAATATTCGGAAAAACAACTGAAGCAATTCAATCCTAAGAAGGACAAGCTTCATCATTTTCTGATGAATTTACTGCAAAGTGTGAAGCATGACTTAATCAAATTTCTGTTAACAAAGAAGTTTTAGCCAAAAACTTAAAAGGCGGTACAGTTATTGTGGAAAGAAATGTTCGCAATACAATCATTAGGTGATTTATTTAATAGTGAGAAACAACTAAATGTGGCCCTTACTAGCTGTGAAGAATGCTCCATCAAAAAGAGTAGAAACCTTAAAAAGAAGAAATCTGGCAAAAATAAAGTGGCCAGTCGTAAAAGAACAGTTCAAAAAATAAATGCTCAAAAATAAAAAATGAATGCTTGTAGGAAAAGCAAAAGAAGCCCCTGAAGTTTCAGATGTTGAAATTTTAAGTTTAGTTAAGAAACTTTGACTCTAAATCTTTCACAGTGAAGTTTAACATTTGACATAGTTGATGTGATGATAAATATATCTGAATCAATAGTTGTAACTCATCCAATGTGAGATTTTAATGTTTTTATAGCATTTGATGAATAGTATGCCAGAAGTCATAAATAATTACATTATTCATGCTGATATACATTTTAAGTTGCACAAGAATTATTACATTCTGCATTCATTCCAAGCAGATTTTAGGTTCATAAAAAACTGTTTTTGTCTTTGTACCATGCATTTTTTTTTTTTTTTGAGAGATTGTGAATGTAACTAAAGAGGTAATAAAAAGGTCATGAATCTGATCCTCTGAAAATCTGTAGACACCCTAGTGTATGATAGTCTTACAAAAAAAGGGAAACTTCATATTTGCTTGGATCGAAGTGAAAGTAATAAAAATATTCTTTGACACCAGTATCCAATGGAGACATTGAAGGAAGTTAGTACAGTGGTGAGGTAAACAAAATATTTCACTTTTTAAAGTGTGCAAAAGAACTTTGGCAAATCAGTTACGGACAGAACTTATTTAATGTTTTGCACGTCATGGGGCAGATTCATTTGCACAAGATTACTGTTTGGCTTAATATTACCATTTGGTTTAGGCTCAGCCCCAGAAATTTTTCAGCAAATCATACCTAAAATCCTAAATGGAATCAAAGAATGTGGAATGTTTTTGTCAATGAAATTTTGTTTTGTGCAAATACAATTAAAGAACTTGGTGAAGCAATGGAGCGAGTTCTACAGAGATAAGAAAAATGCAGGCATTAAACTGAATAAAAACAAATGTGAATTTGGTGTGACGGAAATTAAATTCTTAGGACATATTTTAGCAGAGGATGGACGTCATCCTGATAAAGAAGTGCCATTAAGGAACTTCAAACTCCTCAAAATAAGAAGCGGCTCCAACATCTTTTAGGGATATATACCAAATCTTTCTGAACTGACAGACCCATTGCGCCAGCACCTAAGGAAAGAAGCTGAATGGAAATGAGATTTGACACAGGAGCAAGCACTTAACAAAATAAAAGAATGTCTCACAACCCTCCAGTACTTTGTTATTATGACACAAGTGAAGATGTGAAATTGTCAGTTGACACCAGCTAGAAAGCTATAGGAGCTGTCCTATTGCAAGGTGAACAAGTTGCACATGCTGCAAAGTCAATATCACCACCGCAACAGTTATATCCACAAATAGATAGTGAGTGGGTGACAGTTAAATTCACAGTCAAAAACTTCCATGCATATATTTATGGCAAAAAATTGATTATTGAAGCTGATCATAAACAACTGGGGACTTTTTTTTTTTTTAATCATTGTAAGGTTCACCTGCAGTGCATAATTTTCGAAAATTTTCCCTATGCTATTAAAGTAATTTATTCTGAAGAATCAGATATGCCAATGTTCTAAGTAGAGACTGCAAGGAACAAGAAGATAAAGCAGAATTGGAAGGACTAGAAATACTGACAGTTTTATCTGTCAGTGAAGAGTTTCTGATTTATCTGAAAGAAACTTCATTTAAAGATAAAGAATTACGATTACGTCTACCATATCTAATGCAAGGATTTCCAGATACAATTAAGGGAGTGCCCCAAGAATGTCTCTTTTTTCCATTATAGACAATACCGCTGTGCTGAAGGAATTGTCATCAGAGGACAAAAGATAATTATATCAGTACAATTAATTGATAAGAAACTTATATCAGTTCATGGACACCACCTTGTCATAGAAAGTTATTGCAAGAAAGCTAAAGAATTTGTGTGGTGGAAAACATGACGCAAGACATCAGGAATTACATTTCAATATTTAATGTTTGCTAACGGTGTTCAAGAAATGAGATACATTAACCCATTATAGTGAAAACAATGCCAAACTATCCAGGATAAGTAATTGCTGCAGGTACGTTTGTTTATTTCTTGAAAACAAGAATATTTACTGACAGTGGACAGTTGCTTTTATTTTATTTTATTTTATTTATTATTTTTTAAAATTTTATGACATTCCAAGCAGTACCAGAGAAGTAGTTTTGGTTACAGTGTTCAGTGGATAAAATAAACACCTGTTTAGCACTCCTCATTTATTGAAACACACCACAGAATAAAGAGTTTGGGTCACCTGATCAACGAGCATTCTCGAGGAAAACAAGAACCCTGCTACCCATGTGCTAGAAGCTTTCAGTCCACAAGTAATAAAGCCATAAGAAGTTAGTCAAAATCGAACAAAAAATTAGATACCGGCCAGGTGACAATGTTAATATACAGTTCGGTCATATGAACTGGAAAGGAGAAGAATTTCTCAGATTATCTGAGACCAGTTGTGGTAAAATATATGATGGAAAGCTACACAGACCTAATACTCAGCATGTTCGACTGGCAGATGCGTTCATCAAACCAGAATTTGTTGTCATCCCTGAAGAGGTCCAGTGGAGTGGAAGCAGCTTGCAACTGAGGGGTGAGCTTATGCAAAACAAGAGAGTGTCAAGTTATATGTGAGGAAACCTGGGAATTCCAGAACTGTTTCATGATCTAAGTATGACAGAGTTATTAAAAAGCCAAATGGAGTAAGAGTTTAGTAACATTTCTTAGTATTTTTTCATACAAAGGTAATGGGTAGCAGTTAAAATGCTTTGTTTTTTTTTCAGAAAAGAGAAATGTAATATATAATGTGTACCATGATTGAACTTATATTCTGGCCAGTAAGGGATAAGCACTTTGCCGTTGTTATGTATTCCATGAACCAGTAAACTAGTTCATACTTCTGTATGTAACATTTGCTCTTTGCATGTTCTTAGAATAAAACCACAAGAATCAGCCAGTTTGCCCCCTACTTTGCCTGGCAGTTTATTAACAGTTCAGATTCACCATCTGAAATGTCTCATGATGCATCAGATAAAGAGCCACTAAGAAGAGAGAGAGTTAGTTCGAAGCATTTAAACGCTAATGATATATAACAAGAGCCATTGGAAAGAGCAACTGAAGATGACATTACTGATGTGCAGCCTTTTAAAGAACAGAATCTTAAAAGGCATGAGAGAAGCACATCTCCAAGAAGCAACATCAGAAATAAAAATTAAAACATACAAAACTTCCAAAGCCAGACAGCAGTTTCATCAGAATGTAGCATGTTCCAGGAGTATGCATAAAAGATCCATGTCGAGACATCTGGCAAAAGGATTCTTATAGAAAGTGTACACGTGCAGAAAGGAAGGGATTTTATCACAATAGTGTGGACAAATTATTCAGAAAGATGAAGAGTGGCATAGAATATGGGGGCGAGGATAAAATATAATGGAAACTGATTAATAACTGCTGCTTGAATAATCAAAAAAATTGGAAGGTACACATATCCTGAGTGAACTGGCAATAATATCAACAGACCTTTAAAGTCATTACATTTTTAGATTATTGTTCATCATTTAAATGTACATACTTCTTTTTTCTGTTACCGCTATTGTGCATAGAGCTTGGTATGACAGTATCGGTTCCGGATCAGCCCTACTCTGCTCACACAAATTCTTCTTGTCTGCTTCGATCCTCTTGATGCAGGATTTTTGGCGTGGGTGAAATGATGAACAGATATGATGATAATAATATGCTTCTTTACAAAGACTAGCACACAAGGAAATTCAAACATAAACTTCACTGTTGTCTTCTACTTGCTGTGAAGAAGAGAACAGGTCTGAGTTTGTAAGAAAATGTTTCTGAAGACACTTGGAATACATAAAAATTTTGTGGATATAGTAATGGAAAAAAGAACATCCGAAAACCCGAGTGAAGAAGTTCTGCTGATGTTGAATCCTACAGTTGTCCCTCTGGAGAAAAAAAAAGAAAAAATTCTAAGTCCATGACTTGATATAACAATCACATACTCCCTACATAAATCTGCGTGTACAGATGCCAAATCTTTGTACATGCCAATCATGTCTGTATCAAAGGAGAAGTACAGTTATCTTTAGTCCTTGTTCAAGTGCTCAAGTCAATGCTTCCCACACTAGGATTAAGATATTGGCCATTTTACAAAAACGTATCAATCAAGGAGATCCAGAAGGATGTGAGACATCTGAATGACCTCTGACAACGACATTTATTTTCAAACATTTTGGTATGTTTTAAGATGTCATTTAACATTATAGTGTATGAGTAGAACAGTTCTCACATGTTTCAACATTACTATGCATTTCCTTGGAAATAAATATGTTTAATTTGGAAATTACAAGTAGGTAACACACCATCTGGACCATTGCAACAACTAGATATCTCTGTTTTTAGTAAAAAGAAATTAGTTTTTAAAGGAAAATCGGAACAAACCAAAAACTGCTGATGTTTTCAAACTAAATAAATACGTCACATAAGAATTATTTCAAATACTTAATGTACCAGTACAGTGAAGGTTTATTATTCTGAGAGATTTTCAAATGCATATCTTTCAGTAACTGCTATTTTAAGTTACCTGGATGTATTAAGGTGACAGTATGCTGTCATGAGCTAATTTCTGGTAGAACTAAACAAGAAAAATTACCCTTTTCATATTTTCTGTGAGCATACCAATGCCTGGTATTGTGTAGTTAGTGAAATTCTACAAGGGTCACTGAAGTGGTGTGGTATGTTGTTAACAACATTCCCATTCTGTGAATGAAGTCTACTTATGATATGGAAAATAATAGAATAGGCAAATAATGTAATTTTTTAATGGTAGGAAGTCATTTTCTGTCATTCCCAACACAAAAGTAGAGAGCAATGGCCCTAGATTATATACAATGCTGTATGATAAATTCCTAGGTATTCTTGTTGATACAGTATGAGATGGTTGGCATACTTTCATTTAAAACTGTTCTAAAGTGCATTCTTCTGGAGCGATGATGATAAAGTCAAAAAGTTTTTTTTTCTTTCTCCTACAAAAGTGTGCAAGAAGGACATTATGTAATGGTGATAACTGAAATTTTCCGGAAGGTGCTCTGTTAACCTTGATCTAAATATGCCAACACATGCACTCTGTAATGGTATTTGTCGTTGATAATAAGAATGAATGTAGGATGAGTTGTGACAGTTATCACCACAATACCAGAAGTAAATATAATTTCTATATAAAAATAGTGTCTCCATCTGTTGTTGTTGTTGTTGTTGTTGTGGTCTTCAGTCCTGAGACTGGTTTGATGCAGCTCTCCATGCTACTCTATCCTGTGCAAGCTTTTTCATCTCCCAGTACCTACTGCAACCTACATCCTTCTGAATCTTAGTGTATTCATCTCTTGGTCTCCCTCTACGATTTTTACCCTCCACGCTGCCCTCCAATACTAAATTGGTGATCCCTTGATGCCTCAGAACATGTCCTACCAACCGATCCCTTCTTCTGGTCAAGTTGTGCCACAAACTTCTCTTCTCCCCAATCCTATTCAATACTTCCTCATTAGTTATGTGATCTACCCATCTAATCTTCAGCATTCTTCTGTAGCACCACATTTCGAAAGCTTCTATTCTCTTCTTGTCCAAACTATTTATCGTCCATGTTTCGCTTCCATACATGGCTACACTCCATACGAATACTTTCAGAAATGACTTCCTGACACTTAAATCAATACTGGATGTTAACAAATTTCTCTTCTTCAGAAACGCTTTCCTTGCCATTGCCAGCCTACATTTTATATCCTCTATACTTCGACCATCATCAGTTATTTTGCTCCCCAAATAGCAAAACTCCTTTACTACTTTAAGTGCCTCATTTCCTAATCTAATTCCCTCAGCATCACCCGACTTAATTAGACTACATTCCATTATCCTTGTTTTGCTTTTGTTGATGTTCATCTTATATCCTCCTTTCAAGACACTGTCCATTACATTCAACTGCTCTTCCAAGTCCTTTGCTGTCTGTGACAGAATTACAATGTCATCGGCGAACCTCAAAGTTTTTATTTCTTCTCCATGAATTTTAATACCTACTCCGAATTTTTCTTTTGTTTCCTTTACTGCTTGCTCAATATACAGATTGAACAACATCGGGGAGAGGCTACAACCCTGTCTTACTCCCTTCCCAACCACTGCTTCCCTTTCATGTCCCTCGACTCTTATAACTGCCATCTGGTTTCTGTACAAATTATAAATACCCTTCGCTCCCTGTATTTTACCCCTGCCACCTTTAGAATTTGAAAGAGAGTATTCCAGTCAACATTGTCAAAAGCTTTCTCTAAGTCTACAAATGCTAGAAACGTAGGTTTGCCTTTCCTTAATCTTTCTTCTAAGATAAGTCGTAAGGTCAGTATTGCCTCACGTGTTCCAGTGTTTCTACGGAATACGAACTGATCTTCCCCGAGGTTGGCTTCTACTAGTTTTTCCATTCGTCTGTAAAGAATTCGTGTTAGTATTTTGCAGCTGAGTCTCCATCTAGGATTCAGAATCGTCTGTATAGGATTCGTGTTAGTATTTTGCAGCTGAGTCTCCATCTAGGATTCAGAAATTAAGTGTCATGTTCTGATGAACAAGTTGTCGGCAGACATCAAACAGTAAATTGAAAAGCCCCTGATTTTCAAAATAAAGAAAGTACTCACTCCCATGTACAACAGATGTAAGTTCCGGTGACACTAATGTCTATATTAAACAGATAATCTGTCATCATCCTGAAGGTTAATTTGAACACCACAGTATTTTACTAGGCACTGCTCACTTCGAAGTGAATCTGCCTCTGCTTCCCTCTGAACATTGAGTAGTTACCCAGTCACTTATAAAGGGACCTATAGTCTAACATGAACTCTAAACCATGATGCAGCTCAACATTTTCGACATGGACAAATATTGCCAAAATTGAAAGAAGCGATAAGTGCCAGTTGATAAACCTAGGACTAAGGTTTGAACCCAGACCATATCACTGCTGAGTCACTAAATGTTAGATGAAAACAGCAGCTAAATAATGTAAGAAGAAAAGCACTTTTTTTCCCCAGAGTACCTGATTTTCTCCTGATATATAGGAATCTAGAAGTAATTCTCATAATAATCCATATGATTAGTTAACACAGGTTATAACTGGGTTTTTAGTCTCTGTTACAGATGTTTCCTTCAGTAGTTGCTCTGTCAGTCAGTGTATATTTGTCATGTTCTACTTTCTGCAAGGCTATTCTTCATGATGGTATTTGTGCCACACAATATCTGAATGACTGAGGAGGACTAACACTCTTCTCCATTCTCTTCTCCTACTATAACAATAAATTCATTGACTGTATGTAAGCATAATTACACTCATGTTGGTAATGAAGTGTCTCTGTTTTATTTTGCAGGTTGTACGTAACACGGTTCAACATTATGGGGAGTGTACCTTTCATCGTTGCCTTAGTCATAGGCATCCACGTGAAATGTTGTTCATCTCATGATATTTCACATTTATCAGTAGATGATGTCACCTCAATGTTTGGAGATAATGAATGCATTGAAGGTATGAAGTCTTTTTCTTTAAATTTAAGATATTTGCTTGTCTTTAATTGCTTCTAGAGTCTATGAATGGATTTCCACATTATTTATATTCATATTGTTGTTGTTATAGCAGCAAGGAAATTAACATATTAACTGAGAGTATTGACTTCTGAGTTATGTGATGAATAATTCCTGTTTAATGTGATGAAAATTGCTTTGCTAAAATGTGATTCATCTGGCGGATAACGTACTGTATTTGGACCAGATTATTGAGTCTTGACATATCGTGTTTTGATGATACATGATTCAAGATGAATCAGCAAATTATTTTTAACCTCTAAATTTCTTAATTCCTAGGTTTCAGTGTAGTAAATAATCTAAACAAAGCGGTACAAATCCTAAGTCTTAAAAACAATTTTCTTATGTCATGGGCAATAAATATTGTAGCAATTTACTTATTGCAGGAATCCTGTATCATTGTAAGCAAGCAGATGCTGATATCATTACCCCTTGTTATTTTATCAATTTTTACATCTATATATGCTTGATATTTAATTAGTGGCTTTTTCATATTTGTTTCCACATTATATCCAGGGTGTTCATAATTCAAGATCCAGTTTCAGAATGATGGAGAAAGAGAAACACTGCTCAGAATGACATTAAATTTGAACAACATATTATTGATACAGGGGGAAACATCATGGAACAAAAATTTTATCAGTAGATGGTGCTGTATGTGTCTAATCATAAATTGGGTTGACTACAAGTGACAGTGAATCCCTATATGACAGCTATGGTCTGAATTACACATCACACCACCCGTACTGTTCAATGTGCATGACTGCTCAAGTTTGGCAGTTAACAGTTGTGGCACTGTTACCTAGGTAAGCCCATCTACGATGACAAGGTTATACCACATTGCATGGAAAAAAATCAATTGTAATTATTCTGAGGCCAAAAACTGCAAAAAAAAAAAAAAAAAAAATGCAAAATGATATCAATTTTTAACTGACCCAGGGCCAGAAACTCATAAAAAGCAAAATGACATTAGTTTCTAATTGTCGTGAGACTGGCGCAAGACATGTTCAATATGCTGTCCACCATTTTCTGCCACAAGTTGAAATTGAGAAACAGCATGTTTCACAACAGATTGTAGTGTCTCAGGGATTACGTTCAGAATGCAATGTGGAATGTGTGCTTTCAGTTCAGCTACGTTTGTAATTGTAGCACTGAACACATCGTTCAGATAAGCAGAAGTCACACAGATTAAGATCAGCTGATCTGGATGGCAAGCCCATAGCGAAATGACGTCTGATAATTCTATCATTTCTGAAATACCTCTGCAGCAGCCACTTCACTGGCTGTACAATGTGTGGGTAGTGCATCTTGTGTAAAAATGACAGTACCCACACATCCATGCTGTAGAAGGACTGGAATGACATTGGTGCACAAAAGACTCTCCTAGCATTTACCAGTGACAGGACCTGTAGGATTCACCTCCTAAAAACTATACCGCCCAACATTAAACAATGTCTTCAACTTGCACCATACAGCCTCCTTTGCAGAATGAAGTGGTACTGGTTGATACGCATGCAGATTTTCAGTTGCTCATTTTCTGCATATTGATATGTTCTTTTAGATGGAAATGGGCTTCGTCTGTACACTGAATGTTATACTGCCATTCATGCTAGCAATAAATTGCAGAGTTAATGTTTGTCTTGCTGGCAGTTCAGCAGGAAGCAACTCCTGAACATGGTGATCTTGTTTGGACAGCAACACGAATGTTTTGTAGGATTTTATGCACCATGCTTGTAGGCATGCTGTACACATGCAATTCCCCATGCACTGCACATTTGCACTCCACCACTCAACCCCTCCAGAAATGATGTGGTCACATCTTCAACAGACATCGGATCAACTGCTTTCATCCCTCTGCCACATGGCACTTAGAAAGAATATGTCTTTTTCAAAATTTGTAATCATTTTCTCCCGACTCTTAGCAGACATTGTGCCAATGCTTTTGTTTCATGCCCTTGAGTGTCTGGGACCTCTACAGGGCTACTGGTGTGCAGTCACTATTCTGTAAAAGAGCTTTATCAGCAGCACGCAATCCTTCATGGAGATTGTCATATTGGGCATCTTGGATGCAAACTGAAGAACGGTGTTGGTGTGCCACACGTCTGTTGGTGTGCATGTTCTGATGCTTACAGCACCATCTATCGGCCAAATTTTCATTTTTTATGTATATCCCCATGTGTCAATAATGTGCTGTTCAAATTTGACATCATTATGAGCAGTGGCTCTATTTTGTAGAATTTGGAAACTAGAACTTCGGTTATGGCCAAACCTGTACTAAAAATCAGAAGTGTAGTTTTGATGAAAAGTTAAATCTAATTTTATTGCCTTCAATAGTCCAGACAGGTAACTGAACGGCAAAATTAGATTTTCTTAAAAACAACGAAAAAATATATGCCACATTCATGGAATAAAAAACAGAAACTACGTTAATAGGGCAGGTGTAATTCTTAATGAAATCTTTACTGATATAAAAGTGTATTTTATCCATTTATTTAAGGTATATACGATCTGCAGATCTGTATATGTGAGGGAGTCATTTGGGTGTGAATGGATCAATACACAAAGGGCAAATAACAGTCCTTAAAGTACAATAACAATAACTCTGTAGTAGTAATTAATTTTATAAACAATGTTCTGTTGAACATTATTTTTCCTTTACTGGCACCGCTTTAAGTACGTACTGACACAAAAGTTATACAAGCAGTGTGTGTGCATGCATGCATGCACGCGCACTCCACTGCTCAACCACTCCTGAAATGATATGGTTACATCTTCGACAGACATCCGATAAACTGTTTTCATACCTCTGCTACATGGCACACAGAAAGTGCTTCGCACTCCACTGCTCAACCACTCCTGAAATGATGTGGTCACATCTTTGACAGACATCGGATAAACTGTTTTCATACCTCTGCCACATGGCACGCAGAAAGTGCTTGCGTGTGTGCACATGGTTTTATCTAAGCTGGCTATGTGTGACACTCATTGTCTGGAAAGAAATACTGTGGTGGTAAGTACCATCTGGCTCCTTTAAGGGTGGGGGTGAAAAGGGTTGGTAATGTGTGACGTCTGTGCTTTCCTGCTTGTGTGGTGTGCGGGTAGTATCAAAATGTGTTTCAGGGGCTATACATTCTGATGGTCTTTCTTGTGCTATGCATGCAGACAGTCATCGCTGAGCAGAGGTAGGGGGGAGAAGGAGATGGACAGAGAGAGGAGGAAGGGATGAGATGGACAAAGAGAGGAGGAAAGGATAATGCTGACAGAAAGAGAGGGAAGAGAGAAGATAGACAAGGAGATGGGGGAGGGCAAGGTATACCAGGGGGTGGGAGGTGGGGGGAAGGAATGAGACAGACAGAGAGGGAGGAAGGGATGAGGGGCGGGAAAAGAGATGTGTGCAATTTATGTGAAATATGTGTATGTGGGCAAAGCCATGGGTAAAAAGCTAGCATACAAAAATGAATGGACCAATTTCAGCCGGACTTGGCACACGTAGCACATAGTGTTTGGAAAAAAGTACTGTGGGGGTAAGACCCACTTCCCATTCAGGTGTAGATGTAAACAGAGTGACACAGGAGATTTGGGGGGGGGGGGGGGGCAGATGGACAGAGAGAGGGGGGTTGATGGGGAGAATGGGGGGGAGGGAGTGGGTCGGAGGGAGGGGGGAGATGGACAGATGGAGGAAGGGGTGTTGATGAAGAGAAGGACAAAGACAGAGGAAGGGGCAGAGGAGGTGGTGAGGGGTAGGGGTGGAGGGAATGTATGAAGTATATGGGATACAAGTGCACAGAGACAAAGCTGCAGGTAAAAAGCTAGTGTTATATAAAATAAGGAACCCCCAGGAAGTGTATAGATTTTTTGTAAGCACATGGTTAGCAAACTTGGAGTCACAGTCTTTGGAGTGCTATATCCTTACCTGTGCTGCAAGTCTAATATCTATCTGTCCTATATACTGTCTCAAAAACTAAGATGGTGGTATCTGGGTAAGGACAAAGTGATCATGAAATTCCTGAGTTGTGGGTCACTCATTGTCATCAGTCCTCTATTATGGTAAATTCTAGATATGCTCTGGTGTACATCATATTGTGCAGCAGTGGAACACTGTGTTTTGAAGATTGTGTGGTCTTCGCTTACCTACCTGCACTGCAAGGATAGTACAGACCTCCAGGGGGAGACAAAATTTTAAATATAGGGAAAGAACCGCATTCTCAATGTGTGCTGCACACAAGTTGGATGGATGCCTCTTGAGGCCAATCAATCGTTAGTGGGTAACTTTCGGGGAACCTGCTACACCTCAGTTTTACGAGGCTTTCCCTGGCAAATGGGTCACTACATAGGTTGACTACATAGATCACTAGCTATTTGTAGTGACACTTATGGACTCTCACAATCCTAAAAGAATGTGTCTCAATGGTATGGGTATGCTGTTAATATATCATCAATACTAAGAGGTCTTGACAGAATATTTCCCTTGGAAAATCTAATTCTGATCATTGTGGCAAACACAACAGTGTCACTGTGCCTTTGTTGTGATTGAGAGATGAGGAGTCCATCAGAGAAAGAATTCCCCTTCCACATCAACAAATTTTGGAAAGTGCTGCGAGAAATATGCAATCTGTCACACAACTTTGCAATAGAAAAGTCTTGACTGAGACTGATGTATCTCACCCAGTGATATCACTTATGTGCTCTAAAAAGTTTTGGTCAGGCATCTGCAGCATTAGAAGAATGCAATATTCCAGTAAGGATGACTTGAGTTGTAGAGATATCAAGGACATGGACTGCAAAAATAGAGAGAAATTGTAGGCATAATAGAACTCAGAGGTATGATGAAGAGAGAGAATGATGAGCTGCCAAGTTTCATCCTAACATTAAAATCACCAATCCGTACAAAATGTATCAAGACTGGATTGATCTGACTGATGGTAAGACCTTTTGTAGCCAATTTTATGTGGTGTTATAAATAGGCATGATCACACATCAGTAGGGTACAATGGCAGTGCAAATGCAGGAAAGATGCTGATGAGGATCATTGTTTTCAGTGTCAGTCTTCAATAAGAGAGAGAGAGAGAGAGAGAGAGAGAGAGAGAGAGAGAGAGAGAGAGAGAACATGTAGCCCTGCAAGTTTCTGTTTATTCAGCATCTGTTGATGTCAAATTGAGAAAAACTGTAGTAAAGACAGAGGCACTAGATACTGGCACGAACACATGTTCTTATATACACACAAAAAATGTCCATGATGATAATAAGCCTGCAGCTGCTTCTTAACCATTTGCAGGAGAGGTTGCTAACAAAGTACTCAAACAACACTATCAGAAAACTTGGTGCATAAAGTTGTTCAGCAGACAAAAAAAGGCAAAAACCAAAGCAACCTGATTTTGAAACTATCAGATAGGGAGTAGGTCACTATTAACGAACAATGATTATTCTGAAAAGGATCTGGTTATGCAGAGGAAATCACAATTCATAGTCCTCTATGCCATGTCCAACAAACGTTACCAAGAAAAGACACTGAGCAAGGGAAAACTCCTGGTTAATGACTCCTATACTTCAGTGAGATGGGGTCAGTTGAAGAACACATGTGGAGGAAGTAATGCTCATAACACAGGATATACCTCTGTGTCTATGTGCACGAGAGACTTATTTCAAGCCTTCAGGCAACCTTTTGTTTAAAGGCAACACTATACTCAGGAAGCTTGATACAGATGGTGACAGGCCTAAGAGAGAAATGGTAGGACATGATCCGTAGGACATGATGCATATGTTATATATAGCTGTTACTGTCACTGCCAACATTCAAGTAGTAACTGTACCAGTTTACACACTATTAAGAATAACGGTGTGCACTACACCATCATCCACCTTGTGAACTTATGGATAATGTAGTTTTTGAGGACCTCATTGATGAACTTTCTTGGCCTTTTCATCTCCTTTGAGATTTCATTGTGCATCACATGGGGTGAGATTGCACATATGCTTAACCCAAGGTTTGAGTAGGGAAGAGACTTCTCTTGGGCCGCTATCTTGACATCATCTCAAATATTTCAGACCCCTGTCCCCTGGATTATTGGAGAATGATTTAAACAATAAGGAAAGGCGGACAACACTGCAAAAATTCTATCACAATCCATCTGCTGACAATCTTTCAACCTTTCACATTGCTCAGGCAAAAGCTTTACACCTTATCAGATAAAGTGAAAGGCACTCAATGCAAGAATTCAGTCTATTTGTGAACTGTTTCACACCATAAGCAATGATTTGGGGATTAATAAGAAGTATCAATGGAAATGGTAATGCATACACTATAATGCATGCAGGACAATGATTCTCTGCTAACCACACCAGAAACTGTAGTCCAGATATAAAACAAACAGTATCCAAAGCCAATCAAGATCCCACACACCATCAAAGATAAGAATTACCTGAAAGGATATTATTGCAGTTTAGGTCCAGTAACAAGAAAGAGCAAATAACTGCTCCTTTTGTATAGAGGAATTGGAGCAGATGCTACTGCTCCTTTTGTATAGAGGAGTTAGAGCAGATGCTATCTGTGGCTTGGTACATAACACAAGGCCCAAAAAGTACTGTGGTCACACTATGAGAGGTCTGCTGTCAGAGGGGTGAGGCCTATATAAAGAGGGAATTGCCCTTTGTGCATGTCTAGCGTGAATGGTATAGTTGCAGTGGCAAACTTCCACCATTTCATAGTTTGTGTAGTAAGTGGGCCAATGTTGGTAGTTCAGTCTGTAGCGTTTACACCAGTGGATATGCTGACAAATCTGCTACACCTTCTGGCATAGGGATAGTAAATGTACATGTTGTAACATTTGAATACTGATTGGAAGTTCTACCTTGTCATGCTTTTTGACAGAATCTAGTCTGAGAGACAGTACCTAATTCTTAGAGGGAAAAATCATGATCCTCCTCCCGAAACGTGGAAAGGAACACAACAATACAAGTCATTATCACACTGTAGCTGTCACAAGCTATACTCATCTAGGAAAGACATTGGAACAAATGATCAACAGCTGCTTATTACAGACTCTCGAAGCCCGAAAAGTTTCTTCTATGTTCATTATAATTTCTGTAGGTACCATTCTTTACACTTGAATGTTCAATACTCCTGGAATAAGTTATGAAAGAGGCATTTTGTGTGGGCAGCAAATTATGGGACTTTTTTTTAAATATTCAAATTTCATATTACACCACATGGAAATACAGTACTGTCCATCTGGAGTATGAATGTGGCACCTGGGACTGTCTTCCCATTGGTTTGTGATCCTTTCTTTCAGGATCATATTTTAGGTTCAGATTTGGCAACACACACTAACTAACTCACCTAGGTGAGTGATGTCCTTTGTGTAATAGCTATTAACACTGTGTTATCCAGGTAGGAGCCTGTCCAGCACTCTCTTTTGATTGACAGTTTTTCAATCTTTTGCTAGTCTTCAGCTCTCGAGATAACTATGCATACCCATTAACACCAAGGCAGCAAGAATTATTAGCCTAAAACATGGGCTTCAAATTTTCCACAGATAAAAAAGTGCACATTAGTTTTGATAATGTACATTAAGGTTTTAAATGACCCAAACTGTGATTGGACACCATGCATAGTTTCCAGGAATCAGTAAAGTTCTTGGCCCCCATATTTGATGAGAAACTCAACTGGCTGCCACACTTGAAGGATCTTGAGCCAAGAGCTTTAGAGGCTCATAACATGTTAAGGTTTTTACTGTCAGTTATTGGCAATTTGAGAGAGCATCCTTTTTCTTTTTTTAAGCTTTTTTTGGTCAATGCTGAATTTGTACTGTTTATGGTTCTGCTTGACCAGCATAGCTAAATATATTGGGATCTATTCACCATGAGAACATTAGACTGGGAGTGTTTGGGACCAGCCCTTTAAGCAGCCTCCTAACCGTGGCTGGGGAACTGCCTCTCTGACAGAACTGTCTCACGGTGTGACTTGCATGTAAGGTCTATTCACTCCCACAGTCCTTTTGTCTTCCTGTTCAGCCAATACCAAAATGTGTATCTGCTAACTGCAGAAGAGTAGTCAGGGATGAGGGTGAAGGAGCAGATTGCAGAGCTCAGTGTAGGGGACCTGAATGTTTTAAAACAAAGTTCGAACAGGTTTTTTGTCTGGCTAGTAGTGAAGTGCAACCTGTTTTTAAATTTGATGGAGTAAAAGAAATCTTATTCACCAAATTTCATTTTTCCAAATTAACAGTATTATGAAAAGAATAGGGGCTAATGACCATATAGCAGAGATGCCAAGTCGCAGGTAGGCACACCAACAAGTCTGTCAGAAAGAAAGTCTCTGGCCAACAAAGACTTCATCAGAAACGCGCGCTCGCGCGCCCACACACACACACACACACACACACACACACACACACACACACACACAGTCTCTTGATCGCTGAGGCCTATCTGTGACTCAGCATCTCCACTGTATGGTTATAGCAACTGTCCTCTTCATAATAATTGTTACATTCCTTCCTGGAGTTTCCATTGTTTGATTTTTCCAAATTATTAATTGTTCACTATAATTGAATAGTTATTTGCACTGATGGCTACAAACCAGGCACCATCAGTTGCCCAGTAGTTTTTTCCGACAGTTTCTTTAGGATGTGATTTTCAGATGCATTTACAGTATTTGACACAGAGCTGTATGCAATCCTAAAGATGCTAGAGCAGATGAGGTGCGAATGACAAAATAATTTTTCTCATCTCCTCTGATTCTCTAAGTGCCCTATAAACCATTCAGCAAATATTTGCAGCAGAAAGAGTTCTACAAAACATATCCATTACATACTATGACACAAGGTAAGGAAGTGTGATTCTGCTGGGTATTGGGTGGAGAGGTGTAGAGTGGTTGACTGTGCAACAATCAGAGCCTGTGGGCTTTTCCAGTCTGGCCTGCTGCATACGATTAGGCTGATTGTCAGCCCGTAGCCCCCAGGCTGCCTCGACCCATTGCAGTCCATCACATTGGGTGAGCTGTGGCACTGATGCTGGCAAGTAGGCATCCTGCACTCTTATTGAGGGGCATACGGGACATCCGTCACACCAATCTATTTTAGATACTTTTTTTAATTCACAAAACTCTTGATTGCATTTCCAACAGTGGAAACTCCAGGTTGGAATATCGGCAATGTAAGGAAAAAGATTGCTACTTACAGTAAGGATGACACTTTGAGTTGCAGATAGGCACAATGAAAAGATTTCTACACATTTAGCTCTGTGCCAAAGCTCTCTTCAGAAAGGAAAATGCAAACACACACACACACACACACACACACACACACACACACACACACACACACACACACAGTTTTATTCATGCAAGCAAGTGCATCTCAAGTGCCATCTCCTGCACCAGGAATTTGATCCGGTCTGGGCTGCCAGAGATGGTGGTCACATGTACATAAGGTGCGCTTGACTGTGTGTGTGTGTGTGTGTGTGTGTGTGTGTGTGTGTGTGTGTGTTTCTTTGCAGCCATGATAAAAAGGCTGCACCTCTATGCATGATTGGTATAGGGCCATTGTGGGATTCTGGTAAAGGAACAGTTGTTTCCTTGGACGCTATTTCCTCATTGTTGAGGAAGAAAGTTATTTATTAGTGAGAGGGTACAAAATAACCAGCGAAGACTCTTGAAGCCAACGATTTTGCCATGGTGAACACCAATGTGCGGAACTAGCAGCTCACCCTTTCCTGGATGGAAAATCCAGGCTACTCCAGCTGCTGGGGCCACATGCAGTCTCCCACCTTTATTCTGCTGTCTGCTTGCCCCTTCCCCTTTCATCAGCATGAGACGACAGATCATCATCTCATCTAATGCAAGATGATATGAGTCAGTGATAAGTGGTTTTCCTTCCACTTGTAAACTGTTGAGTTACTGAAGTGAGAACTCAGTTTTATTATAGATGCTAGTTATTGTACTGTCTTTTCTATGTTTCTTCCTGTTCTTTACCAGTTTTCTTATATTGCTAATCAGCTAAACAAAAAATCTTCAATAAACAATGTTGTCTACGGGTAGCGTCTTTGATTACTAATTGAAACATCCTTGGTCCCGGTTTTGATAGCCATCACTTCTTAAATTTTGAATAAATGTCATCAGCAATGGCAGCTGAAGATTTTTGGGATAAGAAGTCACCCTCGTTCTGCCAATGACATTGTCAAAGAGAGCAGAGGAGCGGACAGAGCTTGAATTGGGAACTGCCCCTAAAGGCGGAAGAATTAGAAATGATCAACAGCATATGAAATACAGAAGGCAGTGGAACTCACTGCATTAAAGACACATAATGTATATCCACAGGACAATCGGCCTGTAATTTAAAAAGTGTCATGATGACCTCTTCATTGGCAAAAGATTCCGAAATAGTCTGCCATTCGGATCTCCAAGAGGGGACTGCCAAGGGGGAGGTGACCATGGGAAAAAGATTGAATAACCAATGAAAGGATAACGTTGTATGATTTGGGCCGTGGAATATCAGAAGTTTGAATGTGGTAGGGAAGCTAGAAAAATCTGGAAAGGGAAATGCTAAGGCTCAATCTAGGTGTAGTGGCAGTCAGTGATGTGAAATGGAAAGAAGACAATTATTTCTGGTCAGGAGAGTATATGGTGATATCTGCAGCAGCAGAAAATAGTATAATAGGGTAGGATTCGTTGTTGTTGTTGTGGTGGTGGTGGTCTTCAGTCTTGAGACTGGTTTGATGCAGCTCTCCATGCTACTCTATCCTCTGCAAGCTTCTTCATCTCCCAGTACCTACTGCAGCCTACATCCTTCTGAATCTGCTTAGTGTATTCATCTCTTGGTCTCCCTCTACGATTTTTACCCTCCACACTGCCCTCCAGTACCAAATTGGTGATCCCTTGATGCCTCAGAACATGTCCTACCAACCAATCCCTTCTTCTAGTCAAGTTGTGCCACAAACTCCTCTTCTCCCCAATTCTATTCAATACCTCCTCATTAGTTATGTGATCTACCCATCTAATCTTCAGAATTCTTCTGTAGCACCACATTTCGAAAGCTTCTATTCTCTTCTTGTCTAAACTATTTATTGTCCATGTTCCACTTCCATACATGGCTACACTCCATAAAAATACTATCAGAAACAACTTCCTGACACTTAGATCAATACTCGATGTTAACAAATTTCTCTTCTTCAGAAATGCTTTCCTTGACATTGCCAATGTCTACATTTTATATCCTCTATACTTTGACCATCATCAGTTATTTTGCCTCCCAAATAGCAAAACTCATTTACTACTTTAAGTGTCTCATTTCCTAATCTAATTCCCTCAGCATCACCCGATTTAATTCGACTACATTCCATTATCCTTGTTTTGCTTTTGTTGATGTTCATCTTATATCCTCCTTTCAAGACACTATCCATTCCGTTCATCTGCTCTTCCAAGTCCTTTGCTGTCTCTGACAGAATTACAATGTCATCGGCAAACCTCAAAGTTTTTATTTCTTCTCCATGGATTTTAATACCTACTACGAACTTTTCTTTCATTTCCTTTACTGCTTGCTCAATATACAGATTGAATAGCATCGGGGAGAGGCTACAACCCTGTCTCACTCCCATCCCAACCACTGCTTCCCTTTCATGTCCCTCGACTCTTATAACTGCCATCTGGTTTCTGTACAAATTGTAAATAGCCTTTCGCTCCCTGTATTTTACCCCTGCCACCTTCAGAATTTGAAAGAGAGTATTCCAGTCAACATTGTCAAAAGCTTTCTCTAAGTCTACAAATGCTAGAAACGTAGGTTTGCCTTTCCTTAATCTTTCTTCTAAGATAAGTCTTAGGGTCAGTATTGCCTCACGTGTGCCAACATTTCTACGGAATCCAAACTGATCTTCCCCGAGGTTGGCTTTTACCAGTTTTTCCATTCGTCTGTAAAGAATTCGCGTTAGTATTTTGCAGCTGTGACTTATTAAACTGATAGTTCGGTAATTTTCACATCTGTCAACACCTGCTTTCTTTGGGATTGGAATTACTATATTCTTCTTGAAGTCTGAGGGAATTTCGCCTGTCTCATACATCTTGCTCACCAGATAGTAGAGTTTTGTTAGGCCTGGCTCTCCCAAGGCTGTCAGTAGTTCTAATGGAATGTTGTCTACTCCCGGGGCCTTGTTTCGACTTGGGTCTTTCAGTGCTCTGTCGAACTCTTCACGCAGTATCATATCTTCCATTTCATCTTCATCTACCTCCTCTTCCATGTCTATAATATTGTCCTCAAGAACATCGCCCCTCTATATACTCCTTCCACCTTTCTGCTTGCTCTTTGCTTAGAACTGGGTTTCCATCTGAGCTCTTGATATTCATACAGTGGTTCTCTTTTCTCCAAAGATCTCTTTAATTTTCCAGGAAAGTAGGGCAGAGAGTGAGTTACTGCGAACAATTAAGTGAGAGTCTTGTTTTCACTGGAATTGACAGCAAAGCAACAGTGACAACAGTAGTTAAAGTATACACGCTGATGTTGCAAGCTGAAATGAAGATATAGAGGAAGTATATGTGTGGGTAATTCACTATGTAAATGCAGATGAAAATCTAACAGTCATGGAGGATTGCTATGCAGTTGTAGGGAAGGAGTAGAAGGAAGGGTTACTGGAGAAAATGGTTTACTGGAGAATATGTCTTGGTACTAGGAATAAGAGAGGAGAAAGACAAATTGAGTTCTGCAATTAATTTCAGCTAGTAATAGCAAATACTCTGTTCAAGAACCACAAGAGTGGGTGGTATATTTGGAAAAGGCCAGGAGATATAGGAAGATTTCAGTTGCATTATGTCATGATCAGACAGATATTCCGAAATCAGATACTGGATTGTAAGGCATACCCAGGAGCAGATATAGACTGAGATCACAATTTATTAGTGATGAAAAGTAGGCTGAAGTTCAAGAGATTAGTCAAGAAAAATCAGTGCGCAAAGAAGTATGATACAGAAGTACTAAGGAACTAGGATGGCAAAGAAACAATAGGTAATACAAGAAATGTTTCTTTTGATTGATGAAAGAAGGGAGTACAAAAATGTTGAGGGAATTCAGAAATAGAGAAAATACAGGTCACTTAAAAACAAATTAAATAGAAGGTGCAGGGGAGCTAAGGTGAAATGGGTGCAGGAAAAATGTGAAGAAATTGGAAAGAAATGATTGTCAGAAGGACTGACGCAGTATACAGAAAAGTCAAAACAACCTTCAGTGAAATTAAAAGCAATGGTGGCAACATTAAGAATGCAATGGGAATTGTGTGTAGACTGAAGGCCTCTGTGAGGGGGAGGACTTCTCTGATGATGCAATAGAACAAGAAACAAGAGTTGATATAGTAGAGATAGGGGAACTGGTATTAGAATCAGAATTTAAAAGAGATGTGGAGGGCTTAGGATTGAATAAGGCAGAAGAGATAGACAACATTCCATCAGAATTTCCAAAATCGTGGGGAAATGGCAACAAAATGACTATTCATGTAGCTGTGTAAAATTATGAATCTGGTAATAATCATTGGAATTTTGGTAATAATCATTGGAATTTTGGAAACATATCATCCACACAATTCCAAAGATTGCAAGAGCTGACAAGTGGGAGAATTATCACACAATGAGCTTAACAGCTCATGCATCCAAGTTGCTGATAAGGATAATACAGAACGGGAAAGAAAATTTAGGATGTGCTGGATGACTGTCAGTTTGGCTTTAGGTAAGGCACCAGAGAGGCAATTCTGATATTGTGGTGGATAATGGAAGCAAGTGTAAAGAAAAATCAAGACACATGCATAGGATTTCTTGACTTGGAGAAAGCATTCAACAATGCAAAATGCTGCAAGATGTTCAAAATTCTGAGAAAAATAGGGGTAAGCTATAGGGAGTGATGAGTAATGGACAACATATGTAAGAACCAAGAGGGAGTGATAAGAGTGAGAAACAAAGAACGATGTGCTCAGATTAAAAAGGGTGTAAGACTGGGATGTAGTCTTTTGTCTACTGTTCGATCTATACTCTGAAGAAGCAATGAAGGAAATAAAAGAAAGATTCAAAAATGGATTAAAATTTAAGGTGTAAGGATATCAATGATGAGGTTCGGTGATGACATTGCTATCCTGAACAAAAGTGAAGAAGAATTTCAGAATCTGCTGAGTGGAAAGAACAGTCTATCAGTATATAGATCAGGAATAAATCAAAGAAAGTTGAATGTAATGACAAGTAGCAAAAATGAGAACAGTGATAAACTTTGCATCAGGATTGGTGATCACGAAGTAGATGAAGTTAAGGAATTCTGCTATCTAGGTAGCAAAATAACCCACAATGATCAGAGCAAGGTGCAGATTAGCACTAGTAAAAAGGGCATTGTTGGAAAAGAGAAATCTAGTATCAAATATAGGTTTTAATTTGAGGAAGAAATTTCTGCGAATATATGATTGGAGCACAAATTGTATGGTAGTAAAACTTGGACCGCGGGAAAACCAGAAAAGAAGAAAATTGAAGCATTGGAGATATGGTGTTTCAGAAGAATGTTGAAAAGTACTTAGACTGATGAGGTAAGGAGAGAGGAGGTTCTCTGGAGAATCAGCAAGGAAAGGGATATATGGAAAACAGTGACAAGAAGAAGGGACAGGACGGTAGGACATCTGTTAAAAAATCAAGGAATAACTTCCATGGTAATAGAGGGAGCTACAGAGGGTAAAAATAGTGGAAGGAACCGCCTGGTGACACAACAAAATCACACAGTTGACTTTGATGTTTATTCTGCGGAGAATGTTATTTACGATGTGTTTATTCTTTAGTTTTGTTCTAGAGCTATGCCATCTCTTTTTATATATCTTGGCTTTGGTATTGTTCCTGTGTTCAACAACATGCAAAAATAAAGTTATATTCTTGAACGCATTACTCTCTTTCAAAAATAATTACTAATTAGCCTCAGTGGCTTTAGTGGTGACCCCAAACACTGAAGATAAAGAAAATTACGATGTACAAACGAGAATTCAGCGACTTCAGAAAGTTCATGGAGGAATGAAGAGATGCAGCTCGTGAACCTTCAAGGACGGATACATGAATGACTTGAAGCACTGAAGTTAGCATTAGAGATACCTATTACGCCAACGTCAAACACGCTTGCGGCCATACAAACCAACAGCCCAACAGAAAACATACAGCACGTAAAAATTCGAACACCGCAGTTCCTACTTGACAAACTGCAGCTATGGTTTGCAGTGATTGAGCTCACATTTGCCCAAAGCAAGATCCTTGATGAGCAGATGAAGATCACGATAATGGTGAATGCGCTGTATGCTAGAGCAGCAACTGCAGGAGAAGATGTAATACTCCAACCTCCAGCAGAACGACCGTACGCGGTGTTGAAAAAGGTATTGCTCACCAGAATGCGTAAACCGTTAAATCAAAGTATATGACAGGTGCTTAAAGAAGAAGCCTTAGGTGACAGGACACCATCGGAATTTTGGAAACATTTGCACGGTATTGTCAACGCAGAAGAATTAACAGATGCGACGCTCAAACACATCTGGCTAGATCAATTATCAAGCATGGTAAAAGCCGCACTAGTAACTCGTGAAAAAGACAACATGCAGAACCTCTTGGAGATAGCAGACAAAGTCCATGCGACCATAGGCAATCCACAGATGGCTTGCATGACAATCTTTAACGGGGAAGAAGCGTCAGAAGTGATAGCAGCAATACAGAAGACTCAGCATACGGACATCAACAAACAAATACAAGAACTAACACTGCAGATGGCATTATTGCAGCAACAGGTCTCACAGTTGTTACCGAATTAAACCATTAAGGCCAACAGTGAAATTCAACAAGGACGGGTATGTTGGTATCATTGACGCTTTGTGGATAGAGCAACAAAATGTTCGCTGCTATGTGTGTACCCAAACATGAGCGGCGGCCAACAGTAGGTGCAGCAGGCCGCGGTAGCACAGAAGAGTGCCTGCAACCACGAGGTGAGATAGACGCAAACTATCAAGGAACAGATAGCACTCCATTGATGCAGTTAACTACAGCAAATAAGTCACCCATTGTTGCTCATGGCACATGTGAAATCGAACTCGCTTTAGGTTTCTCACAAAGCAGTCAGTGGACCTTCATTCTGGCAGAGGTGTCAGAGGCAATATTGGGTGCAGACTTTCTTTATGACATGCACATTACCATAGATCTTGCTAATGCACAGATTAAACAAAATCAAGAGACAGTAGATGACATCACGGAACATGACACTTACTGCACTGGCAAGCATAACTGTGACGCAGTGTCACATGCCGTAAATGGTAACACAGTCATAGAAAAATCCACAGTAACTCACAAAACTGTACACCTTATTTACACCACGCCTGGTCAGCCAATACATCAATGACAGCGCAGGTTAGCACCCAATTGGTTTGTGGCAGCAAAAGCAGAATCCAAGGCATTACTAGCATCAGGTGTCACACGTAGATCAGACAGCCCCTGAGCGTCACCCTTACATTTGGTAAAGAAAATAAGATGGGTCATGTAGACCATGCGGCGATTACAGGAAGTTAAACACATGTACTATACCAGATTGTTACCCAGTGCTTAATATTCGCGATTTCACAAATCAATTAACTGGGGCATCGATCTTTAGCATTATTGATTGTAAGAAAGCTTATCACCAGATACCAGTCGCAGAAGAAGACATACCAAAATCAGCAGTTACCAACACCTTTCAGTTTATTCAAATATGTCTGAATGCCTTTCGGGTTAAAGAACGCAGCTCAAACATGGCAATGATTTATTGATGAAGTGTTGCGCGGGTTGAAAGGGTGCTTCACGTATCTTGATGACATATTAATCCCCTCAATGATGGCAGAAGCATGTGAGAAGCAACTGTCCACAGTGTTCTCCCGCATAAACCAGTACGGAATAATAGTCAACAAAGCAAAATGCGAGCTGTGAAAACGGCAAGTGACATTTCTACGATTTGAAGTTTTGGCAGAGGGCGTACACCCACAAGAGTACAAAGTTGCAGTAATCGACAACTTGAACCGCCCCTTGACTTACCATCAACTCAGAAAATTTTTAAGCACGGTAAATTTCTGTAGACAGCATTTGCTGCGAGCTGCACTAGTACAAGCACGCTTGACAGATGCACTAGCAGGTAAAAATGCAAATGGCAAATGACCATTGCAATAGAACATGGACATGGAGAGAGCATTTCAACACATAAAGGCCGACTTACAAAAAGCAGTAGTCATTACTCATCTGGTACCAAAAACACCTCTGTCAATAGTAGTTGATGCCAGCCAAGACGCGTTGTGAGCAGCACTGCACCAGAAAGTAAACGACAAATGGCAGCCTGATATATGAAGCTATTCGGTATTTTCGCCCATATGTAGAGGCAAGAGCATTTACTGTATACACAGACCATAAACCAATAACCTTTGCATTCAGTAAGTTGCAGGATAACTGTTCTCCACATCAATTTCACCACTTAGAATAAATCAGTCAATTTACTACAGATATCAAGCATATCAAGGGAGTCGAAAACTTAGTCGCCGATTTCCTGTTGTGGGTCTTGGTTATTTCACAAACCACAGACTATGATAAATTAGCCGTAGCACAAGCTAATGACACATAACTCCAACAATACTTACAGCACATAGGAACCGGACTTAAGTTAAAATTAATCCAGCTGGCAGGCGCAAATGTGAAGATACAGTGCAACATAGCTGTGAACAGACCTAGGCCTTTCATCCCAAGGCAACTACGGAAAGAGGTTTTCAACAGCATACACAAACTTGGTCACCCAGGTAGCAGAGCAGCTATCAAACTACTCATGGAACGTTATGTCTGGCTGAGTATAAGGAAGGATTGCCGCGATTGGGTAACATCATGCATGCTGTACCAAAGGAACAAGATTGGATGGCATGTACACAAAGCAGTTGGAGATTTTCCCCCGGTAACAAAGAGGTTCTCCCATGTTCATTTGGACATTGTTGGCCCTCTATCACCTTCAGAAGGGTACAAGTATTTGTTGACATCAGTGGACTGGTGTACAAGATGGACAGAAGCTTCTCCATTATCAGACATTTCAGCAGAGATGGTAACTCGAGTATTTTTGGCTTCTTGGATCTCCCATTTTGGATGTCCACTATACATGACAACCAATCAAGGACGACTATTTGAATCCACTTTATTCCAACAATTAGCCAAGCTCTGTGGATTCCACCATCACTGCACCACTGCTTATCATCCAGGGAGCAATGACGTGTTTGAGGGGTGGCACAGGACATTAAAGACAACATTGATGTGCCACAAGGGCAGCTGGACTTCGGTGTTGCCAGCGATGGTGCTAGGTCTCCGAAATACCTGCAAATCAGACATAGGTACATCCATGGCTGAACTGGTTTACGGAGAGAACTTCAGGCTGCCAGCAGAAAATTGTTGCTTTCAGTCAATATGACAGTTACAGTTTAGTCAGAGTGGATGGACATATAGTGGTCATGAGTGCATGAGGTGTGCTTGTTTTTGTGAATGTATGTGCCTGTTTCTTTTGTTCCTGAAGAAGGCTTGGCTGAAAACTCAGTGTGCAACAGTATTTTCGTTGTGCCTGTGTGCAACTGTCAACATGTCATCTTTATGGTGAAGTAGCCTCTGTCCTTTTCATAGTATTGTTGATAGTCCAACCTGGACTTTTCAAAATCTTTATTTCTCCCTGCGATATTGTGGGCTAGAAAAGACCCACAGCCCTTGCTTGCCTTTCATAGGAGGCAACTAATAGGAGTCTTTTTATTTGGTCATTGGTATTTTGACTATGCTTTTGATTTCTGAACTTTTCACTTCTTAACGCTTTTTCCTTCATATTTTTCGGCATTTAAAATTCTGGTCCCCATTTTGGGCGTGACCTCCACTTTTCAAACTTTACAGAAGTGCGGGTTGGATGCCTTACTGTGGTGCATTAACTTTCCACTGTGTGCTGTTATCTTTTGCACCTACCCATCAAGTGGATCTACCTCTGCACCTTAACTCATGTGCGGTAGCCAGTCTGTTGTGGTGGGGTTCTCATGTAGCCTCTCAGTGGTAGCCCTCTGATAACACAGGTATAGCACTGCTGATGCCAGAACTGTAATGTCTCCATGTCAGCCAAGAAGTAGGTGCATATCAACTTTGAGGTACTGTGACTGGGCAACAGCTAATGTGTCAGGTGACGTCTGCCGTGGTAGGATGGCACTCATGGGGAGAGCCTCCAATTGAAGTGAGTGGGCATCAGGGTGGATCATCCACAATGAAACGGATAAATCATAATGGTGACTGTGCCGACACTTCCATCTCAGCAGTCAGGAACAGTGATTGTAAGGTAGAGGCTTACAATCCTGTGGCATTTCTCTTTTTGACCATCCTTCAAGACAAGACCCAAGTAATGAAAAATGGAAGTAGACATTTTGCAGACTTCTTGGTTTGTTCATGAACTGACAGCAGATCTTCTGCTATAACAAAGTCACTGATTTTAATTGAAAATATAGAAGATAAAGTTTGGAGAGGTTGCAGCAATAGAAAAGATGAGAAGTGGATCTTTGCTGAGCAAAACATTGCATGCCAACCAATCATGGACCTGTGTCAAGGTAAGAGATGTACCAGCCACCATTTCTCTTCAGAACCAACTCAATAGAATTGGAGGCATTACTCTGACATTGGGACCTAATGCTACAAACTGATGAAGAGCTGCGTACTAATCTGGCACAGCATGGAGTCCATTTTGTTCACTGCACCCAGAAGGGAAAGTTTGAAAGACTTCATCTGACTAATGTTGCCTTAAAGTCTGTGACTGTTGATACAGTCCACACCTCTCTCGATGTCAGGATCTTGCACGTCACCTCCTGGCCCTGGTTCTATTCCAGGGCCTGCCTCATACTTGGGGGAGGAAACGTCAGCTTGCACGCCCCCAACCCCTGTAGTACCGGTGGTTCTCACACCATCGGTGCATCCAGGGATGCCTAGTCATGCTCTGGTACCATCAGGGGTATGGACATCTGTCAAGGTGCCTCCCCCCCCCCCCCCCCCTTCAGGACAAGGACCAGGAGCCACAGGCTGTTGGCCAAAGAAAAGTAAGGTTCTCTTCACTCTCAGAAGACAAAATGGGGAAAACTTACAGAAATCGAAGTCTCAGAAGGATAAGCAGATAGGAAAACTTCTTTCTGATGCTTCAAATTTTCCACCCCCCCCCCCCCCCCTTCCCCACTCCCCTCCTCCGCAGATGTTGAACCTATACACCTTGACGATGAGTCACAATGAGGCAAGGCAGTGACCCATTCGCCACTTTCTCAGACCTGACTCTGACACTTCTTCAATGGAACTGTAACAGCTACTGTTGCCATCTGACCGAACTGCATCTTTTACTGGCTACTTATTCTGTAATTGACATATTACTTCGGGAAACAGGGTTTACGGCAACACATCTCTGTGCTCTGAAAAACTACAAAACCCTACTGCACCAATCGCGTTAATGTTGAGAGAACGTCCAGTGGGGTTTGTAGCCTCATATGCTCTGATATTTTCAGTGTGCAGGGGCCTCTTACCACTGAACTAGAGGTCTTAGCCATTAGTGCATACCTGTCAGTTTGAATGACAATCTGTAATGTTTATGTACCTTCAGTTAGATCTTTCCATTATCATGAGCTGTTAGAGTTAGTGGAAAAGCAACCTCTTGTCTTGCTCTTACTGGGGGATTTTAATGCCCATAATCTTTTGTGGGGCAGCAACACTATGTCTCACAGAGGCTGGGTACTACAACGCCTCCTTTCAGAATTTTACATCTCAACATGAGATTTGCAACACATTTCAGTGTGATCCACAAAACATACTCAACTATTGATCTCACAGTTTGCAGCTCGAGTATCTTAACCCCCGATATTGTGGCCCATTCATAGTGATCTTTGTTACAGTGACCATTTTCCTATACTTCTCTTCCTCTCGAATCAGAGATGTTTGGATTATGCTTCACATTGGTCACTTAGGAAAGCTAACTGGCAAGCTTTCTCCCCCTACAGCCACTTTTGCAGCCAGTCCTATAACGTATATCAACAAATTGGTAAAGGATGCTATTGATACTATTAGTCATGCTGCAGCAGCAATGATGCTCCACTTCTCCAGCTCATCCTGATGACCTCCGGTGCCAAGGTGGTCTGAAGGTATAGCAACAGCTATCAGGAAATGCCACAGAGCATTTCAAGGGCACAAGCACCATCATTCCGATGACCTCCAGTGCCAAGGTAGTATGAAGATATAGCAACAGCTGTCAGGAAACGCCGCGGATCACTTTAAGGGCACAAGCACCATCCTTCAATGGATAATTTAATAACATTCAAGATAGTCCGGGCGAAAGTGCGATTTTCAATAAAGAACATGTGCACTGATCCCATGTTGCCTTAAGTGTCTGCTTGCAGTAATTACCATCCTCATTTTCTGACCCAGTAACTCCTTACTGAGTGTCACCTGCTATGCTTCCGTGCACATGGCTCTGTCATACAGTGCCCCTTTTAGTGAATGGGAGCTTCGCAGTGGTTTGGCAGTGTGTCGAGATATGGCCCATAGACCCAACAAAATCAACAACCACATACTCAAACAACTTCGTGCCAACAGCATGAAACATATCCTCTGGCTTTTATTCATATATAGCAGGAAGAACAATTTCCCTCTCAATGGTGGGAAGATATTATTCCCTGAAACCAGGGAAGGACCCTCATATTTTAACTAACTATCGACCAATGTTTCTGATGAATGGGCTGTGTAAGCTCTTCGATCATATGGTCAGTTGCTGTCTTTGATGGTGGCTTGAAGCCAAAGGGCACATATCTCAATTCCAAAGTGGCTTTTGGGCTTTCTGGTCAAGCAAAGTTCAACTGGTTCATCTGGAATCTACAGTGCACGATGCTTTCATGCATTGCCAACATCTGATTGCTATGTTCTTTGATCTATGTAAGGCATATGATACCACCTGGTGACATCATGTCCTGTCTACACTGCATGAGTGGGGTTTCTGGGGCAGTTTACCAAGTTTTATCGAGAATGTCCTATCTCTGACTTTTTTTGGGTCTGGATAGGTTTGACTCTCAGCAACGAATATACACAGGAAACTTGAGTACCTCATGGATCGGATCTGGGTGTAACGCTATTCGCTATTGCCATCAGTTGCATCGTAAATGCAGTGGATCCCACAGTTTCTTCATCACTGTATGTGGATGATCTTAACCTTTACTGTGCCTCTGTGTCAGTGCTCACCATTGAGTGCCAACTTCAGGGGGCTGTCTGACGAGTACAAGACTGGGCTTTGAATCATGGCTATCAGTTTTCTCCTACAAAAGCAAGAATTGTGCATTTTTGCTGACTCCAATGGTGCACCCATACACAAAAAGTTAGCTTGGTGACCAGTTACTTGAAGTCATTGAAACTTTTCAGTTCTTAGGTATTTTATTTGGCTGTGCACATGTCTGCCGACTCAAGGCAATGTGCTTGAAGAAACTAAATGATCTTCGTTTTCTTAGTGTCTTCTTGTGGGATGCTGCCTGCATAGTTCTGATCCTATCTTCCTTGGACTATAAATGTGTTGCCTATGGGTTGGCAGCACTGTCCATACTGGCATGTGGTTGGCAACGGGGGCCAGCCATCAACATGAGCAGTGTTGACAGCCTCCTGGCAGAAGCTGGTATCACTGTGGGTTGGACAACAGCAGCTTATGGCCAATTATGCAGTCACACAGGCTTTCCAGGAAATGAACCCGCTGACCATCTCACAACTATAGGAGATCAACTTGGCATCAAAATACCAGGTCCAGACTTACAACTTCAATGCAATATTTTGAGGCTCTGGGAATTAGAATGGCAGGCTACTATGTCCCAAAACAGGTTGAGAAGGATTAAGCAGAACACTAAGGTGTGGTATTCATCTTTCCAGACCTCTTGCAAAGATGCCATTGTGTTGTACTGACTAAGCATTGGCCACACGAGACCTGCCTACAAGTTCCTTGTGCATCAAGAGGATCCTCTCAACTGCAGTGGTAGTAGTCTTCTGACGACAGCACATTCTTGTTGAGTGCGCCCTGTTGGCCGATATGTGACACGTTCTCAGCTTGCCTATCTCACTACGTCAGATGCTTGTGGATGATGAGACAGCCACTACCAAAGTGCTGTATTTCCTGAGGGAAAGTAGATTTTACATGAAACTATAATACTTCACCGTTTTCAGTGTTTGGGGTGGTTGTGGAGGGGTAGGGGAGGAGCCTCCCCCTGTCACACTCTTCTTTAAACTCTTTTACTTGCTTATATAGCTGGAGCAGCCAAGTCCCCATTTTTTTTTTTTTTTCACTGTTCACATGTTTCTCTCATGAAATGGAGGGACAGATGACGCAGTAGTTTAGTCCCTTTAAATAAATAATCATCAATCAGTCATCAAAGACTTTATTCTTTTGTTAGTGTTGCCACTCTCTTCAGTCTGTCTGCTCATAATCCTTTAATAAACAACAATATAACTTTGAATTTTCTAGCTCTCTCTCTCTCTCTCTCTCTCTCTCTCTCTCTCTCTCTCTCTCTCTCTCTCTCTCTCTCGCACAGAAGTCAGAAAGATGGCGGAAGACTTGTCAGGTGGTTATTGTGATTCATCATGACAGTGGTGAAAGCTTTGTCTGCAGGGAGGATGATTAGGCCAGTATCTGTTCTGAGGTTGTGGATGGCTGTCCTTTCTCTTGAAATACAATTTTTTCATCATTAAAAACTGAGTAACTATGTTGTTGTATTTTGTTTATGTTATATGATTTACTTAACTATATAGCAAAAACTGGTGATATTTACTTTCTCTCCCTCCCTCCTTCTCTCCCTCCCTCCCTCTCCAGGCACTTAAGATTTTCAATAAAATTTTTAGAAAAAAGGCAAATCATAGGCTAATTTATTGGAAAATCAGATACAGCTATATTCAGTTGAAAACACTAAAATTAATTTGTTTTTGATGCCACCCAAAATGCATTTAGTTCTGTGTTGTTTCTTTTGGTAAATAAAGTGTTATTTATATATTTACTTAGAGCAAATGTTCCATGCGATCAAGTGAAGTTTTGTCATTGGAAGCTGTGTTTCAGTATGTGCAATGTCTCACATGTAATAATTGTATTTAAGACTGCACCAAGTATTTGTGGTTAATAATACAAGTGAATTTAGAAGTGAAATTTTCTACCAGAATACCAAAAGTAAATGTACTTTCTGTATAGACTGCACCATGCTGTTCCAGCAAGACATCACTGGGCAGGGGTGCCTGTTAGTACGCACATGAGCAAGCGCAGCTGTTACAGACTGCCCGCCAGGGTGCGTTTTGTGCATGTGCAAGCCCCATGCTAACCCTTGCTAGCAGGCTCTTGCAGTACGATCCCATATGCTGTCGCCAGGCTGCCTGACTGCCCACATGTCAGCATTTGTCCACCCATGCCCTCATGTGCCTGTGCCTGTGCCTGTTAGTACACACATGAGCAAGCGCAGCTGCTACAGACTGCTCGCCAGGGTGCGTTCTGTGCGTGTGCAAGCCCCATGCTAACCCTTGCCAGCAGGCTCTTGCAGTACGATCCCATATGCTGTCGCCAGGCTGCCTGACTGTCCACATGTCAGCATTTGTCTACCCATGCCCTCATGTGCCTATGGGTACCTGTGCCTGTGCCTGTTAGTACACACATGAGCAAGCGCAGCTGATACAGACTGCTCGCCAGGGTGCGTTCTGTGTGTATGCAAGCCCCATGTTAACCCTTGCCAGCAGGCTCTTGCAGTACGATCCCATATGCCGTCACCAGGCTTCCTGACTGCCCACATGTCAGAGTTTGTCTACCCATGCCCTCCTGTGCCTATGGGTATCTGTGCCTGTGCCTGTTAGTATACACATGAGCAAGCGCAGCTGTTACAGATTGCTCGCCAGGGTGCGTTCTGTGCGTGTGCAAGCCCCATGCTAACCCTACTGCTCTTGCAGTACGATCCCATATGCTGTCGCCAGGCTGCCTGACTGTCCACATGTCAGCGTTTGTTCACCCATGCCCTCATGTGCCTATGGGCACCTGTGCCTGTACCTGTGCCTGTGCCAGTGCCTATGCCTGTTAGTACACACATGAGCAAGTGCAGCTGTTTAACAGACTGCCCGCCAGGGTGCGTTCTGTGCATGTGCAAGGCCCATGCTAACCCTTGCCAGCAGGCTCTTGCAGTACGATCCCATATGCTGTCGTCAGGCTGCGTGACTGCCCACATGTCAGCGTTTGTCCACCCATGCCCTCATGTGCCTATAGGTACCTGGCTGATGTGGGCAGGACTCTAGCTGGAGGTGCCTAGACTATACATTCATATTGGGGGTTCTGAAAGGAGCTCTGTATTCAGATGCAGATGTCTTCAGCAGTTGCTGGCAGATGTTGGTCATGAAATTGAACATTCCCAACTATTTAAAACTAAACTCTCTCTAATGCCCACACTCCTTTTTGCACCTTTCTCCTTTTGCTCTCAAAACGGGTGGGTCCTTCCTTCTCGTCCTTAGGTTTGTGTGACCTGCCCTTTCTTTTTAACCTTCCCTAACATATCATTCTCTATTCATTCACAAAGAAACTATTAGTTCTGAAAGCTAAGATAGTAAATGTACTTAAAAACAAAGATGATGTGACTTACCAAACGAAAGCGCTGGCACGTCGATAGACACACAAACAAACACAAACATACACACAAAATTCAAGCTTTCGCAACAAACTGCTGCCTCATCATGAAAGAGGGAAGCAGAGGGAAAGACGAAAGGATGTGGGTTTTAAGGGAGAGGGTAAGGAGTCATTCCAATCCTGGGAGCGGAAAGACTTACCTTAGGGGGAAAAAAAGGACGGGTATACACTCGCACACACACACATATCCATCCACACATATACAGACACAAGCAGACATATACAGAGGCAAAGAGTTTGGGCAGAGATGTCAGTCGATGCGGAAGTGCAGAGGCAAAGATGTTGTTGAATGACAGGTGAGGTATGAGTGGCGGCAATTTGAAATTAGCGGAGATTGAGGCCTGGTGGATGACGGGAAGAGAGGATATATTGAAGAGCAAGTTCCCATCTCCGGAGTTCGGATAGGTTGGTGTTAGTGGGAAGTATCCAGATAACCCAGACGGTGTAACACTGTGCCAAGATGTGCTGGCCGTGCACCAAGGCATGTTTAGCCACAGGGTGATCCTCATTACCAACAAACACTGTCTGCCTGTGTCCATTCATGCGAATGGACAGTTTGTTGCTGGTCATTCCCACATAGAATGCGTCACAGTGTAGGCAGGTCAGTTGGTAAATCACGTGGGTGCTTTCACACGTGGCTCTGCCTTTGATTGTGTACACCTTCCGGATTACAGGACTGGAGTAGGTGGTGGTGGGAGGGTGCATGGGACAGGTTTTGCACCGGGGGCGGTTACAAGGGTAGGAGCCAGAGGGTAGGGAAGGTGGTTTGGGGATTTCATAGGGATGAACTAAGAGGTTACGAAGGTTAGGTGGACGGCGGAAAGACACTCTTGGTGGAGTGGGGAGGATTTCATGAAGGATGGATCTCATTTCAGGGCAGGATTTTAGGAAGTCGTATCCCTGCTGGAGAGCCACATTCAGAGTCTGATCCATGGTACATGTGCATGTACACGAACAAAGGCAGAGCCATGTGTGAAAGCACTCACGTGATTTACCAACTGACCTGCCTACACTGTGACGCATTCTATGTGGGAATGACCAGCAACAAACTGTCCATTCGCATGAATGGACACAGGCAGACAGTGTTTGTTGGTAATGAGGATCACCCTGTGGCTAAACATGCCTTGGTGCACGGCCAGCACATCTTGGCACAGTGTTACACCGTCCGGGTTATCTGGATACTTCCCACTAACACCAACCTATCCGAACTCCGGAGATGGGAACTTGCTCTTCAATATATCCTCTCTTCCCGTTATTCACCAGGCCTCAGTCTCCGCTAATTTCAAGTTGCCGCCACTCATACCTCACCTGTCATTCAACAACATCTTTGCCTCTGTACTTCCGCATCGACTGACATCTCTGCCCAAACTCTTTGTCTTTAAATATGTCTGCTTGTGTCTGTATATGTTTGGATGGATATGTGTGTGTGTGCGAGTGTATACCCGTCCTTTTTTTCCCCCTAAGGTAAGTCTTTCCGCTCCCGGGATTGGAATGACTCCTTACCCTCTCCCTTAAAACCCACATCCTTTCGTCTTTCACTCTCCTTCCCTCTTTCATGATGAGGCAACAGTTTGTTGCGAAACCTTGAATTTTGTGTGTATGTTTGTGTTTGTTTGTGTGTCTATCGACGTGCCAGCGCTTTCGTTTGGTAAGTCAAATCATCTTTGTTTTTAGATATATTTTTCCCACGTGGAATGTTTCCCTCTATTAATTCATAGTAAATGTAGTGTTATACATGTTTATCGGCAGTACTGAAATTTCACCTTTTGAACATAAATACTGGCCGCAATTCTGTCTATTAATTTTATAATATCTTATTAGCTACTGGTACAAATTTTAGAATATGTGTAGTTCTTTTGTTAACACACAAAATATTTTTTTATTTATTTTCCCTGTTTATAAACAGCTGGCAATATTATGTGTAAAGTTACATTTATCTTCAGATTTAAACATTAGATAAACACAGGAACAGAATGGTCTCAAAGGAAAAGCAGTGGCCTCTTTTTCCCCAAAGCAGCTGCTTTTCTGCTACGGTGTATAGTCATGAAATAATCTAGAAGCAATTCCTGCAATTACCAGTGTGGACTGATTAATACTAGCTTTCATTGGTTACTAGTATATTTTACGGGAGTTCCATGCAGTGGCTCCTGATGCTGAGGACTATATGATTTTACTCATTCTACACTCCTGAAACGTTGCCCTCATGATTGTATTTATAGAACACTGTGAGTGAACGAATACTTGATGTATATTAGGCTGAACACTGTTTCAGTGGCCCAAGGCTGGGAGAAAGTATGTTATTCCTTTGTTGGGTAATCTTTCTTGCATTTCCCTAGAATGATTAGGTATACTGTGAGTTAATAAGAATTTTATATCCTTTTCAAGCTGAATATGTGCTGTGAGAAGACATTTCATTTATCCTCTGTGATGATGCCATTTATAAACTTCTTTGATACAGTTTTAACTATCCAGTTTCTGGTTAGTTGCAGTGATTTTTGTAGCTTTATGTGCAGTGATGTGACATATCAAATCTGTAACTTTCAGTTTTGCCAACTTTTATTTTTCTTTTAGGTTCACTCATCGATTTTCAACCATCTTCAACGATGCCTCAGACAGCTTTTGCATATGAAGATCTTCAAGGTAATGCAATCACAAATCAGTTACTTCAAATGCTTTGAAGATAATTAGTTTACATTAGCCATTTGCATATTTTGATTTCCCATTATAGTTTTCATAAACATGATTTCGTGAGTGGAAGAAATTGGAGCAAGTTAGGTTTTGTTGTATTAAACATTTCCAGAAGAATGAGATTACAACATATTACTCAAAATTATGCACCAGATTGTTCATGTGCACGAACATGTCCATGGGATTTTTCAAGGATTGTTGCATTTTCACTCTACTGGAAATTTTTAATGTTTTATCTCATCTAAACCCAAGCATCCTGTAAAGTTTTAGTGCAATGTAAAAGATTTTGTTGCTTGATACAGCAATGATGTATTATGTGTCTGTATGGAAATTATCTGTATGAGATCATATCAGGAATCACATATTGCTACAAAAGATTTGATCGACCACACATACTGTGTACGTACAATGCAGGTGTGGTTGTGGTCGACTCGTTAAGTATATGACTCAGTTTCCTCATACCTGTGGTTCCATATCAAGCAGGGACTCTTAAATAAAATCTCATACATTCTGTGTCCGGAAGATCATCAGTTAAATGAATGTAACATTACAGTAGTACTCCAGTGATGATGCAGGATTCCTGCCTTGTGTTTCAGCTGAATGCAGGTGCAGTTGCTTAAGAATGGGGTGTAATACTGAAACTAGTAGCAAAGAATTAAAGATAGACAAATGAAATAAAAACATCTTGTAGTTGTCAATCTTTTGTAGGGTGAAACTTATATTCTGTGCAGATGTCTTTAGCAGGTTATCAGTGGACATCACACAGGAAATTGAAAAACACTAAAGATTTAAAAGTAAAGTACCTCTGATGCCCATCCTCCCCACCCAATTTCCATATTTTTCTCCTTGTTCTCACAGCAGGTGGGACCCTCTCATCCTGGTGTCTGAATAATTACTGTTTCTTTTGAACTGAGTACATTTTGCTGTGGTTGTTGTTGTTGTTGTTGTTGCTGCTGCTGCTGCTGCTGCTGCTGCTGCGGTCTTCAGTCCAAAGACTGGTTTGATGCAGCTCTCCATGCTACTCTACTCTGTCCAAGCCTCTTCATCTCCAAGTAACTACTGCATCCTGCTTATGTATTCATCTCTTAGTCTCCTTATACGATTTTTACTCCCCACACTTGTTTCCAATACTAAATTGGTGAGCTCTTGATGTTTCAGAATGTGTCCTACCAACAGACACCTTCTTCTCATCAGGTTGCCCCACAAATTTTGTTTCTCTCCAATTCCATTTAGTGCCTCCGCATTAGTTACATGTCTACCCACCTGATCTTCAGCATTCTCCTGTAGCAGCACATTTCAAAAGCTTCTGTTGTCTTCTTGTCTTAACTGTTTATCATTCGTGTTTCACTCCTATAGATGGCTACACTACATACGAATACTTTCAGAAAATATTTCCTAACATTTAAATCTATATTCAGTGTAACAAATTTTCTTCTTCAGAAATGCTTTTATTGCCACTGCTAGTATACATTTTATATTCTCTCTACTTTGACCATTAGTTATTTTGCTGCCCAAATAACAACTCATCTACTACTTTGAGTGTCTCATTTCTTAATCTAATTTCATCAACATTGCCTGATTTAACTAGACTACATTCCATTATCCTCATTTTGCTTTTGTTGATGTTCATATTATATCCTCCTTTCAATAAACTGTCCACCCGTTCAACAGCTTTTTCAAGTCTTTTGCTGTCTCTGACAGAGTTACAATGTAATTGGAAAACATCGTAGTTTTTATTTCTTCCTTGGCTTCAATTCCTACCCCAAATTTTTCTTTGGTTCCCTTTACTGCTTGTTCAATGTTCAGATTGAATAACATCAGTGACTGCTACAACCCTGTCCCACTCCGTTCTCAACCACTGCTTCCCTTACACACCACTTGACTTTTGAGTACCATCTGGTTTCTGTACATGTTGTAAATATCCTTTTGCTCCCTGTATTTTGCTTCTTTTATTTTCAGAATTTCAAGAACAGACTTCCAGTCAACGTTGTCTAAAGCTCTCTCTTAGTCTACAAAAAATGACATAGTCTTAGGTTTTGCTTTTCTTTAACCTATCTTCTAAGAGAAATTTTTCCATTCTTCTGTGAGGAATTTGTGTTAGTATTTTGCAACCATGAGTTAAACTGATAGTTCTGTAATATTCACACATCAGTACCCACTTTGTTTGCAATTGGAATTCTTATATTATTCTTGAAGTCTGGAGGTATTTCACCTATGTCATACATTTTGCACACCAGATGAAAGAGTTTTGTCGTGGCTGGCTCTCCCAAGACTATTAGTAATTCTGATGGAATGTCGTCTACCTCCAGGGCTCTGTTGCGACTTAGGTCTTTCACTGGTCTATCAAATTCTTCTCACAAAATCCTATTTCCCATCTCATGTTCATCTATGTACTCTTTTGTTTCCATAATATTACCTTCAAGTTTATTTCCCTTGCATAGCCCCCCCCTATATACTCCTTCCATCTTTCAGTTTTCCCTTATTTGATTTGGGCTTGTTTTCCATGTGAGCTCTTTATATTAATACAACTGCTTCTCTGTTTGCCAAAGGCTTCTTTAATTTTTCTATAGGCAGTATCTATCTTTCTCCTGGTGATACATGCTTCTAAATCCTTATTTTTGTCTTCTTGCATGCCTGATTAACCATTTTGCATTTCATATCAGTCTCATTTTTTTGACATTTGTATTTCCTTTTGTCTCCTTTATTTGCTGTATTTTTATGTTTTTTCCTTTTGACAATAAAATGAAACATCTCTTGTGTTATCTAGGCCTTGTCTTTTTATCTATTTGATCTTCTGCTACCTTCACTATCTCATCTCACATAGCTGCCCACTGGTCTTCTACTGTATTCTTTTCACCTGTTCTAGTCATTTCTTGCCTAATGCTCCCTCTGAAACTGTCTACCTTTTGGTTCTTTCAGCTTATCCAGATCCCATCTCCTTAATTTCCTATCTTTCTGCAGTTTCTTCAGTTTTAAGGTACAGTTCATAACCAATAAATTTGGGTCAGGGCTCACATCTGCTCCTGGAAATGTGTTACAGTTTAAAACCAGGTTCTGAATCCTGTGTTACCATTATTAAATGAATCTGAAACTTTCTGGTGTCTCCATGTCTCTTCCATGTATACAAATTTCTTTCATGATTCTTAAACGAAGTATCAGTGTTGATTATATTATGCTCTGAACAAAATTCTATCAGGTGGCTTCCTCTTTCATTCCTTTTCCCCATTCCATATTCACCTACTATTTTCCCTCTCTCCCTTTCCCTATTATTGAATCACAATTAAATTTTAATCTCCCTTAACTATCTGAATAATTTCTTTTATCTCATTATGCATTTGGGGGTTGTGGGCTTTATTCCTTTCTTGGTTAGTATGCATTCACTATGCTGTTCATAGTAGCTTACCCGCATTCTTATTATTAACCCTATATGATCTTGTATTTATAACCCTATATTCACATGACCAGAAGTCCTGTTTCTCCTGCAACCGAACTTCACTAATTGCCACTATATCGAACTTCATCCTATCCATTCCCCTTTTTAAATTTTCTAATCGACCTGCCCAATAAAAGGATCTAACATTCCCCACTCCGACCCACAGAACACATAGTTTTGTTTCTCCTGATGACAACGTCCTCCTGAATAGTCTCCACCCAGGGATCCAAGTGGAGAAATATTTTACCTCTGAAATATTTCACCCAAGAGGAAGCCATCGTCATTTAACCACACAGTAGATCTTGCATGCCCTGTGGAAAAATTATTGCTATAATTTCCACATGGTTTCAGCTGTTCACAGTACCAGCACAGCAAGGCCATATTGGTTGATGTTACAAGGCCAGACAGCCAGGCTGTAACCTCTGCAACTACCGAAAAGGCCCCCCCCCCCCCCCTACCCCTCCTTTTCTTTCATCCAAATACAATTCAATCAGTAATTTTAAATCTCTTAGCCCACCCCCCTCCCCCCAAGTCAATATGAGAAAGTTTGGTCTTACTTCAAAACTTTCTCCCAAAATTTATCAAATGATATAACTGATCATGTAACGTGTTTACACGTGTGCAGACTGTACTGTTAAAACCAGTTTACTCTTCTGATAATTTGATATTTTAATAAGAAATGCACTGAAAACAGTACACATATTTTTCGTGACTTGTAACTACAAGGAAACGTAGGTGTGTGTGTGTGTGTGTGTGTGTGTGTGTGAGAGAGAGAGAGAGAGAGAGAGAGAGAGAGAGAGAGAGAGATTTTTGCCTTTCTGATTAAGCTGATCCATTATGGATTTTAAGAACCCGTGATTGTTTATTCAATGTAAATGCAGAAAACTGCAGCCATTCTCTTTCTTGAAATACCTTTTTTATTCTATAAACTGGTTTTTGAACATTTTCAGGCTCATATTTGGATGCTGCACAGGATATTACACGACTATTTCAGAGCTTGATGCTGAAGGCTATCTTGTGACAGTATGGGTGACTTTGTAATTAACATTAGTATCCATCTAGCAGCTTCCATTGTAATAACTGGTTGGTTACACATCACTCACTTTTCAGGATTTATATCAATTATCACAAAACTTTCCCAGCATCCTGCATGTGCTGCACAATTGTTGCTCGTTTCAAAGAAGTTCTTTGTAGCAAACACCAGTGAAAGAAGCAGTGAAGATCAACTATTTTGCAATGTGTGTTCTTGCTCTACTAATTTTGAGACAAAAGGTTCGCAGGCAGTTTTTAACCAGTCACTTGTAACAAAACGTGTGTAACTTTGAAATTAAATGTAGGCCACACCAGTTACATTTAGAACTTCCAGATTAGGCACAACCTTCAAATTTGGTATGTGTGCCAACAATGCAGATGTTAAGTACCCAGTATATTCCACCAATGCTGAATTGCTTTGGACATTGAGATCAGTGATTTCCAATACCTCTGTGGATTTCTCAAGTGATTGTATCAAATATAAAAACTTAAGGAAACCACCATTAGAAATATGCGCAATAAAGGGCGAAGAAAATTGTGTTGCTGAATCCTAAAAAATCTTAAGTATATTGAGTGTTCCCTCACTACACATCTATGAACTGATTATCTTTGACATAGTTACCCTGATTTATTTTAGGCAAACTATTTTCAACGTGATTACATCAGAAATCAAAATAATTTTATGCTGCCCAACCTCTGTTTAAAACTTCAGCTGAAACTTCACAGTATATGGGTATGAAAATTTGTAACAAAGTGAAATGAATAGAATTGATCAGTACAAATTTAGAAACACTGAAAAATAACCTTGTATGAGAAACTAAAGCAGAAATTTTACTTTTCAGTAGAATCATTCATGAAGGACAACCTGAAAATTTGATCAGGAGAGAGCAAGTACTGGTGACTGTTATTTTTTGAATGTTCATTACTTTTTAAGAAAAATTACTGGTTGCATATTAATTACATATCCAGTACAGTATATTATATTAATGATATAAGAAAAATTGTGAAACAGTTTTTGTGTTTTGAAGAGTCACCTATACATTAAGTTAACGGCTTGAAATTGTATCTTACGAGACAGTAAACTTTTACTCACTAAGTGATGACTGGCACGATATTTTCAGGAATATATATTAGAAAAAGCATGTTCATCATATTACACATTGATTTTCGATGAAACAGTCAATGTTAAAGGTAAAAAAAGAGTTGTAAACAACAATTATATTTGCATAACAGTATCGCTCTGGATTTGCATTCGGAAAGATGACAATTCAATCCTGTGTCCAGCAATCCAGACTTAGGTTTTCCATGATTTCCCTAAATCGCTCCAGGCAAATGTCAGTATGGTTCCTTTGAAAGGGCACAGCCCATTTCGTTCCCCAACCGTGACACAACCTGAGCTTGTTCTCAGTCTCTAATGACCTTGGTTCCTATGAGACGTTAAACTCAATCTCCATTCTTTCATAACAACATGTTGTTTAAAGACTTTCTTTATCAGCAAGCAGATGGTAAACAATTACATCAGGAATTGAACCAATTTCGAGAAGAGGAATCCATAGGTCTTTGTGCCTTTTTTCGGAAAATTAATCAGCGGGTCATGTAGAATATTCTATCTAGGTTTTGTTTCATTATCTCAATGCTAGAGGTCAGGTCAGCATTTTGTTGATGGGTGTGCACATAGCACTTCTCATTGAATTAAAATTAATGAGTGCTTATGTGCAGGTCAGTGTATGATGTGCACATAGCACTTCTCATTGAATTAAAATTAATGAGTGCTTATGTGCAGGTCAGTGTATGTGGAACAATGTCAGTTATGTGTTTACATAACAAAGAAATATGTTTTGAGGTTGTACAACAGTAAATAGTGGTAATGAGTAGGAAACAGTGACAGTCTTATGACAATTCAAATACGAAGAAAGGTGAGAGAGAAATAAAATGGCAGAAAGGTGACAGCTTTCATTCCTGCCAGTGGAATTGGCATTAAAGGAAAGACATTTTAAGTTGTGCCATCATGTTGTCAAAAAAAAAGAAGTGGTACTTGCAAGTAAGTGGTTGTCAGAAAGAAGAGCTGTTTGACAGTTTCTATGTAGATCAAGGTATAGAATTACAAGATTCTGTCTGAAGTGAACTTAGTGAAGAAATCTAGTACACCTAACAAGAAGCTGACGTTAAATCCAAAGCAGTCAGGGAAAATATTTGGGAATGTTTTCTATATATTTCTGGCTCTAGGTTGAAAGTATAACTTGCTTACATATTAAGCCTGTACCGGATATCTGTCAAAAAAGTAAAAGTTGTTCAACAACAAATTTTAGGTCATTATTTACTTCATGAGAGTAGGGGCACACATGACAGTCACCCTCAAAAAATCATGGTTGGCATTTGGGAAATGCTAAGATAGCACTAACTCACAATTATGAGTTGACAAAGTCATCACCGTGAACACAAATCATATTCGAGATATTCAACTCTCGATATTAAATCATTGTTTGATCTTTTCTCAAAGAGATTCTTTGAAGCAGTAGGTGACAAGCTTTAAACAAGTTATGCAATGTACTTTAAGCATTTGAAGCTAAACTTTGACTACAGCTTCAGAAAATACAACACAAATATCTCTGAATTTTGCGTAGCTTCTGAAAAAAAAAATGTATGATGAAACTTACCTTACACTTACGAAAGGTTTTATTTGTAAAACCTGGTTTGACTGTACATAGCTTGTGATTAAGTTTTATTATTTGCAGGACCTGCTTGTACCAAAACTAAATGTAACCAGTCAGTTGTACAAATATCTATTATGGTTACTTGCTTTCAACATCCAACTGCACAAAGATGATTCTTGATATATATATATTGCACAGAAATGCAAGCTAAAAAGGTCCCCAACTCAGTTGTATCATTCATACATAATGTTCTAGAAACACGTGGTGGTAAGGATAAGAACATGAAGACTGTGTCTTTTTTTCATGGATAGCATAAGTGCTTCTTGTGGAGATTACTCATCTTTTCCGAATTCGAAGGCTTTCTTTTGGGCAGTGTGAATAAACTTTGGTCTTACTTATGAGCAGTAATGATGTGCATAAGTAGTTCTTCATCCTTTATTGTTGTTATGGGCAGAAGCATAATAAAGCAATGGAAAGAAGGTCTTGGCAAATATGTCTTCATGAAACCTATTGCCAAGAGAACTGAATTCTGTTCTGAAATACTAAGCAAATGGTTCATTTCTAGGCTCACTAACGCACATAAGTCCACATACATAATTCTGACTTTAGTAATAGAAGTACAGTAATGGAATATTGAAAAACGTGAGAGTACCAACAATGGCAAGCAGTCCATTGAACCGAGAAAAAGATGTCAGGGATTTATTTAAGTACATGGATGATTAATGTAGTTCATGGATACACAGTAAGCTTGAAGACGAGCATCAGCAACCAAACTTTTTTTTTTTTTTTTTTTGAGAGAGAGAGAGAGAGAGAGAGAGAGAGAGAGAGAATAGACATCCATGGAGGACACGATGAAGAAGAAGAGAAACGAAAGGTCCTTCAGTAACTGAGAACTATACCAGAAAAACCATCTGTAATGATGTATGGACCACAAGACAAAACAGTGGTATTTTATTTGTATTTTGGTATCAATGTACTCATGTTGTTTTATTTTTGAACCTTTCTGAGGGTCCCCTGATTGTAGGCATTAATAAGAATAAAATTGCTCTTATATTTTAATAAGTTGTGAGGGGTAAAATAACACTTGATGAAAGAAATGTTTGCTCACTTTAACCTACTGGCAGTGATTTATGGGAAGGGGGCCTACATATGTTTGTCAGAAATATTATTTCTCATATTAAAAACACAGGTTGAAATACCTAGTATTATGGAAAGATTTTCTTAGTAGCACTAGTTCATATCCTGCTACAAAATACTTGTGTATTAGACTCATGTTGTTATTCAAATACTTTAATAAAAGTTAAGTATTTAAACTTCCCTATCTCAAATAATCATTTTGTCCTGTGAGCCTTTCTTCTGGAAAATGCCTGTTATGTGAAGCAGCCTGTTATGTGAAGTACTTTTCGAAGCCAGCTTGTCCCTAAATAAATGCCTGATGCTGGAATCAGACAGTCCCACCATAAGTGAAAAGTGTTCAGGCTTTTAGAGAGTGGTGTCCAGGAGACCCGAGACGGACAACTTATAAACATTGGAGTTTGCAACATTCATGCAGTGCCTATTGCCTGGAGTGTTTTAACTGAAGAAGATTCTGAATTTCTGGTCAACATTTACGATTATTTTGATGGTTGGCGTGTTCACTGGGAAGAATGTGAACATCACAAGTTTTTGAGGCATACAACTACACAGTCCTTACTTTAGGACTTTCAGCCAATAGAATTTTTGAACAATAGAGTGGTATTCAATATTACTTTCTTAAGCTTCTGCCTTGCAAAAGAATTCTGCTACACCTTTGATTCTCAAGTTATTTGCTTCAAACCTTTTTAGCTGTTTTGAAGGCTTCTGCTCTGAGAAAAATTGAGAGTATTTCTGAAGTTCTTCATAATGAACTCTTTATACTGAGCGATGTGCTTTCTCTTGAACAACTAGTTGTTAGCGGGCAGGTAAGCGGAGAGCTTAAGAAATGGGAAGCAAATTACAAGCTGTGGTTTCTAAAGAATGCCCAAAAACAGAGACATGCTTATCATGTGTACCACTGAAAATTTTTATGTTTTTAAGCTCTCAAAGAAAGATTACACATCAGAAGTGGCAGTGACGTGTTAAAAGGTTGTAAAAAGGGTGCTGATCAATGTGTGACAAAGTTTATTTCTTAGGCAAGTGGAATGCTCTGCACTTGTAAAAAGATGACCCAGCTTTACAAGGGTATTGACAATTACTGGCAGCAGCATATCTCAAAAAGACATCATCCATTGAGTTAAAGTATCAAAATGTTTCAAAATTTGTTAAGGCTTCTCCTCATTGTCCCATAGAAATACCGATATAGAGGAAACACATTCCATTTTGAAGCACATATTATGAGCAATTACGCTTTTTTAAAACAGTGTTTTGAGTGTCAGGGATGAACAATGTAAATTATGCTGCTTATAAGGAAAAATGTGAAAGGAAAAGGAAATATAAATTAGATGGAAAACAAAAGGAGGAACAAGACCAAAGACACTTTGAAGAGGAGATTAAAAAGAACAACAACATGAACATATCAGTTGACTATGATACAGCTGCTCTGAAAGAAAGAAAGAAAAGAAACACTAACTATCCAAGGAAGCAGGAGAAGAACTTATTTCTGAAGCTTAACATAACTGAAGAAAGCACACAAACGAAGTTATTTAAAGGCAGCAAAACTGGCTCAATGTATGCTTGAGGTTGCACAAATTGTGAAAGTAGAAGAAAGAGTGCAAGAAACAGTGGTGGAAACCATTCAGAAAAATCTTAAGGAAAGAAAATCTAGCATGATGACATCATTTTTTGTGAAGATTCAAGAAACAGTAATACAAAAATATTTTGTTGATCTTTTTCTAGTATTGAAGTGTAGAATGTCATTTGTTGTAAAATGTGATGTAGACTGTGTTTGTGAATCGTGATTAACAGTGCTTAATTACCAGTACCGAATTACCACTGTACCTGCATATATTAATAAATTTGTATGAAGGAAAAAAGATTACCATACCCAACCCAGTATTGTAACAGAGAAATTAATTATGGTCTTAACCAGCATTTGCTGTAGGAGATTTTAAAAAGTGAAAAGAATTCATTTGCACCATGTCAGTTTACTGAAACAGTTTGTTACCTTTTAAATCACCATTTTCAAATAATTTGTCACCATTCTCAGCTTTTTCCGAGTGCCACAATGTATTCTCAACCTGAAATAGTCATGTAACCTCCTGTTTATCACCTGAATAGTTTGACAACTGTTTTGGTATTAAAAAGGATTTCAAAAAAGTGAGTGGTTGCAGTTTTCTGTATTTATAAGTCTCCTGTCTTTCTTGCTATTTATATTTCAGATCATCTATATTTTGGCATGTTGCACAATAAGAACTTGTAGGATGTACATTCAAAAATTCTTAAGGCTTCTGTTACAGAAACGTTAAGGTACAGTGTGCAGCAGAATAATCCGTTGTCAATAAAACATACATCACGGACCTTCATACAAGATAAAACAATGTGTATAAATGAGATAAATCGGTATATTGGTAAATGAGAAGTCTGGTTTATAATATTGTAACAGTTCTATTTCCAGGCACAAAGACAGCATCATTGATTTAATGTAAATGGTTACATTAAAGTATGTAATAAAAACAAAGCAACAAACACTGTATAAATAAAATGGTGCTGTGCAAGAAATATTTATTACTTTTATTTCATTAACTAAGGTACAAAGGAATTTCGTTAACTGTCACTCTTTGCACTTTCACTACTCTTTGAAGATTACAATGAGAATTCTATTAGTGTAATATCATTTCAGCAATGCTGAAGAAGTTAGGAGGAAGAGTTGCTCAGGAGTGGACACCATCAATATCAGGCATATATAGTGCATTCTTATCAGAAAACATGACACAATCAGAGGTGTATACTGAAACAAAAACAAAGACAAAATCAGCAACAAAATCAACCAGAAGTGAATACAGTACTTCAGACTTCAGTGGAAAAACACCTATGTCAGTTGTCAATGAGCTGTCACTTTTAATGAAGGTTAGTAAAGCTTCCATTTGATGATTAATGTCTCTCTTGTCAAGCTAGTTCTTTATAGTACCTGGAAATATGAGTTTGATGGAAATTCCCTTTGAACCACTTTAACTTAGGGTCTCCATACAACAATGGGGAGACACTATGAGGTCTGTTTGAAACATTCCAGAACATTGGTAATTTTGCACCAGTGGTGTGTTGTAGCTAAATGCTGTTGGCGTCCATTCAGATGCCTGTGTTTAATGTGTAACTGCTGGAAGTTTCATTATTGTATGTCTGTTAGTTATTATTCAGTGCTGTATTGAGTATAATGTTGTGTTGGAACAATTTACGAATTTCGAGATTACGTAGTTACAGGAGCAAAGCATCTGCTTTAAATATTGCATGAAACTCAGGAAAACTTTTACAGAGACACACCAAATGATGCAGGAAGCCTATGTTGATGTGTGCTTAAGCCATACTTGGTGTTATGAATGGTTTATATGGTTTAAAAAATGACTGGATGGAAGTTATAGATGACCCTCAATCAGGACGCCCTTCAATGCCTACCGACGAACCTCGTGTCAGGAGTATCAACAAAATTTTGCATGCTAATTGAAGACAGACTGTGTGAGAGGAGCATGTAACATTTCAGTTGGATCATGCCATGAAATCCTGACACAGCATGCTGAAATGCATTGAGTCGCCGCCAAGTTCATCCAACGTTTCATGAGTCAAGACCAGAAGGACCTTTGCCTCGCAATCTATGAAGAGCTTTTGGATCGTGCATATGGGAACGAGATGCTCCTTAAGAGAATCATAACGGGTGATGAGACTTGAGACTACAGTTACGATGTTGAGACCAAGATTCAACCTTCACAATGGGTTGGAAAGGTTCTCCAAGTCCAAAAATCTCGTCAGGTCAGGTCAAATGTCAAAGCCATGTCAATAGTTTTCTTTGACTTTGAAGAATTAGTTCATCATGAATTCATGCTACAGGGACAAACTGTTAATCGATGGTACTATTAGGACATGTTCAATGCTTGTGAGGAATTGGCCTGAAATGTGGGTAGACAATTCATGGCTCTTGCATCACAATAATGCACCCACACATTCATCCCTGTTGGTGCATGACTACTGCACAAAAAATGAAATAACTGTGAGTGCCTCATCCTTCATACTCTCCAGACCTGCCCCTGCAGACATTTTTAAGTTTTGCAATGATAGACGAGATAAAAGGAAACTTGCAGATGGCACTTCGTGCAATCCGAACAGACCTCGTATACTGCAGATTAGTAATGACATTAGCGTCCTGAGTTTTCCACAACTTCAGTTAAGTTAGTGTAATGGGATAGAATCTTATAAATTGTACTGCCTTTTAAATTGTACCACTAATTTATTTAGCCAGCCAATGTGTGTCACATCGTACCTAACTGTTGTACATGATTAGTTGAACAGACCGTTGACAATTCTGGTGTGGGTCCAAGTTAATTTTGTGCTCTGAGGAAGTATTTGTTTGTGAAGTTAAGCACCTGTCCTCTTACGGGCATGTAATGTGTATTTATAATTTATATAGCATATAACTTTACTTGTTCAGTGAAAGTAAAGCATAGCAACATTTAATATGGCCCTAGCCTCTGTACAGTAAAAAGTAACTTTAAAAATTATAACCTTGCCTTATAAATTGTATGATGACTTTCCTCATATACTATACTGGAACATTTTAAAATAATGTTCAGTGTACATATTTTAACAGTTGATTTGATCTAGTAATTTTACTGCTTATGTGTTGAAGAAATCTGGATGTAGTACAGACCCACATGTGGAGTTTGCAGCTGAACTGGTAGATCACATTCAGTTACTTGAATCCCACATGTTTAGATGTTCTTGAGCTTGCTAGGGAAAGCTAGCTTTCGATTTGGCTGAATCAAACAGGTCTATTCATCAATTCACAATGGGATGGCAGGTAAATTATGATATTATACCTTAATGTTTGGCATATTCTGTTATTTATGCACCAAGCAGAAGCCACTTTGGCAGCTAGAGCATTTGGCTTGAATAAAGAAGCTGTCACGAAAGTCATGTACTTTTTTAAAGTTCTTTCTGAGTTAGTGAGCAAATATGATTTTCAGGCTGAGCAGATTTTCTATATGAATGAGACTAGCCTATCCACAGTACAGAAACCTCAAAAGATCATTGGGTGAAGAGGATAGCACCAAGTTAGGGCTGTATCTAATGCAGAGAGGGGGACAAATACCACATGTGTTTGTTGTTTCAGTGCTTCTGTATGTTTGTGCCTACCGTCCTAGTATCTATGGAAAATAATTTCTGATGATTTAAAACTTGGAGTTCCACCTGTCACCAAAATTGCTATTTCATAGCGTGGTTGGATGACTAGTGAATTGTTTTTCAGAGAATGGTGCACTTAATTGAAACTGTGAAACGTGATTATGACAGGAAGGTGTTAATAATATTAGATGGATATGCAACACGTACGAAAAATCTATGTGCTATAACTGCGTCTAGATATAATGATGTATTCATGGTTTACCTGTCTACACACACCACTCAAAGGCTATGGCCACTAAACATTGCCTTCTTTAAGCCACTTGCAGCTTATTACAACCAAGCAGTTGACAAATGGTTTCGCAGAAACCCTGACAGCAATTTGTCATGGCAAAACTACAGTCAATTACAAATCTGAAAGCAGAGTCAGCAGTGAAACACAACACTTAGCACTGAGATCGAGTTTATTATGTCTCCTGGACAGAGAGTTCAGCTATTTATACAGCCAATATCACACATGCTGGTATTTATATGAACATCGAGTATTTGAGAATATACAAGCAATATAAACATAAAATCTTTCAATAACTTTCCAGAAATGACAAATATGAAATAGAGAATAACTGCTGGTGGTCAGGTTTGAATTGACAATCTGCAGCTTGCCAAACTGTGATGCTAACCACTACACCACACTACCTGTGCCACAGCTTACGGCAGTGCTCACTCTCCTAGAGAAACATTCATGACCTGCTGTTTCGGAAATTCCCATTGAAGCTGATTGCAGTACTCTGGATCTAAATCTCATCAGTGGTCTTCAGTGTGATGGTGCTGGCATGTTCTTGCATTCTGGTTGCATTATCATATCCTTATCACTATAACACACATGAAAGGTAGCCTCTCCCATCGAAGCTTCACAATTGTTGAGTGGTTCCTCAGTTTCCTTGAACTTCCCATCATTCATCAGTGCCTCTGGACTGTAATACATATACAGAGGACATGGATACATCTCTGCATTTTTTCTTCTTAAGGAATGGTCATAATTCTCTACTTCCTGTGTGACATCTGACAAGCAGTGAAGGATGCGATACAGCCCAAAGGAGCACTATAGTAATTTTTGCAGTGATCCTACTTTCCACACAGTTGTAAAAATCCAAAACAAGTCTCGTGGGCTGCATCCCACTAGGTGGTGCTTGACGTAGTAACTCTCTCGGTCCTTCTCCTGAGCATCCAAGGTCCACATGTGAACCAGCTGTCTTGTTTCTTTAGTCCTGGTGATGAGGTGTTTCACATAGCCATACTGAATATCATCTGGTTGAAACGGGAACCATGCAACCAGTGTCATTTTGACCTCACAGCCATAGAAAACACACACACACACACACACACACACACACACACACAAAAGGGGGGGGAGGGGGGGATGCTGTAGTGTCATGCTTTGCTGTGTTGTATGCGAGTGTCACCATGGGCAGTATTGTATCCCTATTTCTTTGTTGAGAGCATACATTAAGAACATATCTACCAGTCTCTGTGAGGCCATTTGTCTGTGGATGATTGACAACTGTCATCCTGTGGATGACACCACGGTGTGAAATTAACCTCTAATACTAGTCTCAACTGTAAAATTTCCATGATCAGAAATCACCACACAGTGTGCTCTGTGTTTGACAATGACATGTTCTACAAGGAACTTTGTAATTTCTGGAGATTTGGTAGTTAGCACAGGTTTGGTGACAGCGTAGCTACTGATGTAGTCATTTCTCCATCAGTTCCGGTTTGCAACTTTGGGAAGCTCTCCAAGAGGTCAGTTCCAATCCTAGTGGAATAGTGGTGCTGCAGGCAGGATTAGTGATCAGAGGTAATTACAGCACATGCTTCCATATTTGCCATTCCTTACAGCAGTTCAAGTAGTGCCTAATGGATTGGTAGATTCGTGTGCATTAATACCTTTGTCTGATTCCTTCTGGAGTCTTTGCGAGTCCCAGGTGACCAGATGTTGGAGCATTATGGAAATACATCAGGATAACTGGTTACAGATTACCTGGGATGACAAACAACCCTATTGGATCATAGTTCCTCTTCTAGTCATAAGATTGGAATTTTCATCTCAACAATCGATCTGGCAGGCCCTTGAAGTAAGAGAGTCCTATGATAGGGCTGTTACAAAATTCTGTCAGTGGATTCTCCAAAACTGGGATCTGTCCGTTCTGTCTGCATATTTTTCAAGATTTGGGCTTCATGACGACTAAATCTGATGCAAAATCAGAAGCAAAAAATGACAAAGAAGAAATGAGTAGACAGGAGCCAAGAATACGCAGGAAACTCAAGACAAACTAATGGTAATTATGCACTTCTGAATCCTTCAACACCCATGAAACAAACATGTAGTAAGGAAGATGGTCATTAGGCCCAAAAGGTATCCACCCTGTTCCAACTGTGCAAAAACAAAAAAGGAGCAGAGCAACATCATCTGCTGTTGAGATAACCAGTAGTTCTTACAAGAGGCTTCTCCTTGACAAAGAATCTGAGAAAAACAAACGTAGGCTTAACAAAATTAAAACTGCCAAAACCTAATGAACAATGTTTCATCAAGCTGGTTCTGCAAGATGTGTGAAGTTGGCAAAGAGGAAGAAATGACCAAGTTCCTCAAATTTGTTTGTGGTTCCATAGCTGATATGTTAAAGTGGGAGGAAAAAGTATTTTATTGTGATAACTGCATACTTGAATGAGTGGCTACTGTTGAAACTGTTCAGTGTAAGTCCTAAAGTAGCCTAATATTTTAGAAATGAATATGTTTTAAGAGCTCAACTTTGCTAAAGTCTTAAGAACTAAAATAAATATTTGTCATATTCAGAAAATTTCTGTATTTCTTACTGTAGTTGAGAAAATCTTTTGCAGTATAATTTATAACGCCAGTGGTAAAGGACTTGCTTGTAAATTGTACCACTTTGTACCTCTCCACTTATTTTGTTATATCTATTAAATTGTATATAATTTATTTTTGAAACTCTCAGCATATGTGTCTAGAGAATGGGTTAAACACTATTTGTACTGCATTTAGATAATTTTTATTGGATTTCAGAAAAATGCTGAAAGTTGTGCAATTTATGAGTCTGTGCACTAAATATAAAAATTTATTTTGAAGTTTGCAAACTGTTTAACAATTGAAAATTGTGTACTATACACGGATATTTGCCATTAACATGCAACACATTTAATAGTTAAGCCTTCTAAACACTCCTAATCCTGGGCAGAAAATGTGCTGTCAGAAATTTTATGTTTACCTTGTAGGACCATGTGACAGTAAATACCTAGTGCTCATTTGAAATAGTAAAGCTAGTTTGTAATTGTTATTATTTGTTACTTAAGTGTATCTTGATCAACTTAAAATATTATTTAGATAATTGTTTGCTAAATGATGTATGGAGAGGTTCACAGAAAAAGACATTTCCAGATATTATCCAAGGGCTTAAAAATTAAATGGAAGGAATATTTTTTTCTGGAGTAACTACTCTTTGCAAGCCAGTGTGTTATAACATTGCAATTCTACATTACTATATCATGTTATAAGAAAACAGTCCAGAAATAGTACTCCTGTTAATGGCTGCAGTGAACTTACACGGAACATGATATGCAACTTAATTTTACCTGTTCAACAGTGGAAAATCCAGGATGGAATGTAACAATTTTGTGAAAAGGATAGTATCTACTCACTACATAATGAAAATGCTGACTCGCAGAGAGGCATAACGAAAAGACTCTCAGAAAATGAGCTTTCGGCCAACAAGATCTTTGGTGGAGATAGGACACACACACACACACACGCGCACACACACGCGCACACACACACACACACACACACACACACACACACACACACAAATGCAATTCAAATATAAGTGACTGCAGTCTCTTGGCTTCTGAGGCCGCACACACGTGTGGTCTCGGCAGCCAGAGACTGTGGTCATATATGTGTGAGCAGAGAGAGAGAGAGAGAGAGAGAGAGAGAGAGAGAGAGAGAGTTCTATCTGTGACAAGCTCTATGGTGAGCAGCAACTATCCTTTTCATGATATTAATTTTTTAACTGTGTTGGTCACCATCTCTGCTTTATGGTGAGCAGCAACTATCCTTTTCATAATATTAATTTTAACTGTGTCGGATTAATTTCATTGACACAACTTTTTCCTTATAGATTGTAAGAATTATCATTTCCTGCTCAGATCATCTTTTTATTTCTATTCTTAGGTTCGACCTGAGTACTCTTTGATAGATATGCAGGGACCACCTCATGAGAGAACTTTCACTGTTAGTTTAAAATTTGGAGGTGAAGAGTATTCCGCTTCTGGTTCAAGCATTAGAAAAGCACAACAGTTGGTGGCAAATAAGTTTCTTCAGTACACACTTTATCAGCAACCTCTACAGCAATTGGCTCGCAAACAACAAATGCGTAAAAGTAAGTAATACGTGCTCGTCTTTTTCATGATAGGGATGTTTACCTCTAATGTAACTCCAGTAAATCATCCTTTTTGCACATTCTTTATTTGGGGTAGTATACATCACAGATTTGTATTTTTGATGAATATTTGTTTTAAAATTATGTTATTGTACATAACTTCATTCAATGTAAAAATCTTGGCCATATTTTGGGATATTTTCTGTGGGGAGTAATTTCTGCTGTCTCACAGATTACCCTGAAGCTACCGTATTTACTCGAATCTAAGCCGCACTCGAATCTAAGCCGCACCTGAAAAATGAGACTCGAAATCAAGGAAAAAAAAATTTTCCCGCATCTAAGCCGCACCTGAAATTTGAGACTCGAAAATCAAGGGGAGAGAAAAGCTTTAGGTCGCACCTCCAAATCTAAACAAAGTTCGCCTAGTTGTAATATGAGACACAATTTAGGTCGAATGAATGACGATACAGCTGCAGTAGTTTGGTTCGAGTCGTAAGCTGAGCAGTTACGGTTTACCAGGTAGCCATTGCTACGCGTCGCGCGCTCCATCCGTATTTATACGGTTATCCTTCCTTTTTCACGTGCTTCGTCTGGTTTGAATTGATTGCTTATTTGTCTTTGATCTGATAAGTGCCGTTCTCTTTGTTATAGGTGTTTACGTCACTCTAAGCTGAAAATGCATTACTGTACTGTGTCATGCATTGTTTGTCGCATTCTGATAGTGCGTGTTTACGGCCTGTCGCCGCTCGCGGCGTGGCTTGCTTTTGTGCGCGCTACCGCCGCTTACAAATAAAAAATAGAGAGGAGTCGTCTCATTAGCGAAACATTTGTTGTTACTTACACTACTTCTTTCTTTGATAATGATCAACAAGAACCAAATAATAGACTGCGTATGATAGACGATGTTCTGAACGAAATTTTAGCGAAAATTTTTCTCCGTTTGAAAATCTTTGCAGGCGCCTCTTTAGTTCATTACATTATGCACAGAAATTAGTCATCTTAGATTTAAAAATCTAGTCAGTTGCCGTGCTTCATTTCTGACTGTATCACTATCAGGCATAAGAATAATACGAATATAAACATGACATGATGTGTATATTCTTCCGCGTTTGCTGTTTTCTCACTCTAGTTTCGTAGTTTATTAGGCAGACAGGATTTAAATGAGATAGTAGTAAACACGAAACAATACATGGCAAAATGCTTATATTCGTATTAATCTTGTGGCGAAGAGAATACTACATGTGATTCACAATTCATAAAAGCTCCTATTAGCAACCATCTCTTCTCACAGGTAGGAAAAAATTCAGAACGTAGAGTTGGCCATATTGACAAACATCCCAAACAGTCTTGCCAGTCGGATTTTCGTAGTACATTGAAATGCTGCTACATTCGAAGATCAACAATACAGAATTTGTATTTACTTCGTTGGATAATGTACCAAAACGCAGTGGTCGAAACTCTGAGCGGAGGAAAAAGGCTCGTCTTCCACTTTTTTTAAAATTTATTTACTGACGCAGAGATTTTGGTACCAGTATTTATCTTTGTGCCTACAAAGCATGCCTGTTCGGCGCTACATGTATTCGACGGCAGAAGTTAGTTGTGGTGGCAGCCACTAACATTTTTCAGAACTCCCGCTTGCTTTGCACTCGATTCTAAGCCGCAGGCGGTTTTTTGGATTACAAAAACCGGAAAAAAAGTGCGGCTTAGATTCGAGTAAATACGGTATTTTGCAGTCATAAATTTTTTCCGAAAAAGTAAAACATTTGACAAAAAGCTAGTGCATTAGCCATAATTTCATGTTTTGTATCAAAATACTGACTTCTTTAGAACTTCATTTCTCAAAATTAAAGGAGAATGAAAAAGTGAAAATCACTGTATATGATTCAATTTGCCACAAGAACCAAAAAGTTCATTTTGAAAAGTATCAAAAAGTTCATTTTGGTAATTACTTTTTTTGTTTTGCATTAAAGTATATTCTCAACATGAAATATACACAGCTTATGGTGAGAGGACTGTAATGAGATTAATTGTAGAGGTGAATTTAATCTGAAAGAAGTAGAATAGCAATATCTCTAAATTAATCAGGAATAATGTAGAAGTTCCAATCGATAGCAACTGGTGCAGCTTAGAGTTTCAATATGTTACTATTTCAGTGACATCAAGATTAAGTGTACGCTCAAGTTATTCGGTACATTTTCCCAGAAAAAAGTCTACAATGGCACAATGTACATCCATATGACATATATTGTGGCTAAAGGGAATGAACGTTGTTATCCAGCCACCTTGCTCAACAACCTTAAATGTGAATCATTCAGAATGGCTGATTATTTGTTGCAATTGAGAAAAGTGAAACACTTGATAGTTAAGATGTACTATACATTATGTAATAAGAAAAAATCTTCTTCAGAAAGGCACGCGCGCGCACACACACACACACACACACACACACACACACACACACACACACACACACACACACATATTTTCAAGTGGCTGGAGATACCAGTCGTGTGTGAGAGGTGTGACTGCATGTGTGCACACACATGCAGTCGCACCTCTCACACATATGATCGCTATCTCCAGCCACTCGAAAATGCAACTGTGCCGCGTCAAAGGAAGCAGCAGCGTGGAGAGAGGCAGGGAGTTGAATGGCAGGATATGGTAGGTGGTGGTTTGGAGAAGAGGTGGGAGAGAAGTCAGCCCAGCCTGGCGAAGTGTGCAGGGACCATATGGTGGCAGGACAAGGCTACCAGGTGCAGCATTGGGAAGCTGTCAGGGAGGGGGAGTAGAAAATGAGAGGAGCCAAGAAGGGGAAAAGATGGGTGGGTGTGTTGACAGAGAGTAGCATACAATGAGGGTAAGGTGGACATGAAAGGGGAGGAGATAATAGGACAGAGCAGGCAGAAACTGTTAGCTGTAGGGAGTGGGGACAGTAGATTACTGTAAGACAGAATGATTTTGGAAGCAGAGGATGTGTTGTAAGGATAACTCCCATCTGTGCAGTTCAGAAAAGGCGGTGGTTGTGGAGAGGAGGATCCATAAATCCTAGATAGTGAAGCAGCCATTGAAATCAAGGATATTACATTCAGTGACATGTTGTGCCACAAGCAGGTCCACTTTGCCTTTGTCCACAGTAGGTTGGTAATCATACCAGTATAAAAGGCTGTACAATGATTGCAACAGAGCTGGTATATGACATGACTGCTTTCACAGCTGGCCTTGCCTCTAGTGAGACAGGATAGGACAGGACTGGAATAGGAAGTTCCGGGTTGGTGGATTGGGCAGATCTTGCATCTGGGTCTTCCACAGATGCACGATCCCTCCGGCAAAGGGTTGGAATTGGGACTGGCATAACAGTGGACTTAGATGTCATGGAGATTGTGCAGTGCTGCAACACCTTTTTAGGAGAGGTGGGAAGGAACTTTGGCAGGATGTCCTCCACTTTAAGGTGTGATGTTAGGTACTCTTTTTTAAAGTCCTAATGAAGGAGTTGTTCTGGCCTGGAATGGTATTCAGTGACGGGGGATGATCCTTTCTGGCTGGTCCTTGGCAGGTGATGGATGGATTTGGGATATGGGATTGTGTCACGGGACATTTGTTCTGTGAAGGGCTTTACGAGACCTTCAGCACACTGAGCAAGGGAGTTCTTGTCACTACAGATACAACGTCCCTGGGAGACCAGGCTGTATGGGAGGTATTTCTGGGTTGGAAGGGATGATAGCTATCAAATGCAGGTAGTGTTCATTTTTATTAGGTTAACATGGATGGAGTAATGAGAGATTAGGAGACAAACATCCAGGAAGGTGGTACACTCAGTTGAGTAGGATCAGGTAAAGCAGATGGGAGAGAAGATGTTGACGTTGCAAAGGAATGTTGATAGGGGTCTCGGCCCTGTGTCCAGATCATGAAGATGTCTTCAGTGTACATGAACCAGACCAGAGGTTTGGGGTTTTTGGAGGCTAGGAAAGTTTCCTTTAGATAGTCCATGATCGGGTTGGCACAGGAGAATGCCATGTGGATGCCCATTGATGTTCCATGGATGTGTTTGAATATCTTTCCTCCAAAGGATTAATAGTGTGTATTAGGCTATTACCTGACTGTAGTGTGGCGAGGACCTGAAATATCGATGATGTCATAATTCGACCCGATACTGTAGTGTCTTGACTAGCAATTCTGTGTTCAGCAGTGTGTAGTAGTGTACTACAGAGTTCAGACAAAGAGTAGAGTCAGACACATTGTTATCCAATTTGATACTGGAAGGAAATACATTTCTGAATGTTGATTTATTCATTGTAAAGGAAGGTCCAAGTATTATAGTGAAACTGAGAGAATTGTTTGGAGAGTTTAATGCATTGTATGAGAGTTTATGATCAGATCCTGTTATATCCCATGAATGTCTGTGTCTATGTTTGATTATGTTTTAAAAAAGATTGATGCACCCACTAGAGTACCCTGCACCAATTACCTTTCAACTATGTCTCGAGAGGAAAAGCTTATCGTTAGCTTGACATATGTAGAAGTGAATTCACCATGTATTTCTGCTTTATCACATTTTACTTTTAACAAAAATAGTATTACACAATTTTATCAGTTGCATCTAATTTCACTAGTGGCAAGAAATATGTGATACATGTGTATTAATTACTTTTGTCAGGACAACATGATACAAAAAATATTCACTTTCCATCAGTATAAAGCTTCATTGCTATTTCACTCCATATCTTCCTTCAGTGTGACCTATTTTTATAATGAGAATGACTAGATTGCCAAATTCATGGTGTTACACACACTGGTGTGGTAAGTTTCTTCAATGAATGTGACTTGCCACACACTGCATAATCGAGACACACAACCAGTTTGTGCTGAAAGCATCCGCTCTGCAGTACGCTGTTACTGCCAGCCGCACATGCTTCCTGAAATTCATTTGCAGTTTGCCTTCACATCTTGAATTTGTGCACTAAAAAGGAAGGAAAAGCAATCTTTGTTTGCTGAGCACTTGTCTACTAGCATGACTGTTGTACAGTTCCAGAAGATGTGCCTTGGTGTTATTCATTATTTTTTCCAGTACACAGTTCCTAATGTATATATGTACACACAATCCTACAGTTTAGTAACTCATGTCATCTTATTCCACATAACAATTCTGTTAACTTGTAATGTTATAAACAATAGTGTATAGTCTGAGTAACTGCTAATTATGTAAGTGTATATCTGGCCAACCTAAGTACTATACAAAGATGTACCAGTAGTGTTATAGTACATTTGAATGACCACTAAAAAGAAAAGCCATGAACTGTATTCTTGAAAATGTGCAGCAACTAAAATTTTTACTATACGCTAATCATAAATACCATATTTAATAGACTATAAGATGCACCTTAATATTTAAGCAGTTTTTTGTAAATAACATTTTTACCATATTATTATTAGGTTGGAAAGCCAGAAGCGTTGGTATGTTGATAGAGACACTAGCAAACACAAACACACACACAAAATTCAAGCTTTCGCAACCCACTGTTGCTTCATCAGGAAAGAGGGAAGGAGAGGGAAAGATGAAAGGATGTGGGTTTTAGGGAGAGGGTAAGGAGTCATTTCTGTCTGCTTGTGTCTGTATATGTGCGGATGGATACGTGTGTGTGTGCGAGTGTATACCTGTCCCTTTTTTCCCCCTAAGGTAACGAGAGCGCTGGCAGGTTGATAGACACACAAACATACACACAAAATTCTAGCTTTCGCAACCAATGGTTGCTTCATCAGGAAAGAGGGAAGGAGAGGGAAAGACGAAAGGATGTAGGTTTTAAGGGAGAGGGTAAGGAGTCATTCCAATCCCGGGGGCGGAAAGACTTACCTTAGGGGGAAAAAAGGACAGGTATACACTCGCATACACACACACATCCATCCGCACATACACAGACACAAGCAGACATTTGTAAAGGCCCAAACTCTTTGCCTTTACAAATGTCTGCTTGTGTCTGTGTATGTGCGGATGGATATGTGTGTGTATGCGAGTGTATACCTGTCCTTTTTTCCCCCTAAGGTAAGTCTTTCCGGGATTGGAATGACTCCTTACCCTCTCACTTAAAACCCACATCCTTTCGTCTTTCCCTCTCCTTCCCTCTTTCCTGATGAAGCAACCGTTGGTTGCGAAAGCTAGAATTTTGTATGTATGTGTGTGTATCAACCTGCCAGCGCTCTCGTTTTATATAAGTTTACAAAACTTAACTGACCTTTAAAATTCCTGAAAATCATCATCTGAACCTTCTTGTTTTTCTTCTTCATCGTCATCATTGTCCTCTTCACATGTAAGATGGCCTTCACTGCCATCGAGAGTATTACTTACGGTGCACTTCTTGAAAGGTTTAACAACAATGTCTTCTGTCAGTGTAGACCCTGTCTGTTGTATTCATTGACACACTTGTTTGATTGTAGTTCAGTTTCAAGCTCCCTTTTTCATGTTGGGTTTCATCCCATCCATAATCCATGTATTCCATTCATCTCTCATATACACTTTAAATAATTTATTTATTGAGACATCAAGAGGTTGCAGTTATGAAGTAAGTCCTCCCAGAATAACAGTAAGCACTGTATTTCCCTGTCTCAGTTTCTCTTTCACAGAATTTTTCAATTGACTACTAATCTAATGTAGCACAAGAAGGGAACTCTTCTTCAGTAGAGCCCCGTTCCTTCTCTTTTAATCCATAATTTCATAACAGACTCATCCATGCAACCCTTATCATGTATGTGAACAACACCACCTGGCAGAACTTCAGAAGGTTTTGGCATTGTTTTGCACTCGAAAATGATAATTGGATTAGGTTTAGTACTGTCAGCACAACATTAAAGGACAAGAGTGTAGTGCATTGCTTCACGTCCACTCGTTTTCGTACTTACAGTTTTAGCACCTTCCTGGCAACAGTTTGGTTACTGTTACTCGGCACATCAAATGTCAGCATTCGTATTCGCTATTTGGCGTAGCTCCACCCTGGTTTTCTTTTGATGTTGAATAATAAAGCAATAGAAAGATAATATTTTCTCCTCATATTCTTGTGGCATTTTTTGAGATATTTTGATTTTGGTTTGGATGCTAAGTTCATGACGCTTCGTAAATCTATATCACCAACCAACCCCACCCTTAAAGTATGTTAAGTTCCACTGTAGCACTAGCTTATGAGCATGTATTTGAATCATTTTTATATTAATTCCAAGGCCATTTCGATTGTGTCCTTGAATCCATTTCAATGCGTCATCTTCTAGTTTTTGCCATTTTGTATTCAGTTCTTCTTTACTGCCCACCAATTGCAGATGGTTTTTTTCTGTTGGTGGATGACTGAAATGCCACTCAGCTGCTCTATTTCCACATTGTTCTGCATATGCTAACATATTTCATTCAGTTTATAGCCCACATGATACGAATACCTTTTGTTAGTAGCTAGCTACTAACAAAAATATTGTACTGTTACCAATAACACAAATCCCTTTCAATTCAAGTTCACTAGCACTGTAGAGTGCAGTGATGCATCATAGGCTAGACAGTGTCCCGAGTTTGTGATGGCAGGGCGAGAGGGAGACAGTGTTAGCAATCTTGTGGATACCTGCAATTCATGTTCAGCCCATCAGTGCACTGCTATCAGTTTTGGCAGATAGAGACAGGTTTCCCGCTGCATTGAATTTATATCCATTTTTAATGCTGGTGGGAATTTTAAATCCGACACGCGACATTTTTATATTAATTTCTAGTATAAGATGCATGTGGATTTTGGAGGCAATTTTTTGAAGAAGAAAATGTGTCTTATAGTCCATAAAATGGTACTCAATGTAGTGGACTGTAGTTACTGGTTCAATAAATAGTTAGACATATCTTGCCAACCGAGTGTATCAGTTTATACAAGTCAGAGCAAATACTAGTATGTCCAAATATTTGTAGGTATATCAATCACATACCTATTTGCTACTCTGCAAACCACTGTAAAGTGCATGGTGGAGGGTACTTCCCATTTTACTAATTATTATGGTTTTTCCTCATTCCATTTACATACACAGTACAGGAAGAATGATTGCTTAAATGTCTCCATGTATAATTAATCTAATCTTGTCCTCATTAACCCTGTGGGAGTCATACATAGGGGGTTACAGTATATTCTGAGAGCCACCATTTAAAGCTGGTTCTTGAAACTTTGTGCATATGCTTTCCTTGGGATAGTTTACGCTTGTCTTCAAGAGTCTACCAGTTCAGTTCTTTCAGCACCTCTGTGACGCTCTCTCTCATGATTGAAACAAATGTGTACCGATTTGTACTTCCCTTTTCTCTACACATTCAGTGTCATCTGTTAGTCTTGTTTGGTACAGGCCCCACACTCTTTGATCTCTATTCTAGGTTGGGTCAAATTAGTGATTTGCAAGCTATCTCTTTAGTAGACTGGTTGCATTTCCTCAGGATTCTTCTAATAAACGGCAGTCTACCACCTGCTTTACGCTTGAGTGAGCCTATGATATTCCGTTTTTATACCCCTACAAAATGTTATGTATTTGTAAGAGTTGACCAATTCCAGATGTGACTCAGTAATATTATAGTCATAGGATTTTTTTGGTTTGGTGAAGTGCACAATTTTACATATCTGAACATTTGAAGCAAGTTGCCAATCTTTACAACACTTTGAAATGTTATCAGGACCTGACTGTTTATTCAGCTTTTTTCAGGCAGTACTTGATAACTGTGTCATATATAAAAAGTCTGGGGTTACTGTAAGTACTGTCTGCAAGGTCATTAATATACAACATAAACAGAAAGGGACCCAGCATGCTTCCCTCAGGTGTACCCAAAGTTACTTTTACGTTTGTCAATGGATCTCCATCCAAGATAATTTGCTGCATCCTCCCTACCAAAATATCCTCCATACAGTCACAAATTTCACTTACCCATTGTGATTGTATCATACTTATGATAATACACATGGTACTGAGTCAAGTGCTTTTTGGGAATCACGAATACCGCATATACCTGGTTGCTTTGATCAAAAGCTTGCAGTATGTCATGTGAGAAAAATGCAAGTTGGGTTTCACATGATTGACATTTTGAAATCCATGCTGGCTGGTATGGAGTAGGTCAATTTTTTTGAGACATTTCATTGTGTTTCAGCTCAGAATATGTACTAAGATTCTGCAACAAAACAATGTTAAAGATATTTTATGGTAGTTCTGTTGATCACTTCTCTGCAACCCATCTTGTAAACAGATGTGATCTGTGCATTCTTCAGACTACTAGACATGATTTTTTGTTTGAGGGCTCCACGATATTCAGGACAGTATCTGATAGGATTTCGATCAGGACCTGGAGCTTGGTTCAATTTTGACAATTTCAGCTGTCTCTCAACACTGTGGGCACTAACATATTTCACTCAACTTTTCAGTCATGCAAGGATTAAATTATGGCAATTCTCCAGGGTTTTCTTTTGTATAGGAACTTCTGAAAATGGCACACGCACTTCTGCTTCTGCTTTGCTACTGTCAGTTTCAGTTCATGTCTCATTTGCAAGTGACTGAACACTAACTTTGGTTCTTCCAACAGACTTTATGTACGATCAAAATTTCTTTGGGTTTGATTAAGATCACCTCACAATATCCTGCTACAGTAGTCATTGAAGGCTTCACACATTGCTGTCTTGACAGCCAAATGCGTTTCATTCAGCACCTGTCTGTCTATAGCCATATGCTTTGTTTTACACCTTTTATGCGGTAGTCTGTTTCTTTAACAGATTTTTTACAGTGAGTGTATACCATGGAGGGCCTGTCCCAGTATGAACTGGACACGTATCTATCCAGTGCATGGACATCTATTCTTTTAAACTTGAGCCATAGCCCCTGTACATGCCTCTGTCCTTTGCTAAGTTTCAAGGTCCTCAGTGAGATGACATTTGTTGTTGTTGTTGTTTCTGTTGTTTGTTTCTGCTGCTGTTGTTGCATTCAGTCCAAAGACTTGTTTGATGCAGCCCTCTCTGCTCGTATCTTGTGCTAGCCCCTTCATCTCCAAATAACTGTGGCAACCTACGTGTTTTGAACCTGCTTACTGTATTCATCTCTTGGTCTCCTCCTAAAATATTTACTCCCACACTTCCCTCCTGTTCTAAATGGTGGACCCCTGACATCTGAAAATGTGTCCTATCAACCAATTCCAGCTTTTAGGCAAGTTTTGCCACAAATTTCTTTTCTCCCCAATGCTGTTTTGTATATCCTCATCAGTTACGTGATTTACCCACCTAATCTTCACCATTCTTATGTAGCAGTGCAGTTCAGAAGCTCCTGTTCTCTTCTTGTCTAAACTGTTCTACACTTCATAAAAATACTTTCTGCAAAAGATTTCCTAATGCTTAAATCTATATTTGGTGTTAACAAGTTTCTTTTCTTCATAAACGCTGTTCTTGCCATTACCAGTCGGTTATTCTCCTGCCAAAATTACAAAACTCATGTACTACTTTAAGTGACTCTTTTCCTAATCAAATGCCTCAGTATCACCTGATTTAATTTCACTACATTCCATTATCCTTGTTTTGCTTTTGTTTATGTTCACCTTATATCTTCCTTTCAAGATGCTGTCCATTCCATTCGGCTGCTCTTCCAAGCCCTTTGACATCTCTGACAGAATTACGATGTCTTAAGCAAACCCCAAAGATTTTATTTCTTCTCCCTGGACTTTAATTCCACCTCCAGATTTTTCTTTCGTTTCCTGTACTGTTTTCTCAGTGTACAGATTCAATACATTGGTAGTAATTTACAAACCTGCCTCACTCCTCACTACCTTTCTCTAAGTCTACAAATGCTTTAAATGTAGGTTTGCCTTTCCTTAACCGATCTTCCAAGACAAGTCATAATGTCAATATTGCCTTGCGTATTCCTGCAGTTCTCCAGAATCCAAACTGATCTTCCCTGAGGTTGGCTTCTGCCAGTTTTCCCATTCTGCTATAAAGAGTTTTTGTTATTTTATAACCAATTCTTATTAAACTGATAGTTGGTAATAGTCACACCTGTCAACATCTGCTTTCTTTGGATTTTGAATTATTACATTCTTCTTTAAATATGAGGGTATTTCACCCGTATTTTACCTCTTGCACAGCAGATGGAAGATTTTTATTGTGGCTGGCTCCCCCAAGGATATCAGTAGTTTTGGTGGAATATTGTCTGCTCCAGAGGCATTATTTCAAATTAGGTCTTTGATGCTCTGTCAAATTCTTTTCGTAGTATCATATATCCCACCTTATCTTCAGCTATGTCCTCTTCCATTTGTGTAATGTCCTTGTGTAGCCCCTCTTTACACAGCTTTCATTGTTCAGCTTCCCTTCTTTGCTTAGGGCTTGTTTTTCATCTGAGCTCTTGATATTCATAACTAATGCTTCTCTTTTCTCCAAATGCATCTTTAATGTTCCTGTACATGGTATCTATCTTTCCAATAGTGGTTTATGCTTCTGTATCTAGCTATTCCTGCTTAGCGATTAAGCTGAGCACTATTGGTCTCAATGCTATGGTGCAAGTCCATGAAGAAACAGCCGCGCTTGTCACAGAATATTTGAACTCTGTGGTTCAGTGTCTCCACTCAACTCAGACCCAGCAGACCTCTAACAGTTCTGGAGACAATGCTTCAAATCGTGCACTTCATTGAAACTCCACATGCAAGACTCTCCCCCAGTCAGCAAGGCTCTCTCCCAGTCACTGGAATGATCCAAGTGTGACCTCGGAACCTGGATGATGGGCATTGTCTGTTCCAGCGTGTGCCACAATCTGCAGTTGGTTGCACCATGTTCTCGTGGTGGCTGCTAGAGTAGCTTCCTCAGTATGTTGAATGAGACCCCCAGGCATATATACTGAGTGAATGTGGTGCTCCTTCCTGTCCCTTGCTATTATTTCCCTAAGGGGTACAATTATTTGTTGTATGTTTGAACTGCTGATGGTTAATAGACACTATCTTTTTGCTTTTGCTTCCTGTTGAGACAGGACACAGCAGGTTTCCAAACAGGTGAAGTGAGTCCCATTGGCTCAATAGTTTCAGTATCAGTGAAATGACAACATTTCAGACTTGCTGATTAGGGCAGTTGGTATAACACCCTGAGTCCTTCTTGGTCCCTGTCTGTCCTGCACAGGATGCTAGATCTACCATCGACACGCCACTTGCAGTTAGGTGGATGAGTAATGTAAGAGCCCACAGAGAAGGCAAGATCCACAGGACAGGATAATACTTGAGGTACCTTTGGTACCCACTGTACACAACACTCAAGAGCTCTCCCAACACACCGATTAACAGCAGCTGCCCATCATTTGACATTAGTCATGGTGACTTCCAACTGCTTATGAACAGCAACTAACTCATCCCATTTTCGAGGACAGGATTCACAATGGTTCTGTATTGTGGTTGGTGCAGTGTTATACAGGACAGTGAACAGATAACTTTAAAAATCCTGCTAATTATATTGGTAGTGTGTTGACATAAAACTATTACTTATTTCTTTTAAGGACCGAAGCAATTAGTACACAAAGAAGATTTCTATTAAGGCAACAGAAAGACCTGCAGTAAAAATTACCAATTTGCTAAAACTATTTGATGTTAATAGTCATTAACAAACTCAAAAACACAAATGTAGATAAGATACACTCAACATGAAAGGGAAAACTAAATGGAACGCACTATACTAGTTATAACGTGCTACAGTAACCAAATCACAAATGGTGATTTACTATGAAATAGCTTGTGCACATGAAAATTGCAACTTTCAAAAATTCTCAGTTGTATGTTTATTCATGCTGATATACATCTAATTTCCACATGAGCTATTCTGTTATAGCAACTGTGTATCACAAACACTAATTTGCTAGCAAAGAAGTTATCCACAACACTCATTTCTTACAAAACCTCTTAAAAATATGCTTTTGTAAGCATCCAAAAATTTTCTTAAATAGACTTATTTCTCAAGTAATTAGATTATGAAATTAGAGAATGTTTGTTTTTGAACAAAGATAGGCCTGCTGTTGTCAAAAATTTCTAAAAAAGCGCAATTTAAGTTTAGGCTTAAAATTGACAATAATAGTGTGGGTAAATGTCCAAAATTTCACAATCTTCCACAATGCACGTGAGTATTGACAAGAGCAGTGAAAGATTATGGAGAAATGAAGCAAACATTAAAATTTTAGAATCCTGAATTTCAGATTCGCACATGAGCCTGGCACACACCGTCTCACACAATGGAGGAATGAAAAGTCAGCTTTTATTTGAGGGTTGTTCAATAAAGACTGTTCATATATCAATGTATGTAAGAAGTCATACAGACTTTTGTCTCCCCCCCCCCCCCCCCCACCACCACCACCACCACCACCATCACCACCACCACCAATGCATTGCACTTCTCCCACCTTCTTTGCCTTTCCTGGAAGATGTGCAAGAACCTATTCCTTGGCATCCTTTTCAGGATCATGTCTTATGCTTTCGTTGTCTTGGTCTCATTGTCAAACTAATACCTCATAAGATAACTGTAAGGCAGATGGGATACTGTAGAGATGTGTTTTTGTGTCAAGAACTCGATAACAGCATTAGCAACATGTGGGCTAGCGTTGTTGTGATGAAGCTTCTATTGTCCAGTGATGTTACTTCATTTTTTGTGGATGTGGTCCTCTACCAATTGCTTCAGGACATTCTTATAGTAATTTGCAGTGATTGTAGTATGTCATGGAACTGTGTGAGCGTACACCATGCCCTAGTGTTCAGAAAAAGTGATGACCCTGGTCTTATTGGCAGACTTCTGCCTTTTGTGGTGGTGTTTGACCATGCTACACCCATTCTGTGCTGCTCTACTTCAACTCCAGGTCATAACAATACACCCATGTTTCATCAGTAGTGATGACGATTTGCTAACAAGACTCACCTTCATCCTCAATACATTGTTTCCAATAGATTGCTCTACGCTACTACAGAAGTCTGGTTTATGGTTCAGCGGCACCCTCAGCGTTGCGTTTAGTCAACCCGGTGCACCACTGTGGCGTTCGCCTGGCAACAGGAGCTTCTAGGACAAGTCCGGTGACCAACATCCTTGTGGAGGCCAGAGTCCCTCCATTGCAGATTAGGTGTGCACAACTGCTGGCCAGTTACGTTGTACACATGTGTAATTCTGTTGCACATCCAAATCACCATCTCCTTTTCCCACCCACAGCGGTTCATCTCCCGCATCAGTGGCCCAGGTCAGGACTTCCAATTGTAGTTCGTATCTGATCCCTTCTTTCCAAACTGGAGTCCTTGCTTTTACCACCTATACTTGAGGTCCATACATGAACACTTCCATGGTGTACACCTAGGCCGCAGCTTCGCCTGGACCTTTCACATGGCCCTAACGACTCAGTTAACCCTGCGGCTCGCCATTGCCACTTCCTCTCGATTCTTGGCATGTACCGAGGCCATGAAGTGGTTTACACTGATGGCTTGATGGCTGATGCTCACGTCGGCTTCATGTATGTCCATGGAGGACATATTGGACAGCATTCCTTGCCCGATGGCTGCGTTGTTTTCATGACTGAGCTGGTGGCTATATCTCATGCTCTTGGGCACACTCGTTCATGCCCTGGGCAGTCGTTACTTCTGTGTAGTGACTCCTTGAGCAACCTACAAGCTATCGACCAGTGCTACCCTTGTCATCCTTTGGTAGCGACCGTCCAGGAGTCCATCTATGCCCTGGAATGGTCCAGTCGTTCAGTGGTGTTTGTCTGGACCCCAGGTCACATCGGAATCCGAGGCAATGAATTTGCCGACAGGCTGGCCAAACAGGCTACACAGAAACCACTTATGGAGATCAGCTTCTCTGCAATTGACCTCCGTTCAGTACTATGCTGCAAGGTTTTGCAGCTTTGGGATCAAAATGCCATAACCTCAGCACGCACAACAAACTGCTTACCATTAAGGATACTATGAATGTGTGGCAGTCCTCCATGTGGGCCTCTCGCGGGGACTCTGTGGTTTTCTGGCGGCTTCACATTGGTCACGCTTGGGTGCACATGGCTACCTCCTGCGCTGTGACGACCCACCTCAGTCTCAGTGCAGCGTCCGGCTAACAGTGGCCCGTATCTTGGTAAGCTGTGCTTGTTTGGCTGCCCTGATGGACTCTTCAGTTACCGGACTCATTGTCATTAATTTTAGGTGACAACGCCTCATTGGCTAATTTACTTTAATGTTTTTTTATGTGACAGTGGGTTTTATCATTCTATATAAGTTTTAGCACGTCCTTTGTCCCTTTGTGTTTTCCACTCTAATGCTTTTAGGGCGGATGGTTTAATATGTCGCAGAGTGGCTGGCGTTTCCATTTTATTCTCTTGGTCGGCCAGCCAGGGTCATCTGCTCTCTTGTTTTTACCATTTCTACCTGTTGCTTACTTCTCTCTTGTCATTTTCTTTTCCTGTTTTGTCCATAGTCGTTCTTCTTCCTTTCTCCTGTTGTTGTGGTGTACGTCTCCTTTCTTTTATCCTTTCCCCTGTGTAATTGTTCTGCCAGGAACAAGGGACCAATGACCTCGCAGTTTAATCCCTACCGCTCATTTGTGAATATTTCAGTGTATCAAATTCTTTTCTACAGGAAGGCCACATTTTTTGGCCTTGTTTAATATCAGACACAGTTATCCTTTTTAGTAGGTCAGCTGTTTCTATGTTGATTGAGAGCAAACTTTTTCGTACAGTACGGTTATGTTGTAACCGTTCCGGTCATGGTGTTGCTGAAAATGAAAGTGCAGCGGGACCAAACGGGAGCGGCCTGTGAACAAACAAAATGAATGGGGAAGGACAGACACAAACAACGACTGACTACCAAGCAAGACCTAACGAACAACAACACGCAAATAGCAACAGGGTCACAAGTGAAACCTCACGAATCCACAACGTCCACTCATACAAGGAAACAAAGTTATGTAAACACACTGTCTGTAGGCAAGTTGTCGATAGACTAACGCAAATATCAGGCTGCCTGCTAAGCGAGAGGCAGGCACTTAAATACATGATAGAGTATGTCGCTATTGGCCGCTGGGACCATGTGCTCCACCATGGCGCCCTCACATTATACGCTGGCCAGGAGCGTGTGCGCAGCCACGGCTTACGGCGCAACGGCTGGAGACACCTCTAATGGTAACCAAGGTCCATGCCATCTGGCACAGATTCGAAACCTGCGGCGCTCGGTACCAAATTCCTCCTCCCTGAAACTTGCATATAGGGGCAGAAACGTCCCAGACAGTGCCGAGGCAGTTGGCAGATGGGAGAAGACCCAGGCTTGTCAACTGCCAGCAGCAGGGAGTAAGGGACGTCAGAGGTGTCCTTGACGGCCGCCCCAGAGGCCAGGTCGGTGGAGGGAGCCGCCGATCCACCTGGGGGAGGGGAGGCAGCAACCGGGGACAGTGGCGGGGACTCGAGGACCACGTCTGTACCCAAAGAAGGTAGCAGAGGAGGAGGCGGCGGCGGCGGCGGCGGCGGGAGTCCCACAGGGGCATGTGGGCAGAGTTAGTTATGATGGCAGTGCTCCAACTCTTTTAATATCTACACCTACATCACATGCCGCCCATGGGCTATGATGACCATGACGGGTGTCCAACCCACCTTGCTCCCGTACATGTGGGGCCACACAGCCGTGCCGGGTGCGGAATGCTGAGAGGGCCAGGAGTGAGGGTGGGAGGGGGACAGCATCAGCAAATGGAGCAGTGTCCGCAGCTGTCGTCCATGAGGAGCTCCGCCAGACTGCAGCCATCAATTGTTTGGTGCGATAGGTGCTCAGAAACAGGGTGAGGGCCGATGTGGTTGGAGATGTGTCGACCACCTTCGTCAACTGTGTGGACAAGCCTCTCTGCCGTGCTATTTGAGGAAGGGTGGAAAGCTGGGCTACTGATACGTTTGATACCGTTTCCCTCACTGAACTCGTGGAAGGAGGATGCTGTCAATTAGGGGCCATTATTGGAGACCAATGTGTGAGGCAGGCCCTATATGGTGAGAACCTTGGCCAGGGCAGTGAGTGTGGCATCCGTGGTGGTGGACGCCATGTGGACAACATATGGGTGTTTGGAGTAGGTAGCAACATCATTTTAACCGAAACAGGATCTTTATTCATTTTTGCCCTTGTGTACATGTATCTATATTCCTGAAGATGTGGCTCTAACACCATGAAACTACTTTGATCAGAAGTGAAGATTTATCATATAGCTGAAGCGATCTTATAGTCACGGTTTTGAAATTTGGTGCTGCAGGAGAATGCTGAAGGTGAGACGAGTGGATCGGATAACTAAAGACAAGGGTATCAGTTTATTGGACAAATTTTGAGGCCTCAAGGAATAGTTAATTTGGTAAGGAAGGACAGTTTACAAGAGTTGGCAGTCAGTGTGAAAGCAAAGGACCTCCTGTTGGTGAAACACAGGATCGGGGCCTGCTGGGAGACGTGACAAAGCATCCGCGTTAGCATGGTGGGCGGTGGGCTTATACCAGATGGTGTAAACATAATTTTGTAAAAATAACCCCCAGCAGTGGAGACGTTGAACTGTCTGCTCTGGAAGGTGAGAGTGGGATCTGAAAAGCGTAACTAAGGGTTTATGGTCCATCAGGAGGGTGAACTTTGCCCCAAAGAGATAGGTGTTAAATTTTTGGACGGCGAACTTCCTATTGAAAAAAAAAAAAAAAAAACTTGTCCAGCCGACAGCGTAAATCTACAGATTTCAGAGTGTGAAATAAGGTGCTGAGGTTTTACAAATGTTTCTGGCGAGAACACCTAGTGACCAAGATATCATCCAGATAATTCACGCAGGCAGCGATAGGCTGTGTAAGCTGCTCCAGGAACTGCTTGGAAATGGCCGGCACCAAAGAGACACCAAATGGAAGGCACTTGTACTTGTACAATTCGAGAGGCGTATTGATAACCTAGATGTTCTAGGAATTGGCATACAAGGGTACCTGGTAGTATGCCTCAGCCAGGTCGATATTGGAAAAGTACTCTCCCCTGGCAAGCTTGGTGAGAAGATTTCCTGTCGGGGAATGGGGTAAGTATCTATGAGGGACTGAGCATTGGCACTAGCGCCAGAGTCCCCACAAAGGCGAAGGGACCCACTGGGTTTCTGTATGACCACCAGTGGTGTTACCCAGGCACTGTATGTCACATGCTCCAGAACGCCAGCGGCCTGGAACCGATCAAGTTTCTGCTTGACTGCAGGCCATAAGGCCACCGGAAGGGGTCGGGCCCAGAGAAAGCGAGGCTGCGCATCCGTCCAAAGTATGATGTGCTCCTGAAAATTGGAAGCACATCTGAAATCCTTTGCAAACGACGACGCAAAAGCGGAGCACAGATTGTCCAAGTCCTAAAAAGGAACAGCTGTGGAAATGACCCTAACTTCATCAGAAATTGAAAAGCCAAACAGCTGAAACACATCCAGGTCAAAAATATTCGAAGTCGATGGATGGTCGACAACAAATAGGGTAAGGAGCTGGACAACGAACTGCCCATGAAGGGGAATGGAACCATCTCTGTACGCGACCAAATGCTGAGAGGGAGGTGACAACGCAGGAGAGCCCATATTAATCTGGGAGACGGTGGCTCCAGTGTTGACCTGAAAACTGACATCCTCAGTGAAAAGGCAGAGCATGTGGAAAAGCTTCGACACTGATGGGTCATCTTATGGGACTACCGATTGCAGAGCATGGAGGTATCTTGAGGCCGAGGAGGGGCTGTACTGGAGCAAGTCGAGCAACTACGACAAACCAATCAGATGTGGCCCTCCTTGTTACACAGTGTGCATGTTTTCCAGCGGTGGGGACAGTCAGCTCGAGAATGTGCAGTAAAGCACTGTGGGTAGATGGAAAGGGTCATGCGACTGGTTACGAGGGGCAACCGGAGGCGCCAATGCCATACAGACGTCGGACAAAGAGGAGTCCCAACGGTGCTGGCCTGTGTTGGCAGGGTCACACCGACATCGCGAGGGTGGAACCCGCCGAGGCACATCGATCGCCGCCACTTGCGGCAGTGTCACAAGGTGCTCATTAGCTGCCTGAGCAATTTCAAAGGAGTGTGCAATGCGTAGAATATCTTCCAAGAAGGGGTTATAAAGTTTCAATGCCTCACTGCGGACCTCAGAATTGGGAACTAGCTGAACCACCACATCCCGGATCAGGAAATCCGTATACGAAGTCTTACACTGCTGATTGGTGCCTGTAAAATCGCACCAACGGCTGAGACCCTGCAAGTCCGTGACCCGTGGACTATATGACTGACCAGGCTGTTTATGGTACTGGTGGAACTCCAGCAAAGAGGCGACCACATGGTAGCATTGCGAATAATAGTTCGTCAGTAAAAGGCATATCTCCTGGAAAGACAGAGCCACAAGATCGGACAACAGTGACAACACTAGGCGCAGTATGAAACAAGGTTTTTTTCTTCAAAGATAGAAATTTGGCACACCCTGAAACTGCTGCAGGAGGCAGATACCCCTGGTCCCCCACACTTCCGGCCCTGTCTTCCAGTTCCATTCTCATTAGGAACTCAGGAATAATGACTGTAGAAATTTTAGAAATGACAACATTTAACATTTTCGTCCTGGAATATTAGTAAATGTATTTGTTACTTATGGTTTCAGCTGTTTTGTCACTCTCAAGTATATCCCATCCTCACCGCAAAAATGTTGTAACTGTGACCGGAATGGTCGCGGCGTTGCTGAGAGCGAAAGCTTGGCGGGACCAAACGGGAGTGGCCCGCAAACAAACAAAACGAATGGGGAAGGATGGACACAAACAACGATTGACGACAGAGCAAGACCTAACAAACAACAACACGCAAATAGCAACAGGGTCACAAGCAAAACCTCACAAATCCACAACGTCCACTTGTACACGGAAACAAAGTAATGTAAACACGCCGTCTGTATGCGAGATGTTGATAGGGTAATGCAAATACCAGACTGTCTGTGGAGCGAGAGGCAGGCACTTAAATGGTTGATAGATTGTCGCTATTGGCTGCTGGGACCACGTGCTCCACCATGGCGCTCTCACATTATACGCGGGCCAGGAGAGCGTGCGCAGCCACACCTTACGGTGTGATGGCTGGAGAGACCTCTAGTGGTAATCGAGGTCCATGCCGTCTGGTGCGGATTCGAAATCCACAGTGCTCGGCACCAGAGGTTTTTCTTACCAAACAAGTTGCAGCATGATCTTTGCAGAAATTCAAATCTTTGCAGGGGTAAAGCTACATGGTGGAAGCATAGTTGAGCATTTTCAGTAGAATGTAATTTTCAGTAGAATGTAAACCACTCCGTTCTTCTAAGGAAAGTTCCTTTACAGCTTTTATCCTTTTAAGGCGCTGTACATTGTGAAATGGCATGGAAAATCAGTATTTTCAAAACTGTATACATTAACTTGATCTTGTTTTTCCATTTTAGCAATGATGTGATATGCTTCAGGCACTAGAATCAAATTGTCAAGTCCTAAATAAAGAAAAGAAATAAAATTAATGAGCATTCAACTTCACAAAAATTATGTAGCAGTCTCCAGTACAGTTAAATGGTTAAATTTTCCAATGAACCTGTTACAAACAGGTTTAAAATCACCAAACAAACAGCAAGCAAAATGAATATTTAAACAGTGCAGACATAATCAACAAAATTTCAAATGTATGGCATAATTTTTGCACCTTACCCAAAGAGACACTAATAGAATGAAACGTGCTCTGTTGAATAGTGTTAATGAATGTAATGTAGTAGGTGTCCAGTTTGAGACACATGATGTAAAGCCAAACGGCTGAATGCCAACCGCTGGTTGATTGGGTTTACGAATGATGAGCGTTGTTATAATTATTAGTGAAATCCATAGATTCAGAATACAAGAGTGGAAATAAACGAATAACAGGTAAGAAAGATCACATATTACCTACTCGGTGTACCGAAGAAAATGAAATTTTGACAGAAAATTTTTGGCCAGATCGCTATACTAGTAAGGGCCAGTTGCACAGTCCCCAGCTTGCAGCCACTTTAAGTTCTATTCTTTAAGAAGTGCAGAAAACGCGTTGTACGAACATGTAACAACGCCTAACCGGAGAATAATCGCGGGATAACTAAACCGGTGATTCTAGCAGAGTTAGTGAAGTTAACCTGTAATAAGCTTTGACATTGGCAGGAATAGTTACAGAATTGGTGATAACAAGACTGTTTTTTACAACGAGGAAGGAGAAAAAACCGGGACATCACACAAATTATGGAACAATATGATGATTCCAAGTTTGTATAAAAATTTCATACTACTACTTTTTTATCTCATGCTTGAGAAACTGGAGCGTATGAATAAAGTGTGAAACTATTGCCTAACGTAAAGCTTTTTGCTTGTAGTAGGCCTAATAGGCATTTGACATTTCAATTGTTGCAGTATTAGAAAGGCTTAGTTTGTTTTATCTAGCAGACAGTGACAAAATAGACATTATCAGATTGGGAAACCACACCAGTCTTGGGCGCTATTTGTATTAACCGCTTTTGCAGTATTAGACAGCGACATTTCGATTTTTCTATCGACCTGCCAGCGCTTTCGTTCGGTAAGTCACCTCATCTTTGTTTTTTTTATATATATATATAAAAAAAAAAAAAAGAGGGACCACTGTCCTGAATATAGTTTGATGGCATCCATTACTAAATATACACGTTTCAGTTCCACAGAGCGAAGTACAGAGACGTGCGATAGAAGAAAACTGTGCGCTACAAAATGAATATATTTTTTAAAATTCGTTTTTTTTTTTTTTTTTTTTTTTTTTTTTTTTTTTTTTTTTTTTTTTTTAAAAAGTCCTATCTCAAACGCTCGAGGGAATGGCGGGGTATTGCCCCGGTTCGGATATATCATAGACCCAGGGCTGATGCGCAGAGCAGTCTGAATTATAGTGGGGAAGTGGGTAGTCTCCACGTGACCTGTGTTTACATTTAGTGATTTTGCTGTTTTCTCTTCATCTACTGCTCTCATGTCAAATGAAAACAAAACAGATTTCTGTAGCCGGGAGCTATCGAGTGAATTAAAATACATTCACATAATTATGGAAGGCTGAAATGTGTTGTTAGTTGCAGATTTTATTTTATTTCCACATTCCTGACAGTCAAGCATTAATTGTCTTGCAGAACAATGAAGTTATTTTTGTCGGTTTGTTAAAGAAATTTTATTTTATTAATCTTTTCCGCTGCAGCAGACAATATATTTGAAACGAAATGTTTAATTCCACACACTGTTCGCTGCATTTCAAGTGCACATTTTCAACTTCTAGCACATATGGAATTATGCCATAATAAACAACCAAACATCAGATAACACAGTATTGGTACTCCAAGAGAATTTACATCCCGCAAAACCACGCTGATAAGCTTAATATCAGGTCATGGCCTACTTCACTGGGAATCTGGACGTATGAATGTGCACTTTAAATGTGCACATTTTAGTATGGGTCACGAAATTCCGATGCTCTTGGAGTATCCTCTGATGTCTTGTTTCTTTTATGACATAATGTAAGATCTTTTAATGTTTTACACGTACGAACATAAGGGCTCCCTACAGCATCGTAGTTGAGCAAGCACAGTGATGCCTGTCATCTGGAGCTCTCTGGCAACTGCAGAAACTAACATATTTTTAACAGGTCACAGGAAAATATTCCGAATAGTGGTTTGAAAAGCATTGCCATCAAAGCAAATTTCCTTTTAAGCAAGTTGAACTATGTGTGAGAATGTACGATGAATTTCTTAAATCACAGAGCGTTTGACTCTCATTTAAAAATCAACTCTTTGATGACGAGCCATTTAGATGAATTTCGAGCCCAGAAGATCAGACATTTATGTCGTTATTAAAAATTTTACTGGCACATTTGTGTGATACATCGTAAATTGTAATACGCGCATAAAAGACCGACATTACATGTGAAAGCTTAGCTTCTCTTGCAGCTTATTAATCTTACAGACCAATATTATATGTGAAAGCTTTGTGTTTCGTGTAGCTACACTATGTATATTAATTTTAAACAGTTAACTTTTTTTCTGTTTGTGTGACTGGCTTACAAAAGCCATCACAATCTTGATTTCAATGCTCGGAAAGTAACATGTGGTGTTTGATGGAATTCAAATTTATACTTTCGTAATACATGTTGCTGCACATCAAAGATCTTTCCGAAATGTGTTTTTTTTTTTTCCCCCTGTGTTTAGTTTTCTAAAGCACTGGGAAATTCTACACCCATGTATAAAACCATAATCATTCAAAGGACTGATAAGTTATACAGTTCTGAGAGAAAATACACTGTCAGTTAACAGGGAAAAAGTATGTTTTCACCTGGGAGAAAGTGTATTTTTAACCAGGAAATCTGGGAGAAATCCGGGAATTTTTTTTCCTTGTCCACGTATACACCCTGACTCTACTTCCATCATTTATGTGTAGAGCATAAAATGTTGTACCAGTACACTCAGAAGCAAGAGTCTAGCTCTTTTATATTAGGAACAGTGGAATGCCAAACTCGAAGATTTCTTCGCGACTTTTCGGTCTTGGTAAAAACGGTCTTCACAGAAGTGGCTCTAGCACCTCAATAAAGCTACAGGTGAGCGTGAAACTTAAGTTCATGTAGGGCCCCGAGGTACATACTGTACAAATTTAATCAAAACTGAAGATGGTCGAGCTGGGAGCATCTTCTGAACCGACACACTTGACATGGAATGACCCTATATGCTATGCCTTCCTACAAATTGATGCACTATCTCCTGTTGGTATGTGATGTTGCATCAGCGGGGTTGTTTGTAACCTCCTGTTGGCACAGAATAAATCACTATACCTCAACAACAAGTTCTCCATAGCCATTCTATCAGTGCCCTTCAAATGATCTACTTTCCCATGTAACACTTCCTTATCGACGTTTGCTTGTGGCTTTCCTCTAAGCTTGACCTGTCGAAGTCCTCATCTTCCAAGACTTCAAAAGTGGCTATTGTTGCACCCTTTAACACAGTCACCTCCCCTCTGCCAGAGTTATCCATACTAACTGGAATCATCTGTTCCTCATTAATGTTACTCACTTGCACTAACCTCCTGCAGTTAAAACAATGTGAACTATCGAACTCTTCCTTGCTTAGGAGCGGTTCAACCACCTATGTTTCCCTTAGCAAATCGGTATCCACTGAAGCCCACACTATCTTTCCCGTACCTGCTGTTATTTTATCCTGCTGATCAATCTTTGTTGAAAACATAAACCTCCATGATAGGTGAACCTTGCACCATTGTGTCCGTTGGAACTGTTTTCCCCAGTTGAAACAAAGTCCCACTGAGTTCCACTGTGTGTTGCTGAAGATCATTCTTAGTGTGATGTTTGTCGAGAAACTCTAGCCCAAGAATCACTGAATAATGTTTGCCTATGCATGGCGACACCTCCGTGCATTCGCTGAAAACTGCAGTACTGCCATACCCAATGATTCCACATTATTATTGCCAGCCTCACATTGTGTATACCATGGTGGTCCAGACTGATAACGGACACATTCACACCTGTGTCCACCAAAATTTTGTTTCCTGACACACTCTAAGCCCACTAAGCTACATTCTGTCTGTGCACTAACTTGTGCTGTGTTGAGGTCTATTGGGACAGCCTTTTGACAGTTGAAGCGGTTCCATTTGTCTTGAATAGCTGCTTGCCTTGCTCCTACCTCTACACTCAAATGTCAGGTGACCCTCTATGCCACACACATACTACTCTGGTTGCCTACACTGCTTCCTTACAAGCCCCTCCCAACCATATCTATAACACTTGACTTTAAAAGTGAATATGTGATGGTCCACTCTCTGCTTTTTGGCCATATCTGTCTTCTTTATAAGTGTTGCAATCCTAAAAGTTTACTCCAAGTCCTCTAGATTCCCCATCTGTACCCTCCATGACATTTCAGTGGGTATGCCACACAAAAAAACACCCACAGCTCTATTTTCTGCCTCCTGTAACAGTACTCTGTTAGCTTCTGCATTCTAGATCTGTACATATATCTTTGCATTTAACTTACGAATTCTATCTGAGAACACTTCCACAGACTCATTACGCTGCATCAACAATATACTCGATTTCTCATGAAAACATCACGCATTGGTTTCTTCTTTTTGTATCGTTGGCACAAACACGCGACCGACTTCTGGAATGTATGTGCTTTGCTCAGTGTCTCATGGTAGAGAAAATACACTTTGGCGTCCCCTGCCAAATGCATATTAGCAACATATAGGGTTACTTCATTTGACCACCCATTTGCATCCTTAATGAGAATTGTCCTGTCCTCCGTTGCCTTGTCTGAGAAGGGATTAATCAGTGCAACTGCTGCTGGGTCATACGGCACAGAAGGCATTCTCAGTCCAGACTTATTGTCCTGAGACTCCAATTGTGACTGATAATGACTCTCCTTATGAGCCTTGAACAGTTCTGGTTTCATTTCAAACTTTTCTGAGTTGCGTATGAGGGACACTACTTTTAATTTTAAAGACACAATGAGGTTCTTGGGCTGCATATTTGACTGTAGACTTACATGGTTGCCACATATTAAGGGCCTGGAAAAATGGTCCCTTAAGGCACTAAGTATTTTAAAATGTCTTAAACACAGTACACGGGGGAGCAGACAGGATTTGTCTGCTCTGGTTTTACAGAGCCTTTGTGTGCTCTTGGCTAGCTTATGGTGCATGGTGTATGGGTCTGTGAGACCCTCTTATTTAAAAATGTAGGACATGGTGCACCATGAAGAGATTCAGTAGGCCACTGGGGTGTTCAGAACTAGTCCCATACTGAGCCTCTGTGCAGAGGCTGCTGAACCACCACTTCACATCAGGCGACAGCTACTTGCAATGAGGCTCTATGGGACTTGCGCAAAAGATTGTCTTTTAGAGATGGGTGTGGCCAGTCTTAATGTTTTACATCTAGCTTGGAGCAGATTTCCATGTTGGCTTCTCCAGAGGCACAGATTTATTTTAGACTTGACCAATTTTAAGAAAGATAGTACACCAGATTTACATTTAAGTCTATGTTTTGTAACATTTTAGATATGCTTCATGGTTTCACAGTAGTTTACACTGATAGTCTAAACAAGGGAATTCTCATGGCTGGTCCATAGTGTTCCTTAAACATGTCACCAGGTTTCACCTTCGTGATGAGTATACTGTTTTCTCAGCAGAGCTTTTCGCAATCCTGAAGGTACTGGAGCAGATGCATCATATTCAGTGCAAGCTGTTTCTCATCTGCTCTGATCCCCTTTTGTGCGTTACAATTTCCACAGATCCTGTACCCAACGGAGAAGTTGGCCCGGCTGATTTATGACTGACTATACTTGCTTGAGTGGCAGGCAAAGCAGGTGTCATTCTGATAGGTGCCAGGGCATGTAGGGATATGGGGAAATGAACTGACTGGTCGGACTGCCAAGGAGGCCTGCAGAGGACAGGATATGGTGCACTGTCTCCTGCAGAGCACTAAATAGGAAGTTCATGCAGTTGTGAGATGAGGAATGGCCGGCAGTAATAGACAATAAGCTGCAGTTGGTAAAGTCAACTCTCTGGCCATGGCATTCGTACTGCTGGTTGCTGAGGTGGGATGAAGTGACCCTCACACATCTTCACATTGGTCACTGCCCTTGTACATGTGACTTTTTACTATGGCGCGAGGATCCTCCGTTTAGTGATGCTTGTGGCGTGCAAATCTCCGTACGCCATATTTCAACAGAGTGCATTTTATATACCATGATGCAAGGGCAGAAGCAAATATCAGAGGGGATCTGCCCTCTATTTTAGCTAATAATGAGACAAGTGTGATTCAAGCTTTAAAGTTTTATGATATGTCTGGACTCTGGCCTAAGTTTTTATGTTGGAGGTTTCAGTTCGTTGCAGAGTGGCTGTCTCATCCTCATTATACTTGCTGTCACCCAGCCAAGTCCATCTGCTATATTGTTTGAACTCATTCTACCACTTTCTTCCCGTTTAGTTGACGTTTTAATATTGACATGATACTTCATTTCGTGCTTCCATGTGGATATACACATAGTTTTCCACATTTTGTTACTTTTCATTTCTGTGCTGTTTTATACTCCCATTTTGCCTCTCACTGTTTTTGAGCGGGCACCGGAGACTGGATGTCGTGTGCCCATACCAACACATCTATGCATCCATGTATCGTAGATTGTTTACCTTATCAAGGCAGTTCAGTCATGTTTTGGGATGGATTCATGTAGGGCTGCAGGACACCCATTGTGCCAGTAGATGGGAGGATGAGTGGTGCGAAGTATCGGGCCAACATGCTTACAGAGTGGGATTCATGCTGATGGATGGCAATGCATGCCCTCATCATAACACTCTAGTGAACCTAGGGCAAGGAATTCTGCCTTATGCAAGACACCTTTTCAGTTTCATTTTACCCAGACAAGTTTCAGCACTTTTGTGCTATCTTCAGTGGGTTATTTTATTAACATTTTGAGAAACTTTTGATATAGATATTTACAATTGTGAATTAATAATTGTTGTAAAATATTTGCAGTTGTAACTGAAAAGGTGTCTTTACAGACATAAGAAGCACTGCAACACCACAAGATGATTACTCTTGTGAACCTCTAATCACATGAACCTCTTCCTGTTGGAACACAGGATCAGATGGATGGACTGGTCTTCATATTTTCCAAAGCACAGGCCATGCTAAAACGAGTGGTTTGCAATCTTCCTGTCCCTCCAGAGACCTTACAAGGCCTCATAGAGGCCACTGTGGAGGAATGGGACATATGCCACAGGTTTATCTTGACAATTTGGCAAGGATTATGACTAAAGGCATTCAAAAGTGTCACCAATTATGAGGAAGGTCAATTGGTTCATAAACGATGTGTTATGTCAGATGACAGTGAGAATAAACTGTAGTGTATGCAGTTGAATATTTTGTGAGGCTCCGTTTTTGTTTTTAGTTTGTGTTTATCAGGTGCAAATGTGTTTATCGTCTTTGTTTTTGTTTTCTTATAACTGTAACTGACAGAACAAAATCAGTATTGTTTCTTGTTATGTACATTATAACAGTAAATCTGTATGCAACATTTATTTTGACCATTATATTAACGATCACATTTATTTTCTTCCAAAATGCATTTTGAGGAGGAGGAGGAGGAGATTAGGGCAGTATGGGGAAGGAAATTGGCCGTGCCCTTTCGAAGGAACCATCCCGGTATGTGCCTGAAGAGACATAGGGAAATCACGGAAAACCTAAATCAGGATGGCCGGACACGGGACTGAACCATTATCCTCCCACATCCAGTGTGCTAACCACTGCGCCACCTCGCTCAGTACATTTTGAGACCTTACACCCTCATCTTGAAGTTGATCAATGGGCTATGTGTACATTTCTTTTCTGTGGTGTAGCCAGTTGTCTACAATGCTTCAGTCTGAAGATATTCCAATAACAAGCACAATCTCCTCACTGTATACAGACATTTGTGTTGGTGAATATCATGAACATCATACATAGACACAAATCAAAAACAGTCCACAGATGATGCATGTCTCTGGGGGCTAAGCTAGTGGACTTCCTTGATCAGTCAGTCACTCATTAAAAGTGTCTCACAAGAGTTGTAGAAAATACAGTAGTGTCCTGTTATGCAACAACCAGACCCATTTGTTTCCTGCAAGTGTAATATTTTCTAGTACCGGGGGACAATTTTCCATGCAGAAATTTTTTGTAAACAGCACTTGTTAATTTGGTAGAAAAGTATATGGCACATACTGTATGTCACCCACAGTCACTACCTACATATTGATACAAAAACGATCCTGATACCTTGCTTCCATAATCACTCTAAGATTTGCAACTGTCCACACAAGATTAGATTATTGTGGTAATTTATTAACCCACTCTGTGTTTGAATCCCACCTCATCTGTAAAGAACAGAGAACCTGTAAACTGTGGATCTACAGTGCTCTTTGATTCCATTTGCAGAACTCTAATCCAGTGTAGAGTCTTATGGCTTCAGGACATCCATATGCTATAATCGGTATGAATACAGAATTCTGCTGTGGAGCAGAACTCTTAACATGAAGGATATTGGTATTGTCGCAAAGATTATACATAGACCTGTATTAATTTCATGCGGCATAACATTTTTAAGAAATATAGTGATTCTTCTACAGATTGTATGGTTGCACCATTCACAGTTTACTTGTTGCAGAAATAAAGAATGGGAATAACTGGAACAGCTGTTTAAAATATAGTTTTGTATTGCCCATTGCTTACATCTGACACATTTCGTTTTAATTATACATTTTTTCCATAGGTAATATTGGAACAAAAACAGCAACATCCATAGTCTATGAAATTGCAGCCAAGCAGAAGTTATCTCTCACTTTTGAAGTGGAAAGTCAAACAGGTCCAGCACATATGCCTACATTTGTGACGAGATGTGTATTGGGGGACAAAATCTCAAGAGGACAAGCCAACAGTAAAAAGGTAAGCTTTTATTTTCCCTCCTCTCACTTACCAATGTCCCGGGGATTCTTTGAAGAGTTTACTCCCTTGTATAAAACAGCCTCTGACTTCAGATTACTTTAAAAATTAGTTAATGTTTTAATATTTGTTGTTAAGCATGTAATACAGAAAAAAATTAGAAAAGGTTTGAAACTACATAAAAATTTGTTGGAAGTTTCTGGCTAATTGATGCTCCATTTTAAGCAAAACCTTATTTTTCATGCATCTCAAATGTTTATGGTGCCATAACCCTGTATTGTACAGTTATATAATTTTGCAGGTATAATAAGTGTTATATGTGGATACTATCTCCAGAACGTGTTGTGAATAGTATTACTGGTAAAGCAGTAATAAATTAAAACATCATGCCTGCTGTGGCAATTCTTTACGGCATAATAGTGAAAATGTGGCAAGTAATAACCTTGTTTCCTTTCATTATTTTATGGGTGAGTGTCATTAGCAAGAACAAGTTTTGTAAAGGTTTAAAATTGTGTGTAAAGTTTGTTGTAAGTCACTTACTGCTGTTACTTTCAAACACAGAATGAATATAAGCTGGTTATTTGGGTGTGGTGAGCTATACTGCCTCAAGACATCTGCAGTTTCTAACTGTAATACTAGTCTAATTATGACAAAGCCTGTAACATAAGATTGTACCTCTTAGTGAGTAGATTACGCCAGCATTTTAGATCTTAAAATTTGGTCAGTAGTTATTCAAAACATTGAAAATAAAAGTTGTCTTTTCTGCGGAAGCTGTTACATAGGCAGTCTCTACTAGGATCATGAACAATGAACCGTGCGTGATAACTGTTTGATAATATAGATTGACAATTAACTGAAGACAACACAGTGTGGATGGTAATGTGGGACATGTTCAGTTAATTTATTGCCCTATGTTTGACATTAAACTGTAAAATTCTTATAAAATTTGTAAAATCTTTGTTTGCGGGTAATACCCCCTTAGTGACAAAAGTGCATGTTATGTTTAGTAATAGTAGCAACTTATTGTAAGCTCTTGTGTTGTATTCTGAAAAATATTGTCACTGGAAGTAACATGTGAAAAATGTGCAGTGTGTATGAAGACTCCGTTGTCTCCCCCCCCCCCCCCCCCCCCCCTCCTGACCGTATATCCCATTGAATTGAATTTTGTAACTTACAGAAATGTAATATTAAACCTTTTCACAGTATCATATAAGTATTACACAATATATGAAGGATACAAACTCTTTTAATTCAACAAATGTTTCATCGTTTGAGGTAAAGCAGTAAACTATACTCGTGAATTATTTTTTACCTTATCATAAAATTTACATGTGCTTATTAAAAGAAGCATTCTTGCTAAACAATGCTGTAATAGCTTCCCCAAGAGATGTTACAACTGTTGATACTACACAATATCAATCAAAAATTAGTAAATGACAATTATCTTCAGAACATTCTTTGTGTTAACAGCTCAAATATACTTAATCCTTTTTCCATGATTTGTGAGAAAAAGAGAGTTGAACAGTATTGATGAAAATTGTCACAGTGTAAGGACACAGTTCGTATTTGAAAACAGTTGTTTACTAATAATCAGTAGCTTCTGCCACATAGCATCCACAGTGCTTAAAGTCAAACTAGCTGTTTATTTGAGTGACTACATCGGTTTCACTTAAGTGAATAAATACTACATCTACATCTACATTTATACTCCGCAAGCCACCACGTGGTGTGTGGCAGAGGGCACTTTACGTGCCACTGTCATTACCTCCCTTTCCTGTTCCAGTCGCATATGGTTCGTGGGAAGAACGGCTGCCGGAAAGCCTCCGTGCGCGCTCGAATCTCTCTAATTTTACATTCGTGATCTCCTTGGGATGTATAAGTAGGGGGAAGCAATATATTCGATACCTCATCCAGAAATGCACCCTCTCGAAACCTGGACAGCAAGCTACACCGCGATGCAGTGTGCCTCTCTCGCAGAGTCTGCCACTTGAGTTTGCTAAACGTCTCTGTAACGCTATCACGCTTACCAAATAACCCTGTGACGAAACGCACCGCTCTTCTTTGGGATCCTCTGTATCTCCTCTTTCAACCCGACCTGGTACGGATCCCACACTGATGAGCATTACTCAAGTATAGGTCGAACGAGTGTTTTGTAAACCACCTCCTTTGTTGATGGACTACATTTTCTAAGGACTCTCCAAATGAATCTCAACCTGGCACCCGCCTTATCAACAATTAATTTTATATGCTCATTACACTTCAAAGCGTTCCGTACGCATACTCCAAGATATTTTACAGAAATAACTGCTACCAGTGTTGGTTCCGCTATCATATAATCATACAATAAAGGATCCTTCTTTCTATGAATTCACAATACATTACATTTGTATATATTAAGGGTCAGTTGCCACTCGCTGCACCAAGTGCCTATCTACTGCAGATCTTCCTGCATTTTGCTGCAATTTTCTGATGCTGCAACTTCTCTGTATACTACAGCATCATCCGCGAAAAGCCACATGGAACTTCCGACACTATCTACTAGGTCATTTACGTATATTGTGAAAAGCAATGGTCCCATAACACTCCCTTGTAGCACACCAGAGGTTACTTTAACGTCTGTAAACGTCTCTCCTTTGAGAACAACATGCTTTGTTCTGTTCGCTAAAAACTCTTCAATCCAGCAACACAGCTGGTCTGATATTCCGTAGGCTCTTGCTTTGTTTATCAGGCGACAGTGCGGAACTGTATCGAACACCTCCCAGAAGTCAAGGAAAATGGCATCTACCTGGAAGCCTGTACCTAATATTTTCTGGGTCTCATGAACAAATAAAGCGAGTTGGGTATCACATGATCGCTGTTTCCAGAATACATGTTGATTCGTACAGAGTAGATTCTGGGTTTGAGTAGATTCTGGGTGTCCAGAAATGACATGATACATGAACAAAAAAACGTGTTCTAAAATTCTACAACAGATCGATGTCAGAGATATAGGCCTATAGTTTTGCGCATCTGCTTGATGACCCTCCTTGAAAACTGGAACTGCATGTGCTCTTTTCCAACCATTTGGAAACTTCCGTTCCTCTAGAGACTTGCGGTACACGGCAGTTAGAAGGGGGGCAAGTTCTTTCGCGTACTCTGTGTAGAATCGAATTGGTATCCTGTCAGGTCCAGTGGACTTTCCTCTGTTTAGTGATTTCAGTTGCTTTTCTATTCCCTGGACACTTATTTCAATGTCAGCCATTTTTTCGTTCATGCGAGGATTTAGAGAAGGAACTGCAGTGCGGTCTTCCTCTGTGAAACAGCTTTGGAAAAAGGTGTTTAGTATTTCAGCTTTACGCTTGTCATTCTGTTTCAATGCCATTATCATCCCAGAGTGTCTGGATATGCTGTTTTGATCCACTTACTGATTTAACGTAAGACCAGAACTTCCTAGGATTTTCTGCCAAGTAGACACACAGAATTTTACTTTTGAATTCACTGAACGTTTCATGCATAGCCATCCTTACACTAACTTTGACATCGTTAAGCTTCTGTTTGTCTGAGAGGTTTTGGCTGCATTTAAATTTGCAGTGAAGCTCTCTTTGCTTTTGTAGTTGATTCCTAACTTTGTTGTTGAACCACATCTACATCTACATCCATACTAGAGTAGTAATGTAAGAGATGTGATCAAGCATTCCCTGTGTCTGAAATAGGGAAGCATGTTTAATATTTTGTGACAGTTTGTGCTAAATTTTAATGCTTTTTGTAGTAGTGGGAAACATTATTTGGAATTTTTTGGAGTCCCAAACAAATAGAGACAAATATTCAGTGCTAGTTTATTAATTGCAGCTTGTTTTGTAAATGTAACACAAGCATCATTCCAAAAAGTGAAACTTACAGTATTTATTTCACTGTTCTCCTGTTGTTATGGTAGTTCTTTATTTTGGTAACTAATATCATAATTGTCATACAGGGTTAACAAAATACTGCTCAGAGATATGGCAGCACCATCTTGATATTGGATGAAGGTCAAGGATCCCATCTCTCCTGATGGTGTGGACCTTTGTGACGATGGGGCACTGACATTGTCGAGGTGCCTCAGGGTTGGCCATAGATGTCGGTGTCCTTGGTGGCTGTGTCCGTGTCCCAGTAGCAGTAGTCCCAAGGTCATGCAGAGCCCAACAGTGGTGTTGCAGCTGGTCCGGATGTGGCCACGAACTCTGAGGCTGCACCTGGCAGTATCTGTTCAGAGTGTATCTGAAAGTAGAAAAAAACAGAAGAAATTGTGTCCTGGGAGACTGAACCTTGTTGCAGACACTGGTAGTGGAGGCACATCCTGGCACAGACCAGCATTGGAGTTTGAAATTTCATGAGGGAGCAATCAAAAAGTCATAAATGCCCTGCCAGTGGCCCTCACAGGTTCTGGTGAGTGGCGGCAGGAACCCAGTGAGATACCATTGGTCCTAGCAGTTGACCGTGTTGAGATCAGACTGAGGAGTCTCGAACGCTTGACCAAGCAGATGACGCAGGGCACGGACTGTCAGATGATGTGCTTTGTCTTGTAGATTCTTCTCTCTCAAAATAATGCAAGACCATGTGATGCATACACGTTATTGAGAAGGATACACTAAATCTGTCAGAATAAGACGCTTGTCCCAATCCATAAGATCAATGATGCCACTTTTGGGGAAAGGTGGAGCAGTACAGATCAGACCTCAAAGGACTCTGGGTGAAGTAGTGTCCCCACAGTGTGTCAGGGTCACAGTCTGGCTGACCCAGCTTGACCATAAGAGAGAGACAGTCACAGATTGCCTTGGTCTCTTTACTGTCAGCAGCTGTGGCAAGTCTAGCCAGTGATATGGTTGCCACTGTAGAAACATCGACAAAGGCCCATGCCGAACACAAAAAATAATGGTGACAGTGATCACCACAGGGAATGATTTAAACACCTAAAGTGTGTGACCCCACAGGTTGATGTGAAATAAGTCTGATATGGTAGGTAACAGTCAGGCACATCCACAGTTTGTTCGCAGTATCAATAATTGATCACTGCCAGCGGCACAGACTACAGGGCATGTCCAAAATCGCACACTCACAACAGCAAAGTCTTGACACGTTCAGTAATGACCGATGATTCTGATGGCTATTCTTGAGGCATCCATGCCTATTAAATACTGGGTTATCTGTGAGAATCAGATCCGAAGCATACTCAGACTATTATTTTGTGAGGGTCCCTGTAGCTCAGTGTCAGTGTAGGAGTGTATGCAGAGGGGTGTCCCTCCTAGCACTTGCAGCATGATGAGGCCCTCATCTGGGTTCCCTTCATACACTGACACACTAAACTCTCTTCTAACCTTCTTTTGAGTTCAAGCATTCCCTCACCTCTTGTTTGTGGATGTGGAAGAAGTGCCTTTCCCTGTGAACTCAACCAAGAGGGTTTGTAAAAAACTGTTTCAGGCTGTTTATAATCATACTCATTGAATCTGCTTCTATTTTATTCTTCTACAACTAGTACTCTGGTATGGAAAATGTTCTCTCCCATCACCATCAACTGAGTGTTCTGTGGTCGAGGGGATTGAAGACAGTGTGACGTTCCATAATGGAAAATCTAGCTATGTAAACTGACAGTTGCTTTGAGAAATACATCAGTAACTGATATTCGCAAACAAAATTCTATGTTTAATATAGCAGTGTTCTGCAGCACGAGACAGTACACGCAAGTGTCCTTTGCAAGAATTTAATGAATTCCTTAAATAATTTGTACATATTATGTGTGCTATACAATTTGGCATCTGAGATCTTCATACTATTTAGTTCCCAGAGCATCACCAGCAACTTTATATGTGTGATATTTCAGTGGAAATATAAATGACTTGTGTGTAGTTGAATAACATCAAGATGCAGTGGCAGAGCAGGGAAGAGAATCTTTGCCTCAGCAATGGTCTCATTTTGAAAATTTAATCAGTAATTTTTTCTGAGCTGGAAAACAATGAAGTCAAAAATAGAGCTATGCCATTGTAGTTACACATTTTTCCTTTTATACATCCTTGATAAAACCAAGTAAGTGGTAATTGGAAGGAACTAGATGTGGGGTATTGGCCAAATATTGCCAAATTTTTGTCAGATTGTCTACTGTGGAATAAATGACAAGCGGTTTTGTATTAAAAATTCAGAAACCATGTTGGTTCTCCCCAGAAAATTTTTCTGTATGCATTCTGCAATAGATGATAATTATATTATGTAAGAAATTCCCACGTGTTAAACGATCCAGACACTGTTTGCTGTTGAATGGCAGATTTCAGATTACCTAACAGGTCAACACAAAAATTTCATCTCCTGCTCTGACAATGTTGAGCATCAGTGGACAGACTTCAGAAGTATCATACAACACATTTCAGACAAGTATGTGCTGAGCAAAATTGTGAGGAACAGAAAAAAACCTGTTAGAAAGCTGCTATGATAGCAGAGAGAGCTTCACTGCAAATTTAAATGTAGCCAAAGCTTCGCAAGTATAAAAGAACTAAATGAAACCAAAAGTAACATAACGAGGGCTTTGTGTGAAATTTTCAACAAATTTGAAAGCAAAATTCTGTCTACTGGCATAACAGCAAACACTAGAAACTTTTTTTTCCTTATTTAAATCAGTAACTGGGTCAAAGCCATCTGTCCAGACACTCTGTGTTCATAATGGGATTGAAACGGAGGATGACACAGGAAAGAACGAAGTTCAAAATGTTTTTTTCCAACACTGTTTCACAGAAGCAGATCCCAGTGTAGTTCCGCCTCTAAATTGTCTCATGAATGACAGATATGGAAATAAGTGACCAAGAGAAAGAAAAGCAATTGAAATGCCTCAACAGATGAAAGACCTGACCTGTTGGAATCCCATTTCAATTCTACACAGGGTATGCAAAAGAATGTGCCCCCTTCTAGCAGCAGCATACCAAAAGTATCTCCAGTAGCAAACCATTCCTAGTGGTCTTAAAAAAGCACAGTCATTCTCTTTTTAAAGAAGACTCGTTGAACAGGTGCACAAAACTATATGCCTCTATCCTTGACTTTGGTCAATCATATAATGTTGGAACACATTTTATGTTCAGGTATTAATGATATTTCTGAAGACTGTAAATCTCCTTTGTAGGAAACAACATTGGTTCCAAAAACAATGATCATGTGAAACCCAGGTCACTGTGTTTGTCCGTAAGGCCAAGAAAGCAATAGATACAGGCACCCAGGTAGATGCCATGTTCCGTAACTACCATAAGGCATGTGACACAGTCCCACACTGCTCTCTAATGAATTAAATATGGAGTACAGAATATGGGACTGCTGTTGTGAGCAGATTGAAGAATTTCTAGCAACCATAACACAGCATGCCATTCTAAACAAAGAGAAGTCCTGAGAAGTAAAAGTAACTTTGGACATGCCCCAAGGGAGTGATACAGGACCATTACTTTTCACAATATATGTAAATGACCTGCTAGATAACTTTGCAAGTTCCATTAGACTTTTCTCAGATGGTGTTGTTGTATACAGGGAAGCTGCAGCACTAAAAATTTGTAGAGGAATAAAGGAGGATGTGCTGAGGATTGACAGTTGGTGCAGGGATGGCAATTGACTATCAGCATAAACAGATGTAATGTATTACAAATACAGAGACAGAAAGACCCTACTGTATGATTACAAAATTGCAGAACAATCATTGGAAGCAGTCAGTTCCATTAGATATCTAGGTGTATGTGTATAGATTGATTTGAAGAGGAACAACCACATAAAATTCATCACGGGTAAAGCAGATGCAACACAGAGACTCATTGGAAGAATCCTCATGAAATGTAGTCCATCAAAGTAACTTATAACACACTTGTTCGACTAATACTTGAATATTGCTTATCAGTATGTGTTCCATTCCAGATAGGATTGATAGAGGAAATAGATAAGGTCCGAAGAAGAGCAGTCTTTTTCATTGCAGTTTCATTTATGAAGCACAAAAATATCTGGGATATGTTCTGCCAAATCCAGTGGCAAACACAGTAAGAGAAATACTCTGCATCATGGCGTGGTCTATTGTTCAAGTTCCAAGAGTGTCCATTCCTAGAAGAGTCGACTAATATATTGCTTCTTCCTACATACGAGGGGGGACCCAAAAATAACCGGAATTTCTTTGTAGAAAGCATATACTTTATTGTTTTCAAATACAATCTTAATCTCCTTTAAAGTACTCTCCATTAGCATTAATACACTTGTCCAAATATTCATTCTAGTGTTTGAAGCACCTTTTAAGTTCGTCCTCTTTGATATCTGCTAGCATTTTCATGACATTGCATTTTACATCTGCAAAATGCTTCCCTCTCAAGTCTTTTTTCATCTTCGGGAATACGAAGAAGTCAGAGGGCACTAAATCCGGCATACAGGGCATGTAGGTCAAGGTAGTCATCGTCGTTGAGACCAAAAACTGGTGAACGCTGAGAGCCGTGTGCATGGGAGCGTTGTCGTGATGCAGGAACCACACACCAGAATCCCACAAAGCCGGATGTTTTCGCGACAAACTTCTGCGAAGACGTTTCATAACCTCCAAATAGAATTGTTGGTTTACTGTCTGATTTTCAGGGACAAAAAAACAAACAAACACCCAGATCAACATCGTTCTCACATTTGATTTCAATTGTCGAGCTTTTTTTGGTCGAGGTGAGCCAGGTGACTTCCATTGTGAAGATTGTTGTTTACTTTCTGGATCGTACCCATAGCACCATGACTCATCACATGTAATGATTTTATTGAAAAATTGTGGATCATATTTGAACGCTTCCTTCATTTCGAGACAGGCTTCAACGCGATGATCCCTTTGATCTCTGGTAAGAAGCTTTGGCATGAATTTTGCTGCCACTCTTCACACCCCCAAAGCAATGGTCAAGATGCACTGAATTGAGCTCCAGGACAACCCCGATAAGTTCTCGAGTTGGTCATTTGTCCTGCGTCGATCTTCACTGATGAGATCACAGATTTTGTCGATGTTGTCTTCGCTTCGAGCAGTTGAAGGTCAACCGGAACGGGGCTTATCTTCAACCACCATTTCTCCCTTTTTAAACCGAGAAAACCATTCGTACACTTGCGTTTTACTAAGAGCATGGTCTTTGTAGGCTGTCTGAATCATCGCAGCAGTTTCTGCTGCATTCTTGCCGAGCAAGAAACAAAATTACACTGCCGCATGTTGTTCGTAAGAACTAGGCATTTCAGCATGTCAAGTCAGCACTGTACACACACTCAAAGAACTGCCAAAGAAACCACACTTCTCACTGTTGGGTGATGCCGCGTGGCAGAATGACTCAGCAGAGCTCCTACTACAACCCTCTGGCGGCACAACTTGCTACTACAAGTACACAATGTGCAGCATCCGGTTACTTTTGGGTCCCACGACTTTCGTAGAGATAAACAGTGTTCACAGAGAACACTTCACAAGACATGGTCTCCACATGAACGTAAAAGGGAAAAAGATTATTAGTGCCGAAATACTTAAATTTATTAATGAGTCATCTGTAATGGAAGTGTCTCCAATCCCAATTCCGCCAAAACAAGAGTTGTCTGTAACAGTGGAACCATCATTATCTGCAGTAGAGCTACAACAAACACCAGTAGCAGCAGCAAAGGCTCAGATATTCTCAGCAGCAGTGTCAGATAAACCAATAGCAGCAGAATCACCACAATCATCAGCGGAGCTGCCGTCATCAGCAACAGCATCCAGAACAGCAGACCCCATAATACTACGTCAAGACAATGAAAATGCATGTGAAGAAAATATACAAAGGTCATTAGCCGCAGCAGCTAACAAAGAAGGGCAGTCACCAAGTCGGGGAGCACAGGAGCCACCAGCAACAGCAACCACACAGAAGAGGTACCTGAGGCCTGGGAGATCGACAGCAGAAGCAGCTTCCAATCAAGACAGATGCCTGAGGACTAGGAGACCTGCTACACTAAGTGAGGATTTTTTATGGTACCGAGTAAGCAGAAAGAGAACATGGAAAAAGATGTAAGTAAAACTGTCCATCTTAAATACCAGTGTGACAATAGTGAGAGGAATATAAACACCGGACAAAGATACGATCCAGGTTTAATGACACAAACTGAAAAAAATCACTGCATAGTACCAGAAGCAAAGGGAGCAAGTGAAGTGCTTAGTATATTACAGGAAGGGGAACTATTACATTTAAAGCCAACTGTTAGTGAACCAACTCAGTGCATTTTAAAGGAAGATAATCGGAGTGACCAGTTAAAAATACCACTAAGGCTCATGCACCTAAACATACAGTACCTTAGAAATAAGCTTAATATATTACAGGTTTTTGTAAATGAACAGTCACCTCATATAGTAGTGCTAACTGAGCATGGATTAAAATCTGATGAAATTATTTACTGTAAACTAGAGGGCTACTCCTTCGCAAATAGTTATTGTAGACAGCAACATAAGGGTGGTGGTGTGGCAGTTTACCTTAGTGAGAATCTTGAGTACAAGAAATTAAACTATCTAGACCAGTACAACAAAGAAGGCTTGATTGAAGTGACAGGCATTGAAGTCCACACCAAAGAGTGTAGAGAGGTTATGAGAAAACATAAAGTTATTGGTATTTATCATCCACCAAAGGCTGATGTAGTTAGCTTCATAGACATATTTAGTAGAGTAGTGGGACGTTGTGGTCCCAGTGACCTAACTATACTTGGTGATCTGAATATTGAGGCAAAATCTTCCAGTTTGTGTAATATGAGGTTAATAGATACTCTTAACTCATATAATCTCGTAAATGTAGTAAATAGTGATACCAGGGTAACAAAGTCCACATCTAGCAGAATTGATTATGTTATACTATGTAAACATATTAAAGACAGTGTTAGGTGCTGGAATATGGATTTTCACTACTCTGACCACAAATGCCAGCTTGTAGAGTATGTAAACACAAGCATCCCAAAAATGACAAAAGTTACCGCAAATAAAAGAATCCTAAAAGAGGGTAACATCCTTGCCCTAAGAAATAAATTATCTATAGAGGACTGGGATCTGGTTTACCAGACTGAAGGATCTGAAAACAAATGGGCCAAATTCTATGATACTATGCTAAGACACTTTGACAGATGCTGCCCTGTTAAAAAAATACAAAGAGTGTTCACCCATAACCAAAGTGCAAAAACCAACAGACTAATACTTCCAGCAAATATGATAAAACTCAGGCAAAACATCCAGGACCTGGATGTGTTACACAAGTCAACAAACCTGCAGGTTTTTAATGCCAAGCACAATGAAGCCAAGAAAATCTTTAAGAAAGAGCTTTCAAATCTAAGAAAACAGATATACAGCAGTGAAATAGCTCAGACAATATAGCCAAGACCTCATGGAGGATTGTAAATCAATTTCGCAAAGCCACACCGAAGCCAAAAACTGAAATTGTAAATATAAGACATGAAGGAAACACAATTAAAGATCCTAATAAAGTCTGCAATGTTTTCAATAAATACTTTATATCTGCAGCTGTTAGTCCAGTTAATAACACAATTGTGAGTAGTGAGGTAAAGCTCTGCCCCTTTGAAGAGCCACCTTTTGAATTCAAACAAGTAAGTGAAAAAGAAATAGGCAGGATAATAAATAACCTAAAGAATAAGTACTCATCTGGATGGGATGGTTTGAGTAGTATCGTGATTAAAAAATGTAATAAGGAATTAGTTAAAATAATCACCCACCTGGTAAACTGCAGTATTAGAGAACATACATTTCCGAATGTATTGAAATGGAGCACAGTTAAACCAGTGCATAAAAAAGGATCCAAGGAAGAGGTTTCAAATTTCAGGCCCATATCATTAATACCTGTCTTCAGCAAAGTATTTGAAGTTGTGCTGCTGACACAACTTAGTGACTATTTCTTGAAAAATAAGTTCCTAACAGACACACAACATGGATTCCGAAAGGATCATAGTACTATCACAGCAATTACGGAATTTCTTCACAAAACATATGGTGCCCTTGATCAAGGAATGCAAACAGCTGGCATATTTCTAGACCTCACTAAAGCCTTTGACTCGGTAAACCATGAGTTACTTTTAAGTAAACTTGAGTCATACAATGTAAATGCTGCATCCATGCAATTGCTGGCTACATATTTATTTAACCGCAAGCAGTGTACGAAGCTGACTTACAAAATCAATAATCAGATCATTAATTTCCAGTCCAAATATTAGACAGTCACGCAAGGTGTGCTCCAGGGCTCAATTTTGGGCCCTTTCCTTTTCCTAGTGCACATAAATGATATAGAGCAACCTTTCAACTCCCAATTGGTAATCTATGCAGACGATACCTCACTGTTATTTCTTGGTAAACAAAATGATGAGTTAACGTTGGTAGCAACTGAAGGCCTACGTCAAATAACTACTTATTTCCAAGATCAAGGTTTGAAAGTTAATATCAGTAAATCTCAGTTATTGCCATTTAAACTTACAAACTCACACCAAACCTCTATCAGTGACATGGTGGAATTGAAGTAGTGGACACAGAAGGCTGCAGATTTCTAGGTATTCACCTAGATGAAAATCTAAGATGGGTAAACCATATCAAATTTTTATGCAATAAAATCAGCAGTTCATTACACCTAATCAGCCAGTTATCAAAAGTAGTCCCACATCAGACATTAAAAACAATTTATTATGGAACCATTTTTGCACAGATTAATTATGGGGTAGAGATATGGGGTTGTGCTGCCGACATACATATGAACAGAATATTAACCCTACTGAAAAGAGCAATCAGAATTATCCATGGATTAGGGTATAGAGATTCATGCAGGGAAATCTTTGTTCATCATAAATACCTCACAGTCTACTCACTGTATCTTTACAAATTAATTATATTTTTTGTGACACATCAAAACAAAGCAACAAAGTGCTCTGATATGCATGCCTATAATACAAGAAATAAAGACTGGCGCGCCCAAGCTGCCAGATTCACGCGTGCGCAGCAGGCCCAGATCTAGTGGTGGGGTGAGGGCAAACCGGGGTATCTGAACTGGGTGGTAATTTCGGGGGAGGGGGCAAATTCATATTCTTGTTTCACAAAGCACCTAGCATCCAGCGCAAGTCGGTCTATCGATTATACATATGATTTTGAAACGCAGCCCTGCTGGTTTTTGAACACATTCTAAATTGATTTCTGAATGAATTATAAGTTGATTTTTGAATGCATGCATAGTGTTTGTGATGTCTCTGCCAGAGGAATCCTCATCACATCTAGAAATAAACTTTCCTGCAGATAAAATGGGACGGGGCTGTAAGAGCTGAGCGGAATAAAGCCGAACCGGTGAATGCCAACTGCTGCTTGTTTATGTGGTTGATTTGAATATTATATGCGAAAGCTTTGCTTTTCTTGTAGCAACACTATGTATATTAATTAACTTTTCCTGTTGGTGGAATTCGAATTTATACTTTCGTAACGCGAAAGCGTACATGTTGCTGCACATCAAAGATCTTTCCAAAACGTGTTTTTCCCCCTGAGTTTCGTTTTCTAAAGTGCCGGGAAATTGTACGCTGCTATATAAAACCATATCCATTCAAAGGATAAGTTTCACTGTTCAGAGGGAAAGTATACTGTCACTTAACTCGGAAAAAATGTATTTTCACCCGGGAGAAAATGTATTTTTCACCGGGAGATCCGGGAAAAATCCGGGAATTTTTTTTCCTTGTCCGCGTATACACCCTGGGCCCTCCAATGCTAAATTGTGATCCCTTGATGCCTCAGGACATGTCCTACCAACCGATCCCTTCTTCTAGTCAAGTTGTGCCACAAACTTCTCTTCTCTCCAATCCTATTCAATTCCTCCTCATTAGTTACGTGATCTACCCACCTAATCTTCAACATTCTTTTGTAGCACCACATTTCGAAAGCTTCTATTCTCTTCTTGTCTAAACTATTTATCGTCCACGTTTCACATCCATACATGGCTACACTCCATGCAAACACTTTCAGAAATGACTTCCTGACCTTTAAATCTATACTCAATGTTAAATTTTTCTTCTTCAGACATGCTTTCCTTGCCATTGCCAGTCTACATTTTATATCCTGTCTACTTCGACCATCATCAGTTATTTTGCTCCCCAAATAGCAAAACTCCTTTACTACTTTAAGTGTCTCATTTCCTAATCTAAATCCCTCAGCATCACCCGACTTAATTCGACTACATTCCATTACCCTAGTTTTGCTTTTGTTGATGTTCATCTTATATCCTTCTTTCAAGACACTGTCCATTCCGTTCAACTGCTCTTCCAAGTCCTTTGCTGTCTCTGATAGAATTACAATGTCATCGGCGAACCTCAAAGTTTTTATTTCTTCTCCCTGTATTTTAAGACCTACTCCGAATTTTTCTTTTGTTTCCTTTACTGCTTGCTCAATATACAGATTGAATAACATCGGGGAGAGGCTACAACCCTGTCTCACTCCCTTCCCAACCACTGCTTCCCTTTCATGCCCCTCGACTCTTATAACTGCCATCTGGTTTCTGTACAAATTGTAAATAGCCTTTCGCTCCCTGTATTTTACCCCTGCCACCTTTAGAATATGAAAGAGAGTATTCCAGTCAACATTGTCAAAAACTTTCTCTAAGTCTACAAATGCTAGAAACGTAGGTTTGCCTTTCCTTAATCTTTCTTCTAAGATAAGTCGTAAGGTCAGTATTGCCTCACGTGTTCCAACATTTCTACGGAATCCAAACTGTTCTTCCCCCAGGTCGGCTTCTACCAGTTTTTCCATTCGTCTGCAAATAATTCGCGTTAGTATTTTGCAGCTGTGACTTATTAAACTGACAGTTCGGTAATTTTCACATCTGTCAACACCTGCTTTCTTTGGGATTGGAATTATTATATTCTTCTTGAAGTCTGAGGGTATTTTGCCTGTCTCGTACATCTTGCTCACCAGATGGTAGAGTTTTGTCAGGACTGGCTCTCCCAAGGCCGTCAGTAGTTCTAATGGAATGTTGTCTACTCCTGCGGCCTTGTTTTGACTCAGGTCTTTCAGTGCTCTGTCAAACTCTTCACGCAGTATCTTATCTCCCATTTCGTCTTCATCTACATCCTCTTCCATTTCCATAATATTGTCCTCAAGTACATCGCCCTTGTATAGACCCTCTATATACTCCTTCCACCTTTCTGCTTTCCCCTCTTTGCTTAGAACTGGGTTTCCATCTGAGCTCTTGATATTCATACAAGTGACTCTCTTTTCTCCAAAGGTCTCTTTAATTTTCCTGTAGGCTGTATCTATCTTACCCCTAGTGAGCTAAGCCTCTACATCCTTACATTTGTCCTCTAGCCATGCCTGCTTAACCATTTTGCACTTCCTGTCGATCTCATTTTTGAGACGTTTGTATTCCTTTTTGCCTGCTTCATTTACTGCATTTTTATATTTTCTCCTTTCGTCAATTAAATTCAATATTTCTTCCGTTACCCAATGATTTCTACTAGCCCTCGTCTTTTTACCTACTTGATCCTCTGCTGTCTTCACTACATCATCCCTCAGAGCTACCCATTCGTCTTCTACTGTATTTCTTTTCCCCATTCCTGTCAAGTTTTCCCTTATGCTGTCCCTGAAACTCTGTACAACCTCTGGTTTAGTCAGTTTATCCAGGTCCCATCTCCTTAAATTCCCACCTTTTTGCAATTTCTTCAGTTTTAATCTACAGTTCATAACCAATAGATTGTGGTCAGAGTCCACATCTGCCCCTGGAAATGTCCTACAATTTAAAACCTGGTTCCTAAATCTCTGTCTTACCATTATATAATCTATCTGATACCTTTTAGTATCTCCAGGATTCTTCCATGTATACAACCTTCTTTTATGATTCTTGAACCAAGTGTTACCTATGATTAAGTTATGCTCTGTGCAAAATTCTACCAGACGGCTTCCTCTTTCATTTCGTAACCCCAATCCATATTCACCTACTATGTTTCCTTCTCTCCCTTTTCCTGCTGTCGAATTCCAGTCACCCATGACTATTACATTTTTGTCTCCCTTCACTACCTGAATAATTTCTTTTATCGCATCATACATTACTTCAGTTTCTTCGTCATCTGCAGAGCTAGTTGGCATATAAACTTCCTTGTGCCACATGAAAACCATGGCACATGACTTGGTGTATTCTTTATAGGCCTCTTGGATCATTTTCAATGTCTCCCTACTGATATTGTTCAGTTTTACACAAAATTTGATCAAACACCACTGCTACAAAACGAGGGGCATTTTGGACCCTCTGATTTCTCGATGATGTTTTGAAACAGACACTCCCTGCATTCACGATGTTTTCACTCCAGCATTTTGCAGACAAATGCCGATGCTTGGCTTTATTAGCCAACACCCCCACCACCTGCCGCATGTGGTGAGACTGGCCTGCGCACACACCACTAGTCAGGAAAAAACCAGTCTTGAAATTTTATTTACATACTCTGTATTGACTATTGACTTTTCTACACCAGGTCATTGCATGTTTAATGATAAGAGTTTAATATATGCCAGAAGAATAGTCTAGCTGCCCTTCTGCTCAAATTTTGCTGCAGCCACACAAGATCTTATCTTTGGCATGAACTCTGTGCAAATAATAATGGCAGATATATTATTTTTATAGGACTAGTCCCTTTTAAATAGTTTCCAATTGTATCATAGATCTTATTTTTAAATTTTTCACAGTTGTCAAAGAGAGCAGCAGCTGAGAAAATGCTGGAATTAGTGCAGTATAATGACTCATATTCCTTTCTGTCAAACTCAATGAAGAGGAAGTCTAAGAAGAAGCGACGTTCATCTCAAAAGAAGAAAAGAACTCGCAGTATTCTCAATACTTTTGAACAGGTAATATTGTGAAATGTTGCTTCATATCATAGGCTCTTCATATTGTAGTGTAGCTGAGATATAACACACACACACACAAACACAAACACACTGAAAAGGAGAACAGCAGCAGATTTTTTGCCCTGACTCATTCTTCCAGAAGATACCAAATAAAAAATGGAATCAAAAGTAACTAAAATCAAATTAACTACATTTCATCAACAATATTATGAAAAGGATAGATTGCTGCTCACCGTAAAGATGATCCAATGAGTTGCAGGCAGGCACAACGAAGAGGCTGTTACACATTATAGCTTTTAGCCCAAGCCTTCTTCAGTAAAGAAATCACATACGTTCACACATCATGCACACCTACCACTGGCAGCTCCAGCCAGAATGCTTGGAAAAGTCTCGAAGAGGCCTTAATCCTGCTGTGGATGTTATGTGGATGATAATGGTGATGATAAGATACAAGTATAATAAAGCTCATGCACTGCATGCCAGTCATGCTATTATAGTTAGGACGGAAATACCATCTGCCAAATTTTATTAATAGTTTGCAGACCTACAAAGGTGGTAATGTGGCATCTTTGAATGCTTTGCCTACCCAGTGCATTCTTTCCTTCCAGTTATGTGTGTGAAAAAATTATGATCACTTTTGTATGGTTACTAAGTCCAAATTCATACACAAATATAAACAAAACACCAATCTATATTTGCATGTTAATTGACTAAGTATTTATTCTGGGATTTACCGTGTGTGACTCAGTGTTGACACACACTAATGAGGCAAAAGTTACTACCACCTTCTAAATAATGTGTTGTTTCATATTTGGAATGCAGTACAGCAGTGATTTGCTTCTTATAGATTTTACGAATCCTTGGGAAACTTTCAGAGGTATAGAGCACCAGACACGTATCTACAGGTCATACAATTCCCGTAAATAATAGGGTGGTGCTTTATGGCTATAGAGCTGGTGCCCAATAGCTTTCCAGATTTATTCCATGAGATTCAGACGAGGCAAATTTGCTGGTCACTATATCAGCATGGTTGCTCTTAAATCCACTGTAAAATGACACTTGCCTGGTGATATGGATAGTTACTCTATTGGAATATTCTGTTGCTGTCAGAGGAGACATCAAGCAAGAAGGGGTGCAGGTAGTCTGCAGTAATATTCACTTAGCCCACAATTGTAATGGCGTCTTTGGCTACTACTACAGATCTGATGGAATCAGAATACTGTATCCCCTGTAGTATAATACTGTTACCCAGCGGACTGCGTCTGTGGTGCAGTGCATGTTTTGAACAGCCGTTTGCCTGAATGATGACATATCTAGACATGACCATTAGTCTAGGGTAACAAGAAACATTATTCATCTGATCAGGCGACATATTTCCATTGATCTTTGGCCCAGTGACAAACAAGGCACACTTGTTGGACAACCAGGCAGCTTGGTGGTCATGGAGCATTTTTTGGAAATGGAACCCTCGAAAAATTTCGACCAAATAAGAATGTTGGCATAACTTCAAAATAAAAATGTTGGCATAACATCAAAATTCTGGGATTTCATCTTAAAAGAATCAATTGAACAATTTTAGTCATGACTCAGTGTACCACCCTAGTAAAGCCTAGAATCTTGTGTTTGATCTGTTGATAAAACAGCAGAGACCTGTACCAGAATGGAAAAAAGGAATAAATTGAAAAATAAGAAGATAACTAGATTGACAGAGCAGCTGTGGGGATACTGGCCAGAATGACAATAAGCTGAGAATTATAATTGGGTGCGAACAAAATTGGAACATCTTGCCTGCAGAAGAAGTGAGGGGTAGGCACTCAAAGGTATAGAAGGAGTTGCTCTGTCCTCCAGGCATGTTGGATGACAACTCTGTCTGTTGTCAAAATGTGCACAGTGGGCATGATGATCCAGTCTTTTGCTTGAAAACTTTCCTCCATAATATAGACTGGGAAGAACTGAAGAACCACAAGAAAATAATTGTCTAGTCATTATTTTTCTAGTAGGTTTAAGAGGTGGTATGTAATATTATTCCTTATGAAGACAAGTCTCTAGTGCTGTGTTTGTTGTGTTTACTTTCTGATTTAAGAGAATCATAAAATGTAAAATAATTAAATGTCTGTTTTTTTTCCAAAATTAAAAAGAATGTGTAGTGGGGCCTCCATCATATACATCACAGATAAAGTTAATAGGTAATGCATTGGAGTAGTGTTTTCCTTTATGCCTACTGTTACAAAGGTAACTGCTGGTGTATATCTCTAGCTCATCGAATGTTTTAGGCAGAGGAGGTACTTATACATCTATTGTGAATGTTGACAAAGAGAAATTACATTCAATGAGATTGTTGGAAAAATTTGTCTCCCATGGTACCAATTGCCTACATTACAAAGGTAAACATCGAATGCATTGTAGGTCTCCAGTCCATCATAACTTTTAAGTGAGGCAGCAACACCAAATCTGTTATGAAGAAATCAGTTGGGAGAAAAAGATTGCTGGTGCTGAAGACTTCAATATAAAGTTCCACTTTGCTCAGTCCAATATCGAAGAACTGAACAACCTTGTTTCCCAAACATTTGGTCTCTACCAAATATTGGTGCATTATCATCCTGTAAACAAAACCATTTTTCTACAGCCATGGGAAAAAATCAGTCTTTCCACATCAGAACGTGAGAATTTTTAATGTCTGTCCTACATACAAAAAATAGTGTTTACTGTTCTATCTTGAGCTACGCAGACTTACTGAAGTTTAGGAGAATCTCATTTACCCTCCATAATGGTGTGGGGCTGTTGAAATATGCAGATAACATTTTGTTTATAAACTTAGTAGAAGAAGGGAACATTACTTTGAGACTGAAAGCAAAGGGCAAATTTTTAACATCTTATTTTCCCTCTGTGCTTAATTATGTCAGGGTGTATACGACCCGGGAGATCCGGGAAAAACCTGGGAATATTTTCACCCGGGAGAAACCGGGAAAAACCCGAGAATTGTTTAGAATTCCGGAAATTTTTCATTGTTTTAGTTTTCAAGTAAATTTTTGTGATTTTGACAGGTAAGAACCAATACTCTAACAACGGATATTTCTGTATCCCGCTACTGCAGAATAATACTGCAGCAACAAAACATGAATGAGAGGGGGGGGGGGGGGGGGGGACTTAAGTTGCAAAGCAAAATGCACCGTATACAACAAAACAGTGCTCATACAAGCGACTACCAACAGCAAAGTGTGTCAAAGGCTTTAGGAAGACTATGCAGTGCTTCATAATACCAAATTGCCTCCGATGAATGTGACTTGGCAACTGTTTAAATTACATTTGTTTGAGCAGTTGCGGGCGGGCCCTTGCGCATGCGCAGTTGAGTCGCATATGAGTAGTACCATCTCCCGCCTCTGGTTACAGAAGTGTGGCTGGGCGCCACTACTTAATATTGCCCCGGTTCGGAAATTACTAAATCTTGGGCTGATGAACAGAATAGTCTGAGTTGTGGTGGGGAGGTGGGTCATCTCCACGTGACCTGTGTTTACGTACAGTGATTTTGTTGTTTCCTCTTCGTTTATTGCTCTCACATTAAATGATACCAAATGGATTTTTGTGGTCGGGAGCTATCAAATGAATTAAAATACGTTCCCGTAATTATGGAAGGCTAAAATATGTTATTAGTTTTAGATTTTGTTTCCACCTTCCTGACAGTCAAACATTAATCACCTTATAGAACAATGAAGCTATTTTTGCCAGTTTGCTAAAGAGACTTGGCTTTTATTAATCTTTTCTGTAGAGGCAGTCAGATTATTTGAAGCAAAGTGTTTAATTTCACCCTATTGGCTAGTTTCAACTGTTCGCTGCATTTCAAGTGTGCGTATGGCATTATGCCATAATAAAGAACCAGACATGAGATAATACAGTATTGGTACTCCAAGAAAATTGACATACAAATGTGCATTTTAAGCCGAATTATGCTTTTTAGTATGGTTCACGAAATTTCGACACTCTTGAAGTATTCTCTGATTTCTTGTCTCTTTTATGACATAATGTAAGGGTTTTACACATACGAAGATATGGGCTTCCTGCGTCACCATAGCTGCGCAAGCGTGGTGACGCTTGTTATATGGTGCTCTCTTGCAACTGCTGAAATGAACCTATTTCTAACAGGTCGCGGGGAAACATTGTGAATGATGGTTTAAAAAGCATTACATTCAAAGCAGATTTCCTTTTACATAAGATGAGCTATGTGCGAGAATGTACGATGAATTTCTTAAATTACAAAGTGTTTGACTCTCGTTTAAAAATTGACTCTTTGAGTATGACCATTTAGAAGAATTTCAAGCCCAGAAGATCAGACACTTACGTCGTCATTAAAAATTTTACTGGCACATTTGTGTGATGTATCTTAAAGTGTAACAAGCGCAAAAAGGATCAACATTATATGTGGAAGCTTAGCTTCTCTTCCAGCTTATTAATCTTCGAAACCAATATTATATGTGAATGCTATGTATATTAATTTAAACTATTAACTTTTCTTATTTATGTGTTCGCACTACTTAAGAGTGACCTTGCTATTGGCTGACTACATCACGTGTCCTATGCTGTCATCAGCTGGCGAGATCACGTGCATGAGTTATGACTGGCTTACAAAAGCGCATTGCAATTTCGATTTCAATGCTTTGGAAAGTGACATGCAGTGTTTGGTGGAATTCGAATTTATACCTTCGTAATACGAAAATATGCAGCGTATATGTTGCTGCACATCAAAGTTCTTTCAAACCGTGTTTTTCTCCCTAAGTTTGGTTTTCTAAAGTGCCGGGAAATTCTACTCCGGTATATAAAACCACAAACATTCAAAGGATTGATGAGTTTTACAGTGCCGAATAAGAGTATAGTGTCACTTAAGACAGAAAAAGTGTGTTTTTAACTGGGAAATCCAGGGAAAATCCAGGATTTTTTTTCCTTGTTCACGTATACACCCTGTAAGTGCATACGGTAGTTAACCACGCACAGTTTCAGTTGTATAACTCCCATAATAAAGGAGGACCTGCAGGGTTGTGTAACAAATGAAGTTGTACATTATGAGACTGACAGCTTGTAAAGCATGAACCACAGATCATGACTTGTATCAATAATTATGGAAATTCTTCCAGATTATTTTATGCATATTAAATGAAAAAAAGCTACTTTATGAAAGAAAGGGTCATCATCATTCATCAAATACTACTCTGTCACTGCTTGTGGTTCTAATGGATTCACACTTGTTTACCAGAGGGGGGCAAAAACCATTTGTGCCGCTGACTCATCACATTGAATAATATTGTTGATCAAGACTTGTACACTTTGATCATTCTTCGAAGGAAATGATACTCGACTGTTGCTTCTTCTTGAATTCCAATGTGATTAGTCATTTTGTAAACAGATGAATGCCTTAGAAACAAGCTGTAGATTGTTTACAAGAACTAGAGGATATTCTTAGTAAGTGTTCAGAAATGATTGTTGTGATGTACTTTCATATTAAAGATTATTTTCTTTCCTAGATGAATCCCAGTTTTCGGACAGATGAAACAATTGCAGCAGTAATGAATTCAGAGTTTTGGGATGTTTCCAGTGACAACAACAAAGGTTTGTATGTAGAAAAGTTTAACTTCACGTACAACAATGTTTAAAACCATAAAAACGCCTACTTGGTATTTGCTGCACAGGGAACAGTCGCACAAAATGATAAATGTCTAGCAGAAGAAATTTAAATGTGGCACAGTTTCCCTCACTTCCCCCCACCTCACACTCACAATGGGAAGGCCGGCCAACTGATTCGGCTCAAATTTGGCAGGTCGCTTGTGTACAACCTAAAACGAAGGGCTCTAAGATATTTTGGGTCAACGCCCCCGCAATTTTGAGAAAATCACCCCTAAAGGTTATGACGAAGAATCAACTTAAAATTAAAGGGCTCGATAGATAATTGTAAATAGAGCATTTTTCATCACCAGATATGGGGTCCGCAAACACAAACTTTTACAACTGCCGCTTCTGTACCCACATGGTAAATGCTTTTCACCGACAGCGCTGATAGCGCAATGGCCGATGTAACCGGCTGGGAATAGGAGAACCCGGTTTGGAATCTTGCAGAAACCTAGCGGATGTTATTCTTTTCATTTGTATTTTTCCATATTTCAATTGATATGGATAGAAGGGTTAATAAGGTGAGTAAATCAATAAGGAATGATAATAATAAGGTAGGCAAGCTAATTTCCCAAACGCTGTGAGTTAGTAAAGTATTAAACTTTTAAGCTTTGTCACATGAAAAACAAACTCCTAGTAAGAATGCTGCGAATTCCTCATGAGGGATCACAGATAGCCAACCTCGCGACGCTTATTTACAGTGAGGCACGGGACAGAATGCACGCGGGGAGAGTTATGTTGTCCCAGTTGCCTCTTCGTCATATCATAGTTGTGAACCTGGAAGAGTGTAGGTGTCCAGCACGAGCCTTATGGAAGTCAATCGGAAAGAGTTGTTTTGTGTCATTAGGCTGCCGTGAACCTCGTGGATACATGTAGCGATTTTTCATTTGTAATGCGCTGAATGAAATACGTTTTGTGAATGAATACAGTGTTCTTCTGTAAGTAACATATGACGAGTACTGCAGTACTGCATGTAGTTTGTAGTAATTAGCTCGTCTGTTTATGCCATAATAACTAGTTATTGTTTTTTGTGTCATATCTTTCAGGTGCATGATCTGAATAATGGAGGATGTACACCCTTTGACTGGCGCTGTAATATATAGTTGGGAGCCTGTCACAGACGATGGCAAGCGGGAAGTTACCGACAATGTGTTTTGGTTTGTAGAAGTGTTACAAGACAGATGCATTATCAATACACTACCACAAGCAGGCAGTTCTGTTTCTTGGCGTTCCAGATCGATAGGAGCGGCTATTGTAGAGCAATTTTTGGAGCTGACAAACGAAATGACTTTTGTTGATACTGAAGTACTATACCATGAAGATGAAGCAGAAGGTGATTCAGTGGAAGATATTCCGACTAGTGAATCGCAAAATGGTCATAACACTTTGGAAATCTCCACATAACTGGGAATATGTGCTTCATCTGTTCCCGATGAGTATTGTGAACTGGTTACTAATCGATTGAACTACAGCACTATACCCCTTGAAGTAAAAGTAAAGGCGGTAGCATTAGTCAGGAATCATCCAAATTGGAACTTACAAACGCTGCAAAAGAATGGAGCAACAACAGCCCTGAAAAGGAAGAAGGACTTGAAATTGTGGGAAAGTGATATTGTTAAAGGAGGGACAAGATACGACAAATACCAGGTGATGAATAAGTGGACATACGACCGATTTGTCAAATCTCATTGTTGTAATGAGAATGTAACAACGAGAATACTTCAGGAATGGGCTGCTGTGCAGCCCTTCAATATACGGCCAACAAGGATTTTACGTTTGCTGCATCATTATCTTGGGCAAGAAATTTCAAATCGGAGTATAAAACTCATCAACAGCACATCACTAAACACGAGGGAGGACCCAAAAGTAACCGGAATCATAATGCTGCACATCATGTACCTGTAGTAGCAGGTTGCGCCACCAGAGGGTTGTAGTAGGAGCTCTGCCGAGTCATTCTGCCACGTGGCGTCACCCAACAGTGAGAAGTGTGGTTTCTTTGGCAGTTCTTTGGGTGTGCTTACAGTGCAGACTTGACACAAGGAAATGGCTAGTTCTTACAAACAACATGCGGCAGTAAAGTTTTGTTTCTAGCTCGGCAAGAATGCAGTAGAAACTGTTGAGATGATTCAGACAGCCTACAAAGACTATTCTCTTAGTAAAATGGAAGTGTACGAATGGTTTTCTCGGTTTAAAAAGGGAGAAATGGTGGTTGAAGATCAGCCCCGTTCCGGTCGACCTTCAACTGCTCGAAGTGAAGAGAACATCAACAAAATCTGTGATCTCATCAGTGAAGATTGATGCAGGACAATTGACCAACTCGAGAACTTGTCCGGGTTGTCCTGGAGCTCAATTCAGTGCATCTTGACCATCGATTTGTGGATGTGAAGAGTGGCAGCTTCTTACCAGAGATCAAAGGCATCGTCGCGTTGAAGCCTGTCTCGAAATGATGGACGCGTTCAAAGATGATCCACATTTTTTCAACAAAATCATTACAGGTGATGAGTCATGGTGCTATGGGTACGATCCAGAAAGTAAACAACAGTCTTCACAATGGAAGTCACCTGGCTCACCTCAAGCAAAAAAAGCTCGACAAGTGAAATCGAATGTGAGAACGATGTTGATCTGTTTTTGTACATCAAAGGGATTGTACACTCTGAATTTGTCCCTGAAAACCAGACGGTAAACCAACAATTCTATTTGGAGGTTATGAAACGTCTTCGCAGAAGTTTGTCGCGAAACATCCGGCTTTGTGGGATTCTGGTGTGTGGTTCCTGCATCATGACAACGCTCCCGCACACACAGCTCTCAGCGTTCGCCAGTTTTTGGCCTCAACGAAGATGACTACCTTGACCCACGCGCCCTGTTTGCCGGATTTAGCACCTTCGGACTTCTTCGTATTCCCGAGCATGAAAAGAGACTTGAGAGGGAAGCATTTTGTGGATGTGGAAGACGTAAAATGCAATGTCATGGAAATGCTAGCAGGTGTCAAAGAGGACGAACTTAAAAGGTGCTTCGAACACTGGAATGAATGTTTGGACAAGTGTATTAATGTTAATGGAGAGTACTTCGATGGAGATTAAGGTTCTATTTGAAAACAATAAAGTATATGCTTTCTAGAAATAAATTCCGGTTATTTTTGGGTCCTCCCTCGTACATCTCTCATAAGGAGGTGCAAAATATAGAAGATATACAGAAAGTGGTGGTTCTTTTCATCACGCAAACGGTGTCACTTATGACTGGTTTTAATCATATTACGTGACAACACCGATCAAACAGGATGCGAGTATCGGGTGAACATTCGACGCACATTATTGCATAAGGGAGAAAAACGGACCCTTGTCGCAGTTGGTAGTAAAAACAATCTAACACATTCGTACACGGCCCAATATGCCATCACAGCCTCTGGAAAAGTGTTGCCTAAGGTTTTCCTGTGTTTACATGAAACGAATGTTACATTTGGTCCTCGGGTTATAGGAGAGGTCAATCATTTAAATGACTCATTGAAAAATGTTTACATTACCTGCTCCAAATCCGGGAAACTGACAAATGTGGTTTATAGACCATTTCGTGAGAATGTTTTAATACCATACGTTTATGATAACAAGCTAATATTGGATTCCTGGAGTGGACAAATTAATACTACAATATATGACACAATGTTTATAGATGGCGAGGGTAAGTCGACATGCACAGTAAAAGTAATACTGCCAAACTGCACACCTGTGTGCCAGCCGTGTGAGGTTTATTTCTATCGCCAGATTAAAAACCTTATTTCCAGGCTTCAGAATTGCAGTGTGCTTCTGGAAACCCAGCAGGAATTGCACAACCGCACGGATGCAATAATTATTCACAGCATAATTCATAACCAACTTTCAGCACCGATTTTTCAGGCAATGATATCGTATGCGTGGTACACATCCGAATTAATTCCCGAAAAAGACATATTTATAAATGTAAACCAAGTTTTTTTTTCCGCCGACTCTTCGGAAGGAGCAGTGTAGCTGTCGAAAGATTGCATTCATTAGATGTTCTTGGTGCTGTGAGTATATTTGTTTCGAATGTTTGTATGACAAGTACCATCCATCTAGTTGTTTGAAGAAAAGTGAGGACACGTAACATTAAGTGGAAGAGCCATTGTAAAGTGACCTGGCTTAACATTTTAGTTGTTTACTATCCCAAGAGGTTCAAGAAATTTATTTGCCTACCTTACTATTATCATTCCTTATTGATTTACTTACCTTATTAATCTTCCTATCCCTATCAATTGACATATGGAAAAATACAAACGAAAAGAAGAACATCCACTATTTTTCTTCGAGATTCGAATCCGGGTTCTCCAATTCCCAACCAGTTACCTTGGCCATTGCGCTATCAGTGCTGTTGGCAAAAAGCGTTTACCATGTGGGTACAGAAGCGGCAGTTGTAAAAGTTTCTTACCTCAATTTCTGGTAAAGTATGCGTTTTGGTCCCCATACCTGATAATGAAAAATGCTCTATTTACAATTATCTATCGATCCCGCCAATTTTGAGTCAATTGCTTGTCAAAACCTTTAGGGGGGATTTTCTCAGAAACGTGGGGGTGTTGACCCAAAATATCTTAGATTCCTTCGTTTTAGGATGTACACAAGCGACCTGCCAAATTTGAGCCGAATCAGTTGGCCGTGTCTGAGGCCTTCCCCTTGTCAGACAGCTTGGCATGGTGATGGGGTACATGTGCCAGCCAATCTAAGCACTTTGGCAGTCAGGCCCAGGCACGGCCTGCGATCCGAAATCGTGACCGCCGTAGATGGATCTTGTAGTTATCTTTCCAGATACGTACTTTATTTTCGGAATCTACTTGTGGTAAAAATGTTGAGTGAAGTTCACTGAATGAATTTAATGATGGTATTTCGCTGTCCTTTTAGTTCACCTTCATTGTAGTGCTGCTCATCCTCATGTAGAGAACTCAACCCAAAACAGAACCTGTCACATGGCACACTACAACCATTTCCTACCAGTCGAAGGACAGACCTCCCATGCAAAATCATCCATTGCTGTTGCTACTTCTGCATAACGTTCTGTATCTATATGCCAAGTAATTAACTATCCATGTCTTTAAGAGCTAATATGAGCATCTGATGTCTGAATATTGATGCCCTCTACACTGGCATCAATATGTGTGGCATTAATTTATCTTGTGTCGACAACAAATGTTGTGTACCAGGTTGTTATTTTAAAAGCCCACTCATCAGTACCGCCCATTACTGTGTCTGCAAATGAAGAAAACGTTGCAATCCCCTCCAATGCTGCAACTGGCAAAACAAATCCATCATGTGCATGTGGTCATAGCAGCTCTTCTTCTCTGAGGGAAGTAATGTAAGGGTTAGAGGCTTGCACGTAGCAGTCTGCTTTCACTATCTCAGAAAGCTGATGAATTACTTGTCAGTGTATGTTTATACCTACTGCAGAATGCATCCACAGTGAGTCACTGGCTGGTGCATGCAATAAAGCTGTTTTGCATATCTCAGATATGGAATAATGCCTTTATCTTGATATCTTCATAAGTATCTGGTGCTGAGGGTGACAGCCACAATGATTTCAGGTTGATGTAGTGTGCCTGCTGCTATGAACTCTTTTTTTGGGGGGGTGGGGGGGTGATAAGCTAGTGAAGGTTACTTACTCAGTATATGTGAATTTCTGCCCCCACAAACCCAGTGCCTAAAATTCCCGACAAGCACATGGGGCCCACAGCCAAAGATGGATCCTCCCCCCCCCCACCCCCACCCCCCCCTCCCACCCCCCCCCCCCCCCCCCCCCACCCTCCCGCCTCCATTAGCTTAAACTGCACTTTAAGTCAAAAAGTAAATTATGACTTCATGTAGATCCTCTGTCACTTTTATGATCTACATAAGTGTGTTTCAACCTGCAAAACAAGCAGAGCTCAACCAACAGTAAAAAGACATGCATTAGCAATCATTCCTTGGAAGGTATTAAAAAACACAACACAGATTCTGTATCCATACCTTATGAGTAAGGGTAATTCAGATTCCACTGTCTTCACTTATGAGAATGTTTTTAATATCTCCATACTGTTTTATTTGTGGAGAAAGAGTGACGTGTGCTCCAAGCCATGGCCAATTCAAGCAATGTTTAATAATCATGTGAACTCTTTAGCACTAAGCCAATCATGGACTGGAACAAGACTGCCACTCTTCTTCTTCAAATGAAGCAATGTGTGGGTATTACAAATATAGGCTTAAACCAAACTGCAAATATTGGATTTTGACCCTTTACCTCTCTGGTATGGGTATAAAAATGGTTAATAGTACCCCATATTCCTAATCAGGTTGCCCTGGTCAGTGTATGAGACATTATTTATATGCTAAATGTATTTTTCACGTACTTTGTGTAGCTGTCTGAATCCCTGTTTCTAACACTCGCAGGTTTGAATCAAAGAATGGTAGCATTTGCAAAGCAGCTGGTGAAGAGTGGAAGTTCCTTTCTTGGTGAGCCTACTGTGAAGTCAACACTTACAGACACAACGTCTTCCACCTTCAGCTCCAAATCACAAACATCACAGGACCAAAAAGTTACTGCGAAACACACATTGATGCAAGCAGCCGATTTATTGGATTTTAAAGTTCATTTCGTAGATTTGCCTAAGGTAATCATCATTTTGCATATAATATGGGAACTATTATTTTGTATGAAGTAAATTTAAAATGTTGTTAATTTTAAAAAGCATGCTATATGCAGTTTAATTGAGAAGGTAACATATGCTTTTATGTCATCTTTACCCCTCCTCAATTTCACAATTTTTTTCTTGTGGAGATAGATCAAGCACACGCACTCAGCAGTTGAAAAGTTCTATAATCAGTAATTTTCCTCAAAAAGTGGGACTAGGATTGTCTCATTGTCTGTAACTTTTTCAACATATTCAGGTGGAATGAGTCTTGAATCTCCCATTAACCATTCTGGTATACATTTCCTGTGGGTTCTCTTACATTGCCCAAGATGGACACTGAGAGAGTTCCTCTGACAAATATGCAGCTCATTTCCTTACACATCCTTTTCCACTATGAGCTTGTGCTCCTTTCAGCCTATGCTTTCTTTCTTGATATTCTGTATTACTGCTGTTAAGCTGGTAGTGTATGAAGTAATATTTTAGTAATGTTGAAATAATGTTTCATACTGACTAATTTTTGCTAGGTTTTTTACTGAATAATGTTGGTGCAACATATTTCAGAAATGTTTCAAAAAGACATAAATTATGTTTCTATTTACAACTTAAGTAACCAAGCAATATTTTTTGTGAAAAAACGTGAATGGTTGCTTCAAAATACAAATGTTAACATTTTTCTTTCCTTTTCAAAATGTGTTTGAAGAGACAACAGGCTGATTAGATTAGATTAGATCATGAATATGACACTTCGTAATGATGTGGAACGTGTCAGGTTAGTAAAAGGTGTCTATACAAGATATTACATTACACAAAACTCTTCCCGTTATCCACCAGGCCTCAATCTCCGCTAATTTCAAGTTGCCGCCACTCATACCTCACCTGTCATTCAACAACATCTTTGCTGCCTCTGCACTTCCGCCTCGACTGACATCTCTGCCCAAACTCTTTGCCTCTGTATATGTCTGCTTGTGTCTGTATATGTGTGGATGGATATGTGTGTGTGTGTGTGTGTGTGTGCGAGTGTATACCCGTCCTTTTTTCCCCTAAGGTAAGTGTTTCCGCTCCTGGGATTGGAATGACTCCTTACTCTCTCCCTTAAAACCCACATCCTTTCGTCTTTCCCTCTCCTTCCCACCTTTCCTGATGAGGCAACAGTTTGTTGCGAAAGCTTGAATTTTGTGTGTATGTTTGTGTTTGTTTGTGTGTCTTTCGACCTGCCAGCGCTTTTGTTTGGTAAGTCACATCATCTTTGTTTTTTGATAAATTTTTCCCACGTGGAATGTTTCCCTCTATTATATTAATATCATTAATTTGAACCCAACAATTACGTTTGTTATTGTCACTGTTGCATTTCGAAATCTTTCCTGTCGTCTTATTTTCTCTTTGTGTTTTTGCCAGTAGTTTCACTTTGTATTCACCTTCTCCTTTTTACCGTAACCTGCTATACAATTTTATCCCGGCTATATATACTCAATAATACGTAACCCACATCCAAACCATAACCAAAAAAAATTTTTTGCTGCTTTCAACACTACCGCTGCTATAAAATCCACTGTTTCTAGTTCACAAACAGTTCCTTTCACCTTTTAAACAACCATTTCGGCTTGGTCTTTAAATATGTCTGCTTGTGTCTGTATATGTGTGGATGGATATGTGTGTGTGTGCGAGTGTATACCTGTCCTTTTCTCCCCTAAGGTAAGTCTTTCCGCTCCCGGGATTGGAATGACTCCTTACCCTCTCCCTTAAAACCCACAACCTTTTGTCTTTCCCTCTCCTTCCCTCTTTGCTGATGAGGCAACAGAAACCCACAACCTTTCGTCTTTCCCTCTCCTTCCCTCTTTCCTGATGAGGCAACAGTTTGTTGCGAAAGCTTGAATTTCGTGTGTATGTTTGTGTTTGTGTGTCTATCGACCTGCCAGCACTTTCGTTCGGTAAGTCACATCATCCGTTGTCAGCGGCCGCTGTTGACATTTCGACGTCTTCTATAGTCTTATATACTGTCTGTCTTGCGCGACGCCTCCACCGCCTTCTATACGGCATCTTGGCAGCGTTCAATGCAGTTGCGTGTGCGACAGCAGCAGCGCGAATGGCGCGAAGGCGCTTATCGCTCGCTTATATAACACCGGACTGCTTAGGCGCTGCTTAACTCCGCGGCAGTCCCAATTCTTATCTTGTGTAAACAAACTGCGCTCGTTAACACAGCGCTCGCCGGCCTGTGTTATCTCCATGTTATAAGCCCCATGTAAACTCCGCGGCACGGCCCTAGTAATTTTAAGGGCCGTGCTCGCTCCCAAGCGCCGCTGCCATCTTGCGCGCGCGCTAGAGGCGCGGGGCAAACTCTATGCGGAGTTTGCATGGGGCTTATAACATGGAGATAACACAGGCCGGCGAGCGCTGTATTAACGAGCGCAGTTTGTTTACATAAGATAAGAATTGGGGCTGCCGCAGAGTTAAGCAGCGCCTAAGCAGTCCGGTGTTATATAAGCGAGCAATAAGCGCCTTCGCGCCATTCGCGCTGCTGCTGTCGCACACGCAACTGCATTGAACGCTGCCAAGATGCTGTATAGAAGGAGGTGGAGGCGTCGCGCAAGACAGACAGTATATAAGACTATAGAAGACGTCGAAATGTCAACAGCCGCCGCTGACAAGAAGAAAAATGCAATCAAATCTGTTGCCGCACACGCATTGCTAGGTGGACCATCTGTGTTTTGTGGTTGCAGACTGAATTTCAGCATTGATTTGAATGACACATTTTCACATGGTAATGGCTGGTTAACAGTAGCAATTGTACGTGGTGGTACAGGTGTGTCAAACGTGTCTGGACTGGAAAGCTTTGTCGACAGAGACATCATAGCCTACAAAACATATCATGTTACTGAAAATGCTAATAAAGACTTCGGCAAATCAGCATATATGTCCCCATCACCCTTTGTCCTGTATACTCGTAAGAGATGTAAAATTAATATATATAATACATGGAAACATTCCACGTGGGGAAAATTATATATAAAAACAAAGATGAGGTGACTTACCGAACGAAAGTGCTGGCAGGTCGATAGACACACAAACATACACACAAAATTCTAGCTTTCGCAACCAACAGTTGCCTCATCAGGAAAGAGGGAATGAGAGGGAAAGATGAAAGGATGTGGGTTTTAAGGGAGAGGGTAAGGAGTCATTCCAATCTCGGGAGTGGAAAGACTTACCTTAGGGGGAAAAAAAGGACAGGTATACACTCGCACACATACACATATCCATCCAAACATACAGACACAAGCAGACATATTTAAAGACAGAGTTTGGGCAGAGATGTCAGTCGAGGTGAAAGTGTAGAGGCAAAGAAGTTGTTGAAAGACAGGTGAGGTATGAGTGGCGGCAACTTGAAATTAGCGGAGATTGAGGCCTGGTGGATAACGAGAAGAGAGGATATACTGAAGGGCAAGTTCCCATCTCCGGAGTTCGGATAGGTTGGTGTTGGTGGGAAGTATCCAGATAACCCAGACGGTGTAACACTGTGCCAAGATGTGCTGGCTGTGCACCAAGGCATGTTTAGCCACAGGGTGATCCTCATTACCAACAAACACCGTCTGCCTGTGTCCATTCATGCGAATGGACAGTTTGTTGCTGGTCATTCCCACATAGAACGCATCACAGTGTAGGCAGGTCAGTTGGTAAATCACGTGGGTGCTTTCACACGTGGCTCTGCCTTTGATCGTGTACACCTTCCGGGTTACAGGACTGGAGTAGGTGGTGGTGGGAGGGTGCATGGGACAGGTTTTGCACCGGGGGCAGTTACAAGGATAGGAGCCAGAGGGTAGGGAAGGTGGTTTGGGGATTTCATAGGGATGAACTAAGAGGTTACGAAGGTTAGGTGGACGGTGGAAAGACACTCTTGGCGGAGTGGGGAGGATTTCATGAAGGATGGATCTCATTTCAGGGCAGGATTTGAGGAAGTCGTATCCGTGCTGGAGAGCCACATTCAGAGTCTGGTCCAGTCCCGGAAGTATCCTGTCACAAGTGGGGCACTTTCGTGGGTCTTCTGTGGGGGATTCTGGGTTTGAGGGGATGAGGAAGTGGCTCTGGTTATTTGCTTCTGTACCAGGTCGGGAGGGTAGTTGCGGGATGCGAAAGCTGTTGTCAGGTTGTTGGTGTAATGGTTCAGGGATTCCGGACTGGAGCAGATTCGTTTGCCACGAAGACCTAGGCTGTAGGGAAGGGACCGTTTGATGTGGAATGGGTGGCAGCTGTCATAATGGAGGTACTGTTGCTTGTTGGTGGGTTTGATGTGGACGGACGTGTGAAGTTGGCCATTGGACAGGTGGAGGTCAACGTCAAGGAAAGTGGCATGGGATTTGGAGTAGGACCAGGTGAATCTGATGGAACCAAACGAGTTGAGGTTGGAGAGGAAATTCTGGAGTTCTTCTTCACTGAGAGTCCAGATCATGAAGATGTCATCAATAAATCAATATATATATATATATAAAGAAACAAAGATGAGGTGACTTACCGAACGAAGGCGCTGGCAGGTCGATAGACACACAAACAAACACAAACATACACACAAAATTCAAGCTTTCGCAACAAACTGTTGCCTCATCAGGAAGGAGGGAAGGAGAGGGAAAGACGAAAGGAAGTGGGTTTTAAGGGAGAGGGTAAGGAGTCATTCCAATCCCGGGAGCGGAAAGACTTACCTTACAGGGAAAAAAGGACAGGTATACACTCGCACACACACACACACATCCATCCACACGTACAGACACAAGCAAAAATATGTCTGCTTGTGTCTGTATGTGTGGATGGATATGTGTGTGTGTGCGAGTGTATACCTGTCCTTTTTTCCCCCTAAGGTAAGTCTTTCCACTCCTGGGATTGGGATGACTCCTTACCCTCTCCCTTAAAACCCACTTCCTTTCGTCTTTCCCTCCCCTTCCCTCCTTCCTGATGATGCAACAGTTTGTTACGAAAGCTTGAATTTTGTGTATATGTTTGTGTGTCTATCGACCTGCCAGCGCCTTCGTTCAGTAAGTCACCTCATCTTTGTTTTTATACATCATAATTTTTCCCACGTGGAATGTTTCCCTCTCTCTCTCTCTCTCTCTCTCTCTCTCTCTCTCTCTCTCTCTCTCTATATATATATATATATATATATATATATATATATATATATATATATATAAAAAAACAAAGATGAGGTGACTTACCGAACAAAAGCGCTGGCAGGGTCGATAGACACACAAAGAAACACAAACACACACACAAAATTCAAGCTTTCGCAACAAACTGTTGCCTCATCAGGAAAGAGGGAAGGAGAGGGGAAGACGAAAGGAAGTGGGTTTTAAGGGAGAGGGTAAGGAGTCATTCCAATCCCGGGAGCGGAAAGACTTACCTTAGGGGGAAAAAAGGACAGGTATACACTCGCACACACGCACATATCCATCCACACATACAGACACAAGCAGACATATATATATATATATATATATATATATATATAGTGAGGCTACAGTGAAGATCTCTAGCTCTTTAAATAAGTGTCTGCAGGATGATCTTGGATGAGCTCCAGCAATTATTCTGATTACATGCTTTTTGCAATGAACACTCTTTTACTCAATGATGAGTTACCCCAGAATATGATGCCATACGAAAGCAGAGAATGAAAATAGGCGTGGTAAGCTAATTTACTGAGATGTGTATAGCTAAAATTTGCAATGACCGTAATAGCATAAGTAGCTAAACTCAAACATTTCAGCAGATCTTCAGTGTGTTTTTTCAAGTTCAACTCCTCATCAATGCATACACCTAGAAATTTTGAATATTCTACCTGAGCTACCGATTTCTGATCGAAGTCTATATTTATTAATGGTGTCATTCCATTTACTGTGTGGAACTGTATATACTGTGTTTTGTCAAAGTTTAATGAGAGCCCATTTGCAGAGAACCACTTAATGATTTTCTGAAAAACATTGTTTACAATTTCACCAGTTAATTCTTGTCTGTTGGGTGTGATAGCTATACTTGTATCATCGGCAAAAATTACCAGCTTTGCATCTTCATGAATATAGAATATCAAGTCATTAATATATATTAAGAGCAGCAGAGGACCCAAGACCGAACCTTGCGGCACCCCATTCTTGATTGTTCCCCAGTTTGAGAAATCACCAGTTTTTGGCATATTATGTGAACTGCTTATTTCAACTTTCTGCACTCTTCCAGTTAGGTATGATTTAAACCATTTGAGCACTGTCCCATTCATACCACAGTACTTGAGCTTATCTAGAAGTATTCCATGATTTACACAATCAAAAGCCTTTGATAGATCACAAAAAAATCCCAACAGGTGACTTCCGGTTACTCAGAGCATTTAATATTTCATTAGTGAAAGTATATATGGTATTTTCTGTTGAAGAACCCTTCTGGAAACCAAACTGACATTTTGTTAAAACTTTATTTTTACAAAGGTGTGAAGCTACTCTACAATACATTACTTTTTCAATAAGGCAGTTAGAAGAGAGATGGGGCGGTAGTTGTTGACATCAGACGTATCCCCTTTTTTATGCAGTGGTTTAACAATGGCATACTTCAGTCTATCTGGGAAAATAACCTGCTTCAGAGAGCTATTACATATGTGGCTAAGAATCCCACTTATTTCTTGGCGACAAGCTTTTATTATCCTGTTGGAAATGCCATCAATTCCATTTGAGCTTTTATTCTTGAGAGAGTTTATTATCTTCCTTATTTCAGAAGGAGAGGTGGGTGGAATTTCAATTGTATCAAATGGTGTGGGTAAGGCCTCTTCCATTAATTGCCTTGCTTCTTCTAATGAACACTTAAAAAATGATTATTCAAAATGTTTTCGACTTCCGGCTTGTTGTTTATCGAGTTTCCATTTGCTTTGATGGTGATGCTGTCATCCTCTACTCTTGGTTGCCCTGTCTCCCTTGTAATAATATTCCAAATTGTTTTGATTTTGTTATCAGAGGTATTAATCTCAGACATGATGCACATGCTTCTGGACTTTTTAATAACCTTTCTTAATGTAGCACAGTAGTTTTTATAATATTTGGCTGTTTCTGGGTCATTACTCTTTCTTGTTGTTAGATAAAGTTCCCTTTTGTGGTTACAAGATATTTTTATTCCTTTAGTAAGCCACGGTTTTTTGCATGGTTTCTTACAATTAGATTTAACTACTTTCTTGGGGAAACAGTTTTCAAATTCTCTTACAAGTGTATCATGAAATAAGTTATGTTTTAAATTAGCATCGGGTTCCTTGTGCACCTCATCCCAGTCTAACTGCCGAAGATTTTCTCTGAAATTTCTAATTGTTGAGTCATTAATTGTACACACAACTTTGGAAGGTAGTTTTGAATTACTGAATGGAGCTATGTCATATACTGTAACTAGCTGAGCATCATGATCAGAAAGGCCATTCTCAACAGGACAAGAATTTATGTTTTTAAACATATCTTGGTCTATAAAAGTATTATCTATCAGTGTGCTGCTGTCCTTTACTACCCAAGTAGGAAAATTAATGACAGATGTCAAATTGAAAGAACCGAGCAAGACTTACAGGTCATTCTTCCTATTACATTCTTTCAGTGAATCAACATTGAAGTCCCCACAAATAATCATTTGCTTTCCCCTATCTGACAGATAGCACAACAAGGCATCCAAGTTTTCCAGGAATAAATGAAAGTTTCATGAAGGGGACCTGTATACTGTTACAATTAAAAGAGCCCTCTTTCAGTGTAAGTTGACAGGCACATGCTTCTATATGTTGCTCTAGACAAAACTTTTTTGTATCTAAGCTTTCTACACAGTGATAACTTTTGACATGTATGGCAACTCCTCTCACCTTATTCTCTCTACTCATATGTGCAGCTAGTTTATAACCACTGATATTTACCTTTTCCATATCAGACACAATGTGATGCTCAGACAGGCATAGTGTATCTATTACATTATAAGATTCAATGTCATGTAAACAAACCAGGAGCTCATCTACTTTATTCTTCAATCCTGGGATATTTTGGTGAGAAATGGTGGGAACAGTGGATGAGCCATTGAAAATTAGGAATAGAATATTATGAAACAAAAAACAGAATTTTTGTAGTGAGTGGTATTTGTGGTACTACATTTTCTTCAGTGCATTTATATTACTGAGTGACTTTCCTGGAAGCCAGTTCCAATTGTAGGTTGCCTATATAACTGGTTCCATGGGCAACAAAAATTTTACTTTTATTATATAATTACTGACCAAATTTAAAATGCTATTAGAATCTACTCATTAAATGGTATAAATCTTATGTTACAGGTTTAACAAAGTAAGACAAGTATTACAGTTAGAAACTGTGTATATATCTTGAAGCAGCATAATTCACTACATGCAAATAACCAGATTATATTCACCCATTATTTAAAAATAAGACCTAGTGACTTACAACAAACTTTACACACAATTTCTAACATTCGTGGAGTTTTTCTCTTACTGACATCCTTCCAAGAAACAATAAAAGGAAAAAAAATTGTCACTGTTTTCATTGTTTGTGCAGCATCAGGCAAGATGTTATAATTTATTACTTCTTTACCACTGACTCTATTCGCAACACAATGGTTTGGACAGTATCCACATATACCACTGAATGCTCTTGCAAAATTATATCACAGCACACAGTTCTGAAGATAGACATCATAGGCATTAAGATGCAGGGGAAACCTGTTTTTACTTGAAATAGAGTGTAAAGTACCCATACTATATTCATCCAGGTTTCATAATGAGAACAGTTACTGACTTCCAACAAACTTAAAGCATGATTTCAAACCTTTTCTAAGCTTTTTCTTGCTTATATGCTTAATGCCAGATATTCAGTACATTAACCTATGCATGAAAAAGAAAAGTACATAACAATGAACAAATTTAAAGTGTCATTAGGTAAGATATTATTTGTCATCAAGTTAATATGTGTGTAACAAAACATTGCTTGTTTTATGCAGCCTAATGATGAATTCTTAAGTTTGGTATCATTGGCAACAAACCAGCCTTCACTTTGTCTCGGTGTTGGATCAACAGTTGATGCCTCACAGGAACAGGTGAGTTTGTTTGTTAATCAGTTTTCATCTGTTTCATTAACTGATGTTCATCAAAAAGTTGCTGTCAAAAAAATTCATGCATGTAGAAGTAAATTGTGTCCTCATTAATTTATTCTTTTTATTTATTTATTGCTGTACAAATGTTGTGCGCGCATGCCCATCATCAGCAGTTTCTTAGCACATCCCAAAGCAATTTCTGATAATATAGTTATCTAATTATATGACAGGGATATTCACTATATAAGTTTGGATAATGTGTAACAGCGAAATTTGTATTCTGATTACCACAGTCATAAAATTAGATGGTTATATGAACCTTATCAGATAACATCTTAGGTATGTGCTATTAATTGTGATGTTTTTTGTATGGTGGTTAGCAACATGCTGGAATATCATTAATGCAGACCACTTTACTTTTTATGTTCATGACTGTGACTGCTTGGAAGATTGTTACTGGAGTCATTCTCCAACTTCACTGCTAGTTCTGTTAAGAGACTCTATAACAAATTTTTACTTCCTTTGAATAACATAAAAAGTCCATTTGTTTGAATAACCCATATATTGACATGATGTAAAGAGCTTCGGTCAGTGCCAACATTCGGCACCGACTATATGAAGCACATTTCATTCATTTATTACACGTCATAACATTCATTACTATACATAGCACCTTAAGAAACCTTCACCACTCCAGAGTAGGTAAGCAATCCTTGGCACTCCTGTTTCCACACCTTGCAGTATGCCCTCCCACAAAGTTGCTGAGATGCCATCCCTTCTTGAAGATTCGTGTCATCCCTCGGCATCACTCACCACATGCAGATAAAATAACAATCCTCACAAAATGTGTGTGGTTTTACCTGCAACACCTTATTTTATAATTTTCATTTGCAAGTATCGTTCTCTGATAAGAAGAAGTAAGGATAAACATCACGTCTCTGGAGTGTTATGTACTGTTACAGAAACTAGTATTTATAAGATGCAACTGATAGTGAACATGTGTGCCCAATACTTATCTGGCAGTAAGTAAATGGCAGGCGGGCGTGTGTTTGTGTGAATTTGAAGTAATACATTCTGCCACCTAATATTCAATTTCAGGCTGCCCTGAGAGCTTTGAAGGCCTTGTGGAAACTGGATGTGGAACAAATCTCGTCTAACTCTGCTCCCAATAAAACGATGGGCTGGGGAGACTGGTAAGTGTTTACAGTATCTGCTTTTATATTATTATGTTATATAGGGCTTGTATGACAACTGTTTACAGTGTACCACAGTGGTGTATGGCAATTCAAAATGAACAGTTTGATGTATAGGACATTTGCACTTTACCAAGCTGGGAAACAACCTTGGATTGGCCTATAAAAGCCACCTAAGCTACAGCATATGTCAGCTATGAGAGATTTTGACTAAAATTGCCGTCGAATATTAGAAACACCTTGTTGTTGCATCTATAAAATGTAAAATTGATGTTTGTCTAAATTTTATGTTGAAATGTTTTTAATTTTAAAAGTATAAAACTAACAGGTAAATAGTTTTGTATGTCTGGACTTCTTACTACTGTGCTTGTAGGTTTTAAGTTTAGATTGAATTGTAAATGTGAATTGTTTTTGCATAACATTTACATTAAGTCTTCTATCTTCCATTACCCTCACGAAAAGGTTTAAATTAGTAAAAGTAACAAAATAGCTGATGTCAAAAATCTCGCATGATGAAGTTGCTACAGTGTATGTAGTTTTTGTAGGCCAGTACAAGGTTGTCCCTCCTTAGTAGACTGCAAGTGGTCTACATCAAATTATTCATCTCAAGTTCCCTTTACCGCTGAGGTATTTCCTTTACCGCTGAGGTACATCATAAACAGTTATCATTTACACCATGTGTCCTCTCTGTGTATCGTATGTGCACTTGGGTATTGTGACACACCCTTTATTCCTTCTGTTTATGTAACTATTGTTTCCCACAACCTCCATCTTGTTACATGGTATAGCATGATAGCTTCTCATTTTAATCTATGTATTTACTGCAAACTAATTCAGCTTTTCCTACTTTTGTTAGTATGTCACTAGGATCCAATGTTTTAGGAAACTTGTTTAAAGTTCTGGATAATAAAAGAGGCAGTATATGATAATAAGTCAGATGACTTACACTGCTGTTCACTGTTTTGTTTCGTAATCTGAAACTGACAACTATTGCCAGTTCGGAGATACTGGTCCCCGTTTGTGATAGGTAGGCCTAACAGACGGTAACACCCAAAGATAAATATAAAGCACTGTTGCATTACAAGAACAAGAAGTGTGCAGCAACATCCGTCTCTCTCTCTCTCTCTCTCTCTCTCTCTCTCTCTCTCTCTCTCTCCCCCCCCCCCCCCCTCTCTCCCCCTCTCCCCCCCGCCCCCCCTTCTTCTTCCTCCCCCCCCCCCCAAAGAAATGTTTATATTTAGTATTTAAAATGATAACAGTGTGACATACCAATTAGTACCATATTATTTGCCAATTACACACTTAGTTGAAGGTCCCCACAGTTTGGACATAATTAGATCTGTACATAATACTCATGTTTACTGTACAGTCTTGACATCTTCAGAAATGCCATTTTTGACTTTGTTATGATGATTTAAAAATGGTTCTTGGCCCGAAACTAGTCATTGTTTTAGTAGTCGAATAAAAGGTACTCATACACTCATTTTATACTAAGCACTCTTTCATCCAGCAAGAGGAAGCAAGGAATTGTTGAGCATAGAAGTCTTCAGGAGTTTTAGTGCTGGCCAGGATTTCAGTCAGACAAGATTTAGGGGAATAGGAAGAGAGTGGAAACTTAAAAATAACATCTTGAAACAGGTAGGACTCAAGTTGTGTAATCAACCTTTCACCAAGCACAGCTGAACAGGTTAATGAACATCAAAATTTTCTATCAGTTATTTGTCAACAGTCAAGAGCAATTACACCTTGACTTAGCAGCTTCCCTTCTCTTAACCCTTTTCGTTGCTGTGTGCTTCTGTATTGGAGCAATTGCTCTGTCGTTGAGATATGCTGATAGCTCTGTTTGGTACATTGCCCCCACTCCTGCTTCATTTCAACAGTACATTTATCTGGTTATCAACATAAATTTGTAAGAAGTAAACAGCTACTTTAGAACATGCAATACATTTATTTCCTTCTGGATCATTTGATGGATTGTTATGGCTGTCTGAATGTAAAGTGTCAGATTGATACACAGTGTTGGATTGCATTATTTTATGGAAATTTTATTATTTTAGGTGGGATATGCTCGATCACGGCAAGCTACAGTAATACATTCAATCCTCTTGAGCCAGAACATATTTAAGAAGTCACAAAGACTGTGTTTGAATAGGATAATAATGAAGTTAAAGATGGTTTTGAAGACAAAATGGACACTGTGAGTGACTGAGATGTTGAAGTTCACAGAAAGATTCAGAAACAGATGAAAACAACAATGAGGATGATGAAGAAGTACTTGAGAAAAATGAGTGTTGTTATATTGGAATTAACAAAGACACAACATGAAATAAAGTTCCACCATCAGAGAGAGTATGCTTCATGGCCTGTAGTATTATCTGAAAGTTACCTAGGCCTACAGGAGCAGCAAAAGCAGTGAGAACAGCTTCAAAATGCTGGAATTGCCTCATAGATGATGACATTTTGTCAATTATATTTCTGTAAACAAATCAGCATATTGAGAAAACAAATCTTCATTTTGGTCTGAGAGAGGGAGAGAGAGAGAGAGAGAGAAAGAGAGAGAGATGGAAAACCAACAGATGTTATTGATTTGAAAGCCTTAATCAGTCTCTTATTTTAGCTGCTGTTAACAGTAGTAACAGGAAAATCTTAGGAGATCTGTGGGTAGCCAATGGGGACAGTATTGGAAAGTGTTCACCTCATAATGAATGTAAAGTATTTCAAATTCATAATGTAGTGCCATTGCTGTCATGCAATCCATGATGAAAGGAGACGATTTCACAAGATAAAGGCAATAATTTATCAATTTTGTTGCCAGTTTAAGAAATACAGCAATCAGCAGTTTGTAGTGGCATAAATAAAATACATAAAAAAGTGGCCAGTTGCTGTATTTCTTAGACTAAGATAACTGCAATTCGAGAAATATTTTCTATGTTTGTACAGAACTGTTATAAATCCTATACTCTAGGAAAAATGTTACAGTAGATGAGAAACTGGAAGAATTCTGTGGAAGGTGCAGCTCGTTCCAATATGTAAATGCAGCAGTCCAAACAAACAAGACATTAAGATATTTGCTCTTGTGGACGCATGAATATTTTACCGTATAATTGGAATCGGAAGGATTCAATGACATAAGCAACCAACCTTTAGAAGTGGTTCTGTGACTGTGTGAATTTGTTTAGCAGTAAGCTCGAAAATTTTGCAGATGAGTGGTTCGCCAATATTGGCTTGATAGGAGTGTTAGGAAGGAAAAAATCTTTCTTTTGTTTTGAAGATAAGAAGTGTGAGATTCCTCCGAAGTTTACTACCACTAGAGGAAGATCTGTCCAGAGTTCACTTTTTGACCTCAAGAAATGATGTACTCCAGTTTCCTATTATTCTAAAAATGTATATGATCCTAGTGTGAGATTAATTCAGTAGATGCTTACACAGAAGATAAACAAAACTAATCCACTGTAACATTGTACAATGGCTCAAAAGGTTGAGTCAGAACTGTGGATGAGTTGACCACTTCATACAATGTTGCAAGAAATGAGCACTTTTGGCCCAGGGTTATACATTTTGCAGTGATCAATATGAGTGGAACAAAAGCATGAATAATTTTATTTTGGCAGCAATGGAACATGTATCAGAAGAAGAAGATTCCTGAAACAACTGTCTTTTGCATTAGTTTTGCATTATTTGGCGTGAAGAAGTTTGGACACCACAGAAATTCATTCGGACCTTCAGCAGATCCAAAAATGTTATAGACTGACATTTGAAGAAGTAGAAGGTGAAACTTGGGTCAAGAGGAAGAAGTGTAATACCTGCACAGTGAAGAGAAAACTGACAAAATATTGTTGCAAAATTTGTTAGAAGCCAATCTGTTTGATGAACATTCAAACTTTCTGCTCTGACTTTGGTAAAATTTCTCATTTGTTATCACATTCCAGTAGTGATGATCGAGACAACAGAATTATTAATATTATCACTGTTCTTGTTCTTTTATATCATCTTTATCTTTCTGTGAAGATATTTGCCATTTATAAAGCGTTTAATTATTGAAATGTAATAAAACAAGTGTAATTAAGTGATGTGATCAATTTTGCATACCACATCTGATGTCATTACAGAGAATACCACATCCCATAGAGGGTTAACTGAAAATGGAAGCATAGAGGAGATGTAGGAATAAGCTGAGAAGAACAGGCTGTGGAAAGAAAGACAATAAATCTTCAAACTACAAGAAAAATTAATAAATTAAAAATAGATCTAAAGTGATGTAGTTTTGAACAGGGGAGTGATTGAGAAAAATTCATAGATTGCAGAATAGGTCCTGCCTGTGTAGCATTAAGATGTTAACCCTTAACTCGCGAGTTGACTTTTCTGTAATATATACCACGAGATGGGGTCTGTGGGACCCCTATGTTTAAACCGAAATTTAAGGCAAAAAGCATTTGAAATTTTTAATTCATTTTCACAATTATTTAAGTGTTGATTAAATGCTTTAAGTTTATTTTATTGCACTAAACAAAGCCTACAGCATTTTGCTGTTTATCATACAAAAGCACATAAGTTTGTGTGTGTGTGTGTTTTTTTTTTTTTAATAGTACACATAAATAGACTGTTAGAGTGCTGAACATTTATGAAAAATGGTAAAAAATATCAGCAATTGCTTAAAAATCGCAGGTTTTAGATCATTCATTGTTTTTACCAGTTAAATTCAGCATTTTTACTCATCCAATATTTTTTTTTCTTTTTTTAATAGTGTGCATAAATAGACTGTTAAGAGTACTGAATTTTACAGTCTGAAAAATTATACAATCACTGTAGCAAATAAATTCCCAAATACAACTAAATTCCAGGATTTAAATTTGCACATAAAAATTACACCCAATAAGTTCAGAAAAAAATGTTAACACACAAGGTACACTTGTGTCCTCGGGACCCAGATAAATTTTGAACAGGTTTTGGAAGAAAATAACAAAGTTGATAAAATTTAAATACTAACTATTTAATATGGTAGTATTAATCCTAATACAAAGCTAGTTTCAGTATTTCTGGTCATCTCTTCCATAAATTGTATAAAAAGACAGTGAAGTACTTAAAGCACAAAAAGTGAAAAACATTCATTTGTCAAGTCTTACTCATGAGCTACAAACAATAACCTGTATAACTGTAATTACACATTTACAATCAAAATGGACTGTTCTTCAAAGCTGTAAACCGAAAGAAAAGTTCAAATACAGTGTAAAGATTTCTGCAGGCATAGCTTCTGGGAAGATTCTATGGTGACATTTTCAGCCAAATGATATACCTTATTTATGAAAATGGTAAAAAAAAGCAGCAATTGCTTAAAAATCTCAGGTTTTAAATCATTTATTGTTTTTACCAGTTAAATTCAGTATTTTTACTCATCCAAACCACCGAAACACTATGAGCACAACACACGCTGTCACTTCCACTTGTATCATCAATATCACTGCCCACTGGTTCGTTCTGAGTATTGATGATGTCTTCCTCACCCATTTTTATGAAATCTAGTACAATAAATCCAAAATATTGTGAGTGCAGTTAAGAAAATAAACTTTCACTGCAGGTACAACTGGGTCATTGGGACCCATGTGCTTTTATAGATGCAAAACTAGCAGAGACACACGTGTGACAATGCTGTGGGCAGATAGCCAACTGAATGCTGGGAGAGTACATAGGAGTGCAAGTCAGTGTTGCTGCACATCTTGCAGTGCTGCAAAAAATAAATTTCTCTCAGGTCCCTAGGACCCAGGTGTACCAGTTAAGTATTTCAGTGAAGAAGCAGAGAGGTCTCCATCACAACTTTCCCAGAAGTGCTTCCTCTGAATGATACTCTTGTTTGATAGCAGAACTGTGATCACTGGCAATTGCAAAATCATCATCTTTTTTGCTTATTTCTTTATCTATATTATTGACAACTTCCTCCGTAGACCGACTAACAGTTTCATCAAACTCGGGAAAGTTAAAAATGACACATTCGTGCCAACACATAATGAGCTATACCGTACTGTACTGAAGGATACAAGTACATAGTTCACAAGGTGCGGTTTAAGAGACTCCAACACCTATCAATAACATGTGTCGACAGTAAATTCAGAAAGCGATAACGCAACTGACAACAAAATGTCATAGGCTTGGCAATCTAAGGAGGGTAGGGGAGTATAGAAGCATTCCACCACAACTGCCCTTGGAGAGCAAGTTCGAAAATTTTCGCACAGTCTGTGAGACCACACCTCATGAGTTAAGTTGTCCAAGTAGTTGGAATAGTAAAGTCACAGCCCTTGTGTTGAAGTCTATGCGCTGTGGCAGGGTATTGCGTAACAAGTATATTTGTCCATTCATCTTCCTAAACCAATCAGATTGTAGAGTCTAGGGAATTCTTTTTCAAAGAAAAGTGGTGTAACCTGAGGTGGAATGTGTTATCTATAGAAAGTGTCATGAGATTCACTGTTGACTCTCTTGGCACTGGTAGACAACTCCATACATATTATTACCTGAAATAAGTACTGGTTGTGACTCATAAAGTAAATATTTCAAAATACGTAGTACCTTTTAATTATGGCCTAATTTAAAGGTAGCTTTTGTTCTCCCTGTATTGTATTATCGATAAGAATAGAGTTTGTTCCAACTAATATTCTTACTTGCTTCTAGCCACTTATCTGACATAATTGAACCTAATTTTCTTTTTCTACCCCCTCAATGCTTCGTCACGGTCATTTGCTTTTTCTTTCCCTTTCAGTGTTGCTGGCATATTTGTTTTTCCTTGTCATGTCAGATTTTCAAATACCTGCTTTTTACAGCTTTTCATTGATCTTTCTGTTACTAAAATTTGTCTCTTTTTCTGGATGAATTTGTACTGGAGTACCTGAATAGTCGAATTCCCCTCAATAATTTTGTCCAATTTGTTGGAACTTGGACTTGAGGGTGTCACCTTTCATTTGTTTGAGCAGCTCTGTTGCCATGTGGCAGGTAGTAATTTTTTTTCTCTCTCTCTCCATTCGATTGAAGAGACATTTTGGAAAACATTCATGTGAACAGACAGTATGCAATATGTAGTGTCAATGAACAAGGTAAGAAGTTTCAAAGTATGGTATAATTTAGAAGTTTATATAAACCTTTTAACCAACTGATTACTGAAGCAGAATTGTTCAAAATGACTAATCTCTTAATGCATAGTTCACCAGAAATGAGTTCCAAATTACAAAAGAATAAAATGTTCATGTAATAATATCCCTGAGATGCCCTGGACCTCTACAAAGACCAAATACAGTTTTTCATCTCTTTTTATTGGTCTTTTTCATTATAGAAATGTGTACTGGAGCTTTTCAAAAGATGCCATCACTCACAAAAGAATGTGACCCTATTTACAGTAATAATGTGTTTCTTTTCTTATATGTTTTTCAACAGTTCGTGTCACAAACCAACACACATAGCATCCTTTGGTCTGATTGGGTTTCTCCTTCAGCCGAATGAAGTGCATGTAACATAAAACAACCAAAGAGGTTGTGATGTGCAGGAAGGATAGCCTGAAATTGGGGAGGCTGCACTTCCTTGTTTCTTACTGCTGAATCGTCTACAGCAGATGTAGCTGTGCTGTTTGTGGTTCTGCGTGAACACAATACATAAAGAGCTTGGATTTTAATTCACCAGCAGGCCATTAGATTGGTGATAAGAGCCTTCAAATAAACCCCACACCCAACCTTTGTGCTGAGGCTGCGGAACCATCTTTAACTGTCTGGTGGAAGTTTACTTCATAGTGCTACATGTATGTGTACCAGGTCGGTCACATGGTCTTCAACCTAAAATTATCTTTTTTGATAGTCAGTGAATATGCATATGCCATTCGCAGTCCATTTGGGATTAACATAAAGGTGCAATTTGCAGAGCTCTGTATTAGAGTGAATGACTGAAGGCAGTATAATGTGTTGGCAAGTTCTAGTCAAATGTACATGCTTTAGGACTGAAGGAGACCCACTCACCGAAAATCAAAAGCATCGAGTTGTCGACAGGCACACACAAAAAAAGAAAAATAGTTGCACGCCTGTGTACGTGCACATGCCCACACACACACACACACACACACACACAAAAACACACACACACACACTAGGTGCATTGGGGATTGTGTTGGGTGGGGGGAGGGTAGAGGGAGTAAACAGGTGGGGGTAGTGGTTGGACGTCAGTGACTAGCTACTCCGGAGGAGGCGGGCTAGAAATGCAGGAGGGACGGGTGGCAAGTGCACAGGCTGGGCACGTGATGCACAGGTATCAAAGCCAGCTGGGAGCAGCGTGTGCTGAAGGTGATGTAGGGATGTGGCTTGGGAGAGGATGATAGGGTTGAGGAAGGAGGAACTGTTGGATGGTGGTTGTGGGGGCAGTGGGGGCAGTGGGTTACAGTAGTGTTAGGCTAGGACAATTACCAGGAGCAGAGGATATGCTACAAGGACAAATGCCATCTGTATAATCCAGAAAACCTGGTGGTGAAGGGGAGGATCAAGATTGCTCAGGTTGTGAAGCATTCATAAAAATTGAGCATGTTATGATCAGCTGCTTGTTGTGCCACTGGGTGGTCGATATTGTTCTTGGCAACTGTTTGGTGGTGGCCATTTATCCTGGTGGACAGGCGGTTGGTAGTCATACCGACATAAACATCTGTGCAGTGTTTGCAGCAGAGATGGTGTGTGGCATGGTTGCTTTCACAGCTGGCCCGGCCTCTTATGGTATATTATAAGCCTGTGAAAGGGCTGGAGTGGGAAGTGCTGGATAGGTGTATTGAGCAGGTCTTGCACCTGGATCTTCCACAGGGAATGATTTCTGTGAGCATAGGAATGGACTGGGATGTTGTGTACATTGGGTGGGGTATGAAATACCACTTCAGGAGGGAAGGGAAGGATCTTGGTTAGCATGTCTCTCATTTAAGGGCCTGATGGTACATAAACAAAGCCCTGACAAGGTATATGAATCAGTTATTCCAATCAAGGGTGATATTGGGTGATGAGGTGAGACACTCCCTTGGGGGGGGGGGGGGGGGGGGGGGTTGTGCCTGCCTGTGAAAGTCTTCATGAGACCTTAGACGCACTGGGAAAGGGAGTTCTCATCATAGCAAATACATCATCCACGGGTAGCCAAATTGTGTGTAAGGGATTTGTTTGGTGTGGAATGGATGGCTGCTGTTGATGGGTGTAATATGGACAGAGGAGTGGATGGAGCCATAAGAGAGGTGTAGATCAAAGTCCAGGAAGGTGATGCATTTGGTTGAGGAGGCTCGGGTGAAGCAGATAAGAGAGAGGTGCTGAGGTGTGAAGGAATAATGATAGGGTGTCTTGTCCGTGAGTCTGGCTCATGAAGATACCACCAATGAACCTGAACCAGACCAAGAGTTTGGGGTTTTGGGAGACTAGTAAGGTTCTATGTGGCCCATAAACAGCCTGGCTTAGGAGAGTGCCATGAAGGTGCCAATGCCTATGTCATAGATTTCCTTTGAAGGGAGGGCATACAAATAAATTCATGGCACAACCAGCCTCGTTATGGGCCATTAGGTTCATTGGCTGTACCTTCATGATCCAGACTCAGGGACAAAACGTCATATCCTCATTCCTTCACGACCTCAACATCTTCTATCCCATCTGCTTCGCCTGTACCAACTCATCACAACATGTCACGTTCCTGGATGTTGACCTATACATCTCTGCTGGCTCCATCCTCACTTATGTCCACGTGAAAACCACTAAATGCCAACAGTACCTGCATTTCAACAGCTTCCATACCATCCACACCAAAAAATCCATCCCAAGTATCCATGGCTCCCTTGGACATTCTATTTCCCAGTATTCTGAATGTCTCATGAAGGTGTGACAAAGCAAGCTGGGATAATTTTAATTCCCCTCTTCTTTTACCATCTGCCTCCTTAGAAATTCATATTGTTCTTAACTAATTACCATTAACATACATGACTATAATCTGCATTTTCATAAAAGAGAAAGGTTGACCCTCAGTTTTAAAGTAAAGAACAGCAGATCTACTTTTGAACCTAGTTTTATGTATGTAATTGATTTTCTAATTTATTTTGACTGTTACTATTTAGTACCTTTCATTATAGGGCGAAGTCAGTAATTGTTTCGTAAGTTACATTCTATTGTTGACGTATAAACAAATATAAATTCTGTACGAATTGTAAATATTTGGAAGACGAAATGCTAGTATTCTTGAAGTATATTCCAAAGTAATTAACAGTTTTATCAAAAGTGTTGTTTACATAACTTTATATGTTCATTTCATCATTTAAATAAATAATTCGGCCTAAACCTTGTAGAAGAAGTAGTAAATTTTTTGATGTATTCTGTTAATTTAATTAGATAAGTTTTAATTGTAATTTCTGTAAAGTAAACTTTGAGCAATGTGTAGTTTCTGCACCTATTATTGTGAGGATATATAAGGGCCCAATTTTTGGTCACGGGACAGTCAGTCCACGGCCGAGTTTGACGAGGAACCTGTATTGCTTAGAACGACAACAATGTATCAACTTAACAGTGAAATAAGTGTTACACCAATGGGCCATCTGTTAAAGCAGTGACAATGACCGTTCAATTTTGAAGGACTGTGAACTGTGTAATTGTGTTTTTTACTGCTCGTAGATGTTACGCAGAAAACTATTGTAGCAGAATGTGGAGGTTCGCCTGCAAACTATTAATGAGGCTTACATAAAGTTTAAACAATAGTGCACTGGCCATACATATGTTAGTGTGTATTATTGGGGGGCGGGGGGGGGGGGGGGGGGGGGGCTGTGCAAAGTGAAAGAAAATCGGTGAAACGCAAATGTGTACCTGTCGGCTACATTATTTACAGTAGTCAGCCCACTTTTCAGCCAATGTAGCAACGCAGTACATCGACACCGAGGACAATCAACAAACGAAGAAATAAAGCAGGTAGAACCGCTACAAAGGCTTTCACAGGCAGGCACTATCCCATGAACTTAATACACAAACAGATTTCCTGTGCCTTATCTTCACACACCCCACTCCTCCGACAGGCCCCACAAATCAGCTTCTAGGAGTGTCCACCTCAATGCTCAGTATCACCCTGGACTGGAAAAACTGAACCATATCCCTTTTCAAGGTTTTGTTTATCTATCACCATGCCTTGAAAAGGGGGACATGCTACCTGAGACCCTTTCTCTGAACTAAGCAATGGATGTTACCCTGAGACAGTGTCCTCTGCTGCTGTAACCACCCTGGCCTGAATCTCTGGTAGCCCACTACCCCCACACCTCCACCCAACAGTATCCTCCCCTCCATTGTGTTACACCCTCCAAAATCACATCCTCACGTCACCTTCAGCATGCACCATTCCCCGCCAGTTCCATAATCTGTGCATCACATGCCCAGCCTGTGCACCTGTCACCCCTCCCTCCCGCATTCCTAACCAGCAAATCAGTTGCCTCCTCTTGAGCTACTAGTCACCCATCTCCAACTCTTCTCCCTGCCTCTCACCCTCTACCGACCCCACGCCACCCAACACATTCCCCACCCCACTTAGTCCACTTGCCGAAATGCATCTCTGGCATTATACATCCAGCTGACACCATATAGCAACTTAGGAGCGTGCGTGCATGCACACCTCTTGACGACCCAACTCTTCCGCGTTTCAGTGCTCAGTTTCTTTTATTCCCAAGGAATTGATGCTGTAACCCAAGGCTGGAGAAAGATTCCTTGTACTTCGTCTAACTTAAGACAACCATTTTACGAATTTTTAAATGATCATCAAATTTGATATGTTGTTTACCTTGATATGTCTGAGCAGGGCAATACTATTGGCAACTTACTATTTTCCCATTACAGGTGTCACTAGATTTTGATTCCAGACAAATTTATGATCTTTGACACAGACCTGTATCCAGTGCTGAAAGTACTGGTGCAGACGAGATGCAACCAATCTGATTCCCTAAGTACCCAATAGAATCTTTAGCAAATGTACCCAGCAAACAATATGGTACAAAATGTACAAGATGCCTTTCCATACTACAATGGCAAGGAAAGTAATTCTGATTCTTCTTGGCACTGGGCTTTGTATGAATCCAGGGAAATGAGAAAGCTGATGTTGCAGTGAGGAAAACAATGTATTACCCTGTGGTCTGTGGTATCCTGTAGGATGCTATTATCTTGTCGTTGAAGAAGAAACTTACCTGCCAGTGGGAGACGAGTGGCGGACAGTACAATACAACAAACTAAGGTTATACTCCAATTGAAATTATTTCATGATTTACATATCAGCAAATCAAATGGTAGGAGCCTGGTGTCAGCCAATCGCAACTGTTTGTTTGGTTTCGTTTGCTCACTGTGTTGCCTATTCTGTGGGAACGATTAGCAGAGCCTTGCCACCTGACATGACATGCAGAGTCAGGAGGGCATTGAAGGTGGGGCAGGTCACAAGGGGACAAGAGGGGAAGGAGCACACAGAATGCAGTTTTGATTTGCCCCATAATAAAAACATTTTTATGCAAATAAGACAAAGATATATCAGCTGCTGAAGTTGGTATGCACAATAAACATTTTAGTTTCCGCACAAATTACTGAAAAGAAAAATGTCAGATTCACAATTTTTATCACATGATCACAAATAAACTATTTGGTTAAAAGCTCACAGGTTGCCTATAGTGATCATAGTTATTGTGATGTTTCTGAAATTAAGAAATTTAAAGCAGTTCGTTTGGAGAGCTTGCTGTGAAAAATGTGGTCATTTTATGCTTGATTTGAACAGGCCATGAATGTTGAGTAAATATAAGCTTCCTGTTATTTTTCTCTAAGAAAACTATGTAGCATGGAGAGCTGCATCAAACCAGTCTCAGGACTGAAGACCACAACAACAAGAAAACTATCTTCTCATAGGATTGTGGTCATAAGCTAGCTCTCAGTTTAGTTAGTATGCTACTTTTATCAATATAATAAACTGTTTTATTATTTTATTTCTACACCCATGAACATGAGAAGCTGAGAATTTATATAAATTGTTATCCCTTGGTTTTAGTTGTTAATTGATGTATTAATAGGCAGTGGAGATTTATCTCACTAGAGGCATGCAGAGCTAGAATCTGTGAATCATTCTTCAGCTCTTGATATCAAAGAACAATAAAAAAGTTGGGTAAACAATAAAAAAGTTGAGTAAACTGTTTTTAACAGTTATGGACAGAACCTCGAGGATCTTGATAAGGCACGTTCCAGAAAACAATACATTATCAAATCATTACAATAGAGAAATGGTTACAATAGAGAAATGTTCCCATACAAGATGACTCGAAAGGGCAAATTACTGGATCTCGTGGCTCATAATAAAGCAGCTTTATCTCTATATGTTGTAGATGAACTGTTAAAATAATTTAGACGTAGGGTCCTTAGACTGCCATCATATCATTATCATTTCTATTCCATTGAAGTCATGTGGTCTGAAGTTAAGAGTTATGTAGCAAGGAACAACAAAAAAGTCTGCTTACAGAAGTGGAAAGACTGACAGAGGATGCTGTAAACCAAACTTGGTTGTCAAATTGGCATAATGTTGTAAGATACACGAAGGAAGTAGTAATGAAAGCTTGGAAGAATGAATGTCAGTGTAAAATAACACAGAACAATTTATTATTTCATTAAATTCTGACAGCAGTTCTAATGAGTACACAGCCGATAATGAAAGTGATTCAAATATAACTGGCATGCATCTGTTAATGTTACAGCATGTTGGCAAAAATTCAGTTGTGTTCACCTCTTACAATTTTACTTGCTTATTTAGATAATTGAAAACAATAGAAAGTCCAGGTTGGAATATCAACAATATTATGTGGAGGATAGATTGCTACTCACCATAAAGATGACAAGTTGCAGATAGGCATGATGTAAAGATTGTTACTGTTAATATGGAACCGTTTCTTTTATCGTGCCTATATGCACCTCAACATGTCTTCTTTATGGAAAGTAGCAGTCTATCTTTTCATAATATTTAGATAATTTGGTACATAGCATCATGTGGTTGTGTGACTTAATACTTGTGTGATTGCCATAGTGTGTGATTTTGGGATCTTATCACATCACCACCGCAACAGCCACAGTGGTTCTCACACACACACACACACACACACACACACACACACACACACACACAAAGATGATGTGACTTACCAAACGAAAGCGCTGGCAGGTTGAAAGACATACAAACATACACACAAAATTTAACCTTTCGCAACAAACTGTTGCCTCATCAGGAAAGAGGGAAGGAGAGGGAAAGACGAAAGGATGTGGGTTTTAAGGGAGAGGGTAAGGAGTCATTCCAATCTCGGGAGCGGAAAGACTTACCTTAGGGGAAAAAGGGCGGGTATACACTCCAGATAACCCGGACGGTGTAACACTGTGCCAAGATGTGCTGGCCGTGCACCAAGGCATGTTTAGCCACAGGATGATCCTCATTACCAACAAACACTGTCTGCCTGTGTCCATTCATGCGAATGGACAGTTTGTTGCTGGTCATTCCCACATAGAATGCATCACAGTGTAGGCAGGTCAGTTGGTAAATCACGTGGGTGCTCTGCCTTTGATCGTGTACACCTTCCGGGTTACAGGACTGGAGTAGGTGGTGGTGATGGGAGGGTGCATGGGACGGGTTTTACACCGGGGGCGGTTACAAGGATAGGAGCCAGAGGGTAGGGAAGGTGGTTTGGGGATTTTATAGGGATGAACTAACAGGTTACGAAGGTTAGGTAGACGGCGGAAAGACACTTATGGTGGAGTGGGGAGGATTTCATGAAGGATGGATCTCATTTCACGGCAGGATTTGAGGAAGTCATATCCCTGCTGGAGAGCCACATTCAGAGTCTGGTCCAGTCCCGGAAAGTATCCTGTCACAAGTGGGGCACTTTTGGGGTTCTTCTGTGGGAGGTTCTGGGTTTGAGGAGATGAAGTGGCTCTGGTTATTTGCCTCTGTACCAGGTCGGGAGGGTAGCTGCGGGATGTGAAAGCCGTTTTCAGCTTGTTGGTGTAATGGTTCAGGGATTTCGGACTGGAGCAGATTCGTTTGCCACGAAGACCTAGGCTGTAGGGAAGGGACCGTTTGATGTGGAATGGGTGGCAGCTGTCATAATGGAGGTACTGTTGCTTGTTGGTGGGTTTGATGTGGACGGACGTGTGAAGCTGGCCATTGGACAGGTGGAGGTCAATGTCAAGGAAAGTGGCATGGGATTTGGAGTAGGACCAGGTGAATCTGATGGAACCAAAGGAGTTGAGGTTGGAGAGGAAATTCTGGAGTTCTTCTTCACTGAGAGTCCAGATCATGAAGATGTCATCAATAAATCTGTACCAATCTTTGGGTTGGCAGGCCTGGGTAACCAAGAAGGCTTCCTCTAAGCGACCCATGAATAGGTTGGCGTACGAGGGGGCCACCCTGGTGCCCATGGCTGTTGCCTTTAATTGTTGGGATGTCTGGCCTTCGAAAGTGAAGAAGTTGTGGGTCAGGATGAAGCTGGCTAAGGTAATGAGGAAAGAGGTTTTTGGTAGGGTGGCAGGTGATCAGCGTGAAAGGAAGTGCTCCATCGCAGCGAGGCCCTGGACGTGCGGAATATTTGTGTATAAGGAAGTGGCATCAATGGTTACAAGGATGGTTTCCGGGGGTAACAGACTGGGTAGGGACCCAGGCGTTCGAGATAGTGGTTGGTGCGGTGGTGGTTGTTGGGATGTTTAAGGGGGACTAAACAGCAAAGGTCATCAGTCCCCCATGGTTGGTGTCTTTGATGAAGGATGGGAGACTGCATGTTGAAGGTGTTGATCTCCATAGGCAGAGATAAGTTCTGTGGGGGCTTGGTAGCCAGCTACAATGGGACGGCCGGGATGATTGGGTTTGTGAATTGTAGGAAGAAGGTAGAAGGTAGGGGTCCTGTCATTTTCTCTTTCTGTTTTTGCAAGTAGTTTCACTTTGTATTCACCTTCTTCTCTTTACCGAATCTACCATACAATTTTATCCCGCCTATATATACTCAATAATACGTAACCCACTTCCAAACCATAACCAAAAAAATTTTTTTTCTTCTGCTTTCAACAATACTGCTGCTACAAAATCCACCGTTTCCAGTTCACAAACAGTTCCTTTCAGCTATTAAACACCCATTTCGGCTAGTTCCAATAACTTTCACTTTTTTTCCATTTCCGTTTTTCCCACATCACTGATCTTTTTTAGCCGCTTCCCACAGGTTTTAACGTCATTATTTCTTCGTCAGACAATTGTTAGCCTCATTTTCACAATCTGTCACCACAAAACCACTCCTTTTAATACATTTACACACAGTTTTTTTGAAATTTTCCCGAATTGCTCCACCCTTTAACGTGTTTTGGCGGCAACACAACCACATAACCTTTGTGCACATCGTTGTCTACCAACCCAAGTTCACCACAGGATCAACATAGCCCAGCTATAACGAACACCTTTTCGCCTTTTTTCACACCAGATCTCCAGTTGCTTTCTAGTTCACCTTATCTCTCGCCATATATTTTTATTTCCATTTCAGCCTTATGTTACACTTTCCACCTTCTAATACCATGTCACCCTCACAACATCCCCACAACGATCCCATTAAGTTTTATTTACATTCCCTCCGCAAACATGCCTTCGCCCTAGCCAGATTACACTCCCATATTTTATTTTCTCAGGCTTGTCTGACATTTGGCATTACCCCCAAAGGCCTCACACTTAAAGTTCCCATCTCTGGCTGTAATCCTTCTTTCCATCAGTCCCTATACCAGTTCCAAACTGAACAATCCATTGCCCTCACCCACCTGATCCTTCACCTACACATCAACTCAGCCAATGAACACACCCGTCAACTCCTATCCTTATTAAAAGTCCTCAATCTTTCCTCTCCCACATCCACACCAGCTGTTCAGAGCATCCTCCTACAGGCCAATCGCAAATTAGAACAGCATGCCACCCTCCACCTCAAAAAACTATCCAATCTCCTGGTCTCCCACCTCCGGAAAGGCAACTCACTCACCCTTCACAACCTTTCCAGCAAACCTCAACCTCCTCTCATTGCACACAGACCCAGTCTCTCCCATCTACTCAATCTCCCACTTCCAGCTCCACTCTCCCCAAAACCTCAAAATTCCAATCAACACAATCTGGAACCACAACACCCTAATTCAGTAGTTAACCTTTCCTCCAAACCTCTCTCCCAATCCGAAACCTCTGTCCTATCCAAAGGCCTCACCTTCAGCCCCACTCCCAGATTCAACCAAACAGCCCTTCTCAAAGATTTACTGTCCTACACCCATACTCTCTGCTGGAAATATCACTTTGCCACGAATAAAAATGATCCTAATCCTACTCCTAATGGTCCAACTCCCCAAGACACTATCCAAATAGAACCCTGCCTGGAACAGTTCCGTCCTCCGTCACAGCGGGACCCACCTCCTCTTCCTCAAAATCACCCTCTCCAAACTTTCCAGGAATTTCTGACTTCCAGCCTTGCCTCTCAATCCTTCTTAAAAAACCTTAATCCTACCCCCAACATCACCACTGCTGAAGCCCAGGCTATCCGTGATCTGAAGGCTGACCGATCCATCGTCATTCTTCCGGCGGACAAGGGTTCCACAACCGTGGTACTTGATTGTCGGGAGTATGTGGCTGAGGGACTGCGTCAGCTTTCAGACAGCACTACATACAAAGTTTGCCAAGGTAATCCCATTCCTGATGTCCAGGCGGAGCTTCAAGGAACCCTCAGAATCTTAGGCCCCCTACAAAACCTTTCACCTGACTCCTTCAACCTCCTGGGTCCTACCTTCTACCTTCTTCCTAAAATTCCCAGACGCAATCATCCCGGCCGTCCCATTGTAGCTGGCTACCAAGCCCCCACAGAACGTATCTCTGCCTAAGTAGATCAACACCTTCAACCCATTACATGCAGTCTCCCATCCTTCATCAAAGACACCAACCACTTTCTCGAACACCTGGAATCCCTACCCAGTCTGTTACCACCGGAAACCACTTCCTTATACACAAATATTCCGCACATCCAGGGCCTCGCTGCGATGGAGCACTTCCTGTCACGCCGATCACCTGCCACCCTACCAAAAACCTCTTTCCTCATTACCTTAGCCAGCTTCATCCTGACCCACAACTTCTTCACTTTCGAAGGCCAGACATACCAACAATTAAAGGGAACAGCCATGGGCACCAGGATGGCCCCCTCGTACGCCAACCTATTCATGGGTTGCTTAGAGGAAGCCTTCTTGGTTACCCAGGCCTGCCAACCCAAAGTTTGGTACAGATTTATTGATGACATCTTCATGATCTGGACTCACAGTGAAGAAGAACTCCAGAATTTCCTCTCCAACCTCAACTCCTTTGGTTCCATCAGATTCACCTGGTCCTACTCCAAATCCCATGCCACTTTCCTTGACATTGACCTCCACCTGTCCAATGGCCAGCTTCACACGTCCGTCCACATCAAACCCACCAACAAGCAACAGTACCTCCATTATGACAGCTGCCACCCATTCCACATCAAACGGTCCCTTCCCTACAGCCTAGGTCTTCGTGGCAAATGAATCTGCTCCAGTCCGGAATCCCTGAACCATTACACCAACAACCTGAAAACAGCTTTCGCATCCCGCAGCTACCCTCCCGACCTGGTACAGAAGCAAATAACCAGAGCCACTTCCTCATGTCCTCAAACCCAGAACCTCCCACAGAAGAATCCCAAAAGTGCCCCACTTGTGACAGGATACTTTCCAGGACTGGATCAGACTCTGAATGTGGTTCTCCAGTAGGGATACGACTTCCTCAAATCCTGCCCTGAAATGAGATCCATCCTTCATGAAATCCTCCCCACTCCACCAAGAGTGTCTTTCCGCCGTCCACCTAACCTTCGTAACCTCTTAGTTCATCCCTATGAAATCCCCAAACCACCTTCCCTACCCTCTGGCTCCTACCCTTGTAACCGCCCCCGGTGTAAAACCTGTCCCATGCACCCTCCCACCACCACCTACTCCAGTCCTGTAACCCGGAAGGTGTACACGATCAAAGGCAGAGCCACGTGTGAAAGCACCCACGTGATTTACCAACTGACCTGCCTACACTGTGAAGCTTTCTATGTGGGAATGACCAGCAACAAACTGTCCATTCGCATAAATAGACACAGGCAGACAGAGTTTGTTGGTAATGAGGATCACCCTGTGGCTAAACATGCCTTGGTGCATGGCCAGCACATCTTGGCACAGTGTTACATCATCCGGGTTATCTGGATACTTCCCACTAACACCAACCTGTCAGAACTCCGGAGATGGGAACTTGCTCTTCAATATATCCTCTCTTTCCGTTACCCGCCAGGCCTCAATCTCTGCTAATTTCAATTTGCCGCTGCTCATACCTCACCCGTCATTCAACAACATCTTTGCCTTTGTACTTCCGCCTCGACTGACATCTCTGCCCAAACTCTTTGCCTTTACATATGTCTCCTTGTGTCTGTATATGTGCGGATGTGTGTGTGTGTGTGTGTGTGTGTGTGTGTGTGTGTGTGTGTGTGTGTGTGTGTGTGTGTGTGTGTGTACCTGCCCCTTTTTCCCCCTAAGGTAAGTCCTTCCGCTCCCGGGATTGGAATGACTCCTTACCCTCTCCCTTCAAACTCGCATCCTTTCGTCTTTCCCTCTCCTTCCCTCTTTCCTGATGAAGCAACCGTGGGTTGCAAAAGCTTGAATTTTGTGTGTGTGTTTGTGTTTGTTATTGTCTCTATCAACATACAAACGCTTTCGTTTGGTAAATTACATCATCTTTGTTTGTAGATATATTTTTTCCACGTGAAATGTTTCCCTAACCAGTTTGAAAACATTGATATGCAACAGTTACTTGTATTGTCTTTGCCATTTGTAATGAACAGCTACTGTGAATTCCTGGACAATTCCCTCTTGTGAATTCCTGGACAATTCCCTCTCTTCATTAATTCTTTCATATAATTGCAGTCACCATTGGATAGAAGTGCAACTGTCTTCTCCTGCTTCCATTCTATTGTGACAGCTTTGGTCCTTCAGCATGCCACGATTTCTAACTTTGCTAACTTTTAGTTTTTAGAGTAGCTTACATGTTCTTTCTTGGTAGCATCTCTTCATCATATGAGTGTACTATTTCTTTGGTAGCAGGTCTAATAGTTCAAGAGACACAACAAAAATGGACAATCTGTGGTGATTATTGTTTCATATTTGACCAAAATTGCAATTTGTCAAGCATTTTTCCCTATTGATAAGTGATCTAATGATAGTCATGACCACTTGGGATGATAGTAAGAGGATCTAAAAGATGCCCATCAGTTTTATTTATTTCACGTGTGATAAATGAATTTGGCAGAAGGACAACAAAAAGCCGAAGCAAGCACTTCATGATGGTAAACAGTAAACAGTTGTTTTCGCAAGTGGATGTTTTTTAACATGCGACAATGCATCACGTAATGCTCCATTATGGTCACAGATTTGTTTTTATATTTAAAATTTTTTTGCCACTTAATGCACAGAATGCTAACTATAGTATCAATGCACTCATATAAGAAATGTGTTTTTAATAAGTACATTAATGGTGTTGTGTTGCTGATTAGTCATGAATGTCTCTCTTTTTTAAGGTTTCAGTGGTCAGAAGAAATGGTGCAAAGTGCTCGGAATGCCTTCCACATTAAATAAGATAGTACATTCAGTGTCCTTGGTAGGTTGTAATGTAGTTGCACCTAAAAACTGTTGGTGAATAGTTATAATTCTTGTTTTTCAATTTACTTGGAGACATAACATTTGTTTCACTTAAGAAAATAGTTTTGTATGATATTCCTGGACCTACATATGTCAGAGCTGAAGAAGAAAAAGTTTACTGCAAGTTAGAATGATCAGAAGTACAAGTCATTGAAAAACTTGAATTAATTCGTAGCGTGCTGGAGAAAATATTTTTTTTATTTAGAGTTTTAACAAACACAATACGGTAAAATTGTCATTTTGGAATTTCATATTTCCTGTATAAGTCAACTAAATGTTGACGTTCTACATTTGTTGGCAAGTGCAATTTTCATGCATGTTTTACAATTATAGTAGACATTTTTCATAACAGTGTTTATAAATGTTTAATTTTATATGGAACCATGTTTTGTACTTTAATGAGAAGTCATGTGCAATTAAATCACATAATTTTATTAAAATGTTTATCTTTCAGTTGTCTTCAATTTTTTAACATTGGAATTAAGGATAATAGGTGAAATACTGCAACTGTACTATTCGTTCCTACTTTTACCTCAATCATCTGACTACATACACACATCAAAACAAGTTTTGCATCACCCCAGTTCCCAGAACTCCTGAAGATAGATGTTGACTGTGGATATTGTATAACAGACACAGTCCCTTAGACTGTTCAGAGATATCACTAAACCTGCCCAAAGATGTAAACAACCATGCATGAGTGGCACCTATTAGATGGAGGGGGTCTGACAGCCAGTCAGTTTCAGTCATTCCACCAGGAAGGAGGTACACGGCTCATGTTGTCTGTAGTTCAACCATGCCTAGACAGTCAATGTTGAGGTTTGATCATGTCCGCATTGTCACTTTGTGCCAGGAACGGCTCTCAATAAGGAAAGTGTCCAGGCATTCGGAGTGAAACAAAGGGATGCTGTTTGGACATGGAGGAAGTACAGATAGACAGAAACTGTCAATTACATGCCTCGCTCATGCCACTCAAGGTCTACTACTGCAATGGATGACCGCTACCTATGGATTATGGCTCGGAAGAACCTTGCCACCAAAACCACAATGTTGAAATATGCTTTTTGTGCAGTCACAGGACGTCTTGTTACAACTCAAACTGTGTGCAATAGGCTTGATGATGCGTAACTTCACTCCCGATGTCCATCCTGAAGTCCATCTTTGCAACGACGACACCATGCAGTACGGTACAGACGGGCCCAACAACATGCCAAATGGACCGCTCGGGATTGGCATCGCGTTCTCTTCACCGAAGAGTGTCCCTTATGCCTTCAACCAGACAATGGTCTGAGGCGTGTTTGGAGGCAACCCGGTCGTGTTGAATGCCTGACTGTCCAGCAAGTGCAGCAAGGTGGGGGTTCCTTGATGTTTTGGGGAGGCATTATGTGGGACCAACATACGCTGCTGGTGATCACGGATGGCACAGTAATGGCTCTATGATACGTGAATGCCATCCTCTGACCGATAGTGCAACTATATTCGCCGCATATTGGCGAGGCATTCGTCTTCATGGATGAGAATTTGTGCCCACATCATGCACATTTTGTGAATGACTTCTTTTGGGATAACAACATCGCTCAACTAGAGTGGTCAGCATGTTCTCCAGACATGAGCCCTATCGAACATACCTGGGATAGATTGAAAAAGGCTGTTTATGGACGACGTGACCCACCAACCACTCTGAGGGATCTACACCTAATCGCTGTTGAGGAGTGGGACAATCTGGACCAACAGTGCCTTGATCAACTTGTGGATAGTATGCCATGACAAATACAGGCATGCTTCAATTCAAGAGGACGTGCTGCCGGGTATTAGAGGTACTGGTGTGTACAGCTGTCTGGACCAACACCTCTGAAGGTCTCGCTGAATGGTGGTACAACATGCAATGTGTAGTTTTCATGAGCAATGAAAAGGGTAGAAATCATCTTTATGTTGATCTCGGTTCCAGTTTTCTGTACAGGTTCCAGAACTCTCGGAACCGGGGTGACGCAAAACTTTTTTTGATGTGTATATTTGGACCTGTACAATATTGCAGTGCCTGTGTTATTCTGATTACGATGCAAAGTTCCTTTGGATGTGCATGCACACAGGCACTGCAATATTGTATTTATTTGCTGATACCTGGCAAGCAACTTTCAATACAATGTCTGACCTGTAGGGGAATATACATAATGGATGTACGAGTGCTGGTCTTAGACACATGGTTGATGACACATGGAAGCTTGGTCTGGCCATGTGTCATGCATGGATAGCCTAATGGTAAGGTAACCATTTGTGATAAGCGGGAAATTCGGGTTTGTGTGTTGCTCCGGCACAAATTTTCATTGTCATCATTCTATTCTACAGCTGATGTTAGTCCTTATTCACAGTTGCAGATTCATTTGATGTATTTAGATCTGTTGTTGAGGCATTCTGGAAATATTTATGTGTACAGAGAGTACTTGTTTATTGTAACAGCAGACGGGAAAAAGTTTGCACTGTATATGTGCAAAATATGCATTTACATATACTGTAGTATCACAGCTCTCATAATGTTCTTCATATGTATGAATATAATAGAGGGAAACATTCCACGTGGGAAAAATATATCTAAAAACAAAGATTCTGTAACTTACCAAATGAAAGCGTTGGTACGTTGATAGAAACAATAACAAACACAAACACACACACAAATTTCAAGATTTCGCAACCCACGGTTGCTTCGTCAGGAAAGAGGGAAAGACGAAAGGATGTGGGTTTTAAGGGAGAGGGTAAGGAGTCATTCCAATCCTGGGAGCGGAAAGACTTACCTTGGGGGGGGAAAGGGACAGGTATACACTCGCACACACACCACTTGCGATAAGCGGGAAATTTGGGTTTGTGTGTTGCTCCGGCACAAATTTTCATTGTCGTCATTGTATTCTACAGCTGATGGTAGTCCTTATTCACAGTTGCAGATCCATTTTTCTGTATGTAAAATACAATCACATGGACATATCTGGAAGTGGTGGTAATGTTATGTAGATTAGATTGTTAGATTAGATTTACTTTCATTCCATATGATCCGTAGTGAGGAGGTCCTCCAGGATGTGGAACATGTCAGAAAAACAGTAATACATGACAAATATTTACAACTAAAACAAATAAGCTGCTGTACCATTCCACAGGTCCCAAGTGGAATGATCGTCATTTTCTATGAACACTATATGAAAGAGTCATTTTACAAATACTAATTCACTGAATTTAAAATAAAACAGTTTTTTTATTTATTTATAAGGTAATAAATGTGTAATACAATTACTATAATACTTATTTACAATGAACACATTACTGCACTGAAATTGTGCAGAAGTTATATTGTACTTTATCTATATATGATCAGTTGGTTTTACTGAGAAATTCATCAGTGGAGTAGAAGGAGTTGGCCACCAATAAATCCTTTAGGCTTCTCTTAAACTGAATTTCATTGGTTGTTAAGCTTTTTATGGCTGCTGGCAAGTTACTGAAAATGTGTGTTCCTGAATAATGCACACCTTTTTGTACAAGACTAAGTGACTTTAAATCCTTGGGAAGATTATTCTTATTTCTAATATTGATTCCATGAATTAAGTGTTGGTTTGAAAAAGTGATATATTTTTTAATGACAAATTTCATTAAGGAATAAATATATTGGGAAGCAGTAGCTAGTATCCCTAGTTCCCTAAACAGGCTTCTGCAGGATGTTCTTGAGTTCACACCACATATAACTCTTACTGCACATTTTTATGCCCGGAAAACTTTAGCTCGGCTTGATGAATTACCCAAAAATTAATCCCATATGACATTATAAAATGAAAGTAATCATAGTATGCCAGCTTTTTCATTTTTAATGCCCCCTATGTCTGACACAGATCGCATTGCAAATAGAGATTTGTTAAGACGCTTCAGCAGTTCTGTGGTGTGCTCCTCCCAGTTGAATTTAGTATCAAGCTGTAATCTCAAGAATTTAACACTGTCCACTTCTTCTATCTGCTTGTCATTGTATGTTAGGCATATACTCGTGGGACACCCCTTACAAGTTCTGAACTGCATGTAGTGTGTTTTTTCAAAGTTTATTGACAAAGAATTGGCTAGGAACAGTGATTAATGTCCACAAATATTTTATTATCTGCTCTTTTCAAGACTACACTTGATTTGCTATTTATTGCAATGTTTGTATCATCGGCAAACAAAACGAACTTGTTATCTGGTAATGTTACTGATGAAAGGTCATTGATATACACAAGAAAAAGTAAGGGCCCAAAAATGGAACCTTGTGGGACCCCACATATAATTAGTTCCCAGTTGGATGATGTCTGATAGCTGGATACATGTCTCTTTCCTAATAACACCTTTTGTTTCCTGCCAGAGATATAAGATTTGAACCATTTTGCTTTCCTGTTACACTGTAATATTCTAATTTATTTAAAAGGATATTGTGATTTACACAGTCAAACCCTTTGACAGATCACAAAATATACCAGTTGTCTGCAATTTTTTGTTTAATGAATTAAGCACATTTTCACTGTAAGTGTTGATATGATAGCCTTCTCAATATCAGAACCCTTTAGAAATTCAAACTGTGACTTTGACAGTATGTTATTTTAGATAAGATGGTTATAAAGCCGATTGTACATTACTTTTTCTAAAAAATTTTAGAACGCTGGCAACAGTTTCGGATTGACAGATAAAGTTTTCTTTTTGTTTTACAAGATACCCCTATTCCTTGAGTAATCCATGGCTTCTTTGTAGACTGTGCTCTAACCTTGGTAAGTTTTGGGGGAAAACAGTGTTCAAATAAGGTAAGCACTTTATAAGCAAAAGTGTTATATTTTTCATTCATGCCATGAGCACTGTAAACATCAGTCCAGTGAATGTCTCTGAGGAGTGCCCTAAAATAATCAATTTTTGGCTTATTGATTACCCTCTTGAGCTCAGATTTAACAGATTTTATATCCTGTTCAGTATTAACATTTAACAGAAGCAACTGCATGTCATGGTCTGAGAGGCCATTGACTATTGATTTTGTAATATAATTTTGTTAATTGGACTTTTCTAGATATTATCAATGGTTGTTTGTGAACCATTGGCTACCCTAGTGGGGAACTTTACAGTGGGAATTAAGTTGAATGATAGTGTTACTAACTCGAATAAGTTCTTATTGGGTGAGTCTTTAAGGAAATCTACATTGAAATCACCAGCAACCGCTATTTCTTTGTTTTTGGTTGTTAAATGGGCCAGTACAGCTTCAAGGTGGTTTATGAACAGATTAAAGTTACCTGCAGGTGCTCGACATACTTAATATTATGAAGGATTTTTTGTGAAATTCTACTTCTGTTGCACATGTTTCCATATGCTGTTCTAGGCAAAATTTATGAATGTCTATGTTCTTAAATTTATGACAGTTCCTGATGAATGTGGCAACTCCTCCTTTCTCCATTTCTGATCTACAAAAGTGAGATGCTAACCTAAACCTTGTAACACTTAAACGTTCTATACCAGTGGTCACATGATGTTCCGAGAGGCAGATTATGTCAGCTGGGTTTTAAGACTCTAATTCATCTATGCAGATAGTTAATTCATTAATTTTATTTCTCAGTCCTCGAATATTTTGATGCAATAAAGATAGCTGACGTTTCACATTGACTGAGTTGAAATTGGGTAGAGTTAAAATATCTGCTTGCTGACTGTTGAAAATTCTTAATTAATAGCTGTTTAAGCTGATGTAATACTAGAATTATGTTTTTTGGTTGCTTTCTCAAACTGAACGTTTGTCTCAGTATAGTATGCACAACAGTTGGGTCATCAGCACAGTTCTAGAAGTATAATAATTATATCTGTTACTGGTAATCTTTTTATTTTTGACATATTACAGGCATTTTTTGTTTCCAAATTCAGACATTGTAAAAATGAAGAAGATAGTAATGTGAGGCTTCTTGGTTCACTTTTCACAACTTATGAATATATTTGCACCAATATTCACAACTCTGTGGATTTTTATAATTATTATTTTTTGTCATTTAGTTGATGACCAAAGTTAACCAGAAACTGTCCTTTGGTAAAGTCACAAATTTCTTCAAACAATTAATGTAATTTTATGCAAGAATTAAGTATGAGTCATCACAACTTAATGAGCAGATAGTTACCTGATCTAAGTTTACACTTGATTTCCTAAACCACTGCTGAGAATGACAAGGTGGTTTCATAAACAGCGTGTAATCTCCTCCTTTACTGTTTATTTTTACAGTGGAACTAGTACCCCATTTTTAATAGTGTGCATATTGACCTTCCTTTGAAGGGGTTCCCACATGCTTTTCAGTCTCTGCCTTTTTCTTGATATTTTCAAGTCTTGCTTTAGAAGCTAAGTAGTTCATTGTATGGGTGATATATCATAAGTCAATAAAAAGTGAAAAACATGCAAACTACGATAATATTTTTGAGTTAAAAGCAACTGGGAGGGTACTGCCACTCACTGCGTCAGTCAAACTCAGCTTATGAGTTGGTGTATTTTAAGAGAAGTTAATAAATGTACCAATATTATATTAGGCCACTTATTGGATCCCAAATTCATAACACTGGTCAACAATGTTGTGCTTTTTTTTTACTCTCTTCCAGAAAAGTTTCAACAATTTTAGGATAAGTTATGGTTGCTGATGTCAACTATATCATCCATTTTGTCTGGTAGGCTCTAGATTTTGATTCCCTATCTGAAGGCGTGTGGGCTGATGGACGAACAGTGCATTTAATTCCAGATCAGGAACCATTTCTTGACTGAAGAGGGTTGACGTAAGTGTAACAGGATGTATCTGTTTGCCACAACCACCAAGAAGTATCAGGACTCTACATTAATATATGATTCCACTGAAAAACACACAGAAATACACAATAAACTTATACCATATGGTAAGTCACAAACAGTACAGAAACAGTGCAAAACTTCGCGGGTATAAAGTAAGCTAAATTACAGTGTAACAACCATTGCATGATAAATCAGAGCAGACCCGTCTAGTCTTCAACAGTAGTCTGCCATCATATTGTCACGTAGAAGAAGGTGTAATTAGATAAATGACAAACATTAACTTCACTAAACAAAGGTTTATTCAGCACTTGCACATACAAGAGCGCAGAGCGAACTGCCTCCGGCCAGAACATATACTGTATATATACGGCTACAGAACATTCCAGTACAATGATTCTTGACATTTGGGGATACTTCTAGAATGTACTCGAACCAAATATATAAATTAAAATTGTACAATCCAGATGAGTTTTGAACCACCGACCCTCAATGCAACAGTTTATAGTATCATAACCACTGCACCACGGTGCTACTCAGCTTCGCCTGTGACTTCGCTCTCTCCTTAAGAGAACAGCGTCCTGGTGTTGTGTCGTCCTATTCCGGGAACAAATCATCGGTCATGCGTACTCTGATTGCTGATGACTGATTCTTGCCTTCGCAGTGATCTTCTTAGAACTTTGCTTGTTGCCTGTTACTGGAGCTTCGAATTTTCCCTGGGTTGCAGGATCCTTATAGGGCTTCATTCGAAGGATGTGGACTGTATCTCTGATCTTTCATCGTCTTGTGTCGGGGTCAAAATCTTCAACTTCGTAAGTAACATCAGACAACTGACTTACAACCTTGTAAGGTCCAAAGTAACGACTGAGGAGCTTCTCAGAGAGACCAACATTCTGAACAGGATGGTAGACAGCAGTGCAGTGGCTCGCATCATACCTTTGGCAGCCATTTTCTCGAGCCTGCAGTGCACGGAGTCGAGCTAACTGCTGAGCTTCCTCAGCTCTGGTTAACACCTGGCCGATGTAGGATGTAATGGAAACACAGTGTCCATCATCATAGTCACCTCATGCCCATTCACCAGGAAAAATGGCATAAATCCTGTGGTGTCTTGTTTGGTGGTGTTGTAGGCAAACGTCATGGAAGGTAGCAGCTCATCCCAGTTGCTCTGCTGAACATTGACGAACATTGATACCATGTCTGCCAAGGTCTTATTAAGGCATTCAATAAGCCCATTAGTTTGCGGATGGTAGGCAGTCATCATGTGATGAGTAATGTTGAACTGACGGTTTATCTCTGTCACAAGATTTGACTGAAAACCTTTCTCTCGATTCGTAATTAACGACCTTGAGGCACCGTGTTTTAATAAATGAATTTGGCTACCTTGGACGCTTCGGCTGTTTTCACGGCTTTTGTAATGGCATAGCATGTCAGATAATCAGTGCAAACTATAATCCATCTGTTGCCACTAGCAGACATTGGAAATTGTCTGAGGAGGTCAATCCCAACATGCTGGAAAGGCGTTTCGGTTGGTGGAATTGTTATGAGTCGGCCAAGTGAATTCTGAGAAACTGCATTTCTCCTCTGGCACTCTCGACAGTGCGACACATAATGACGGACACACCTAAATAAACCTGGAAGAAAAATCTCTTGTGGATTCTATTGTAGGCCTTAATAAATCCTACATGTCCGGCCCCAGTTGTGTCATGGAATTTCTGTTAGAACATCTAAGCGCATGTGTTTAGGAATCACTGGTAGCGACCTCTTTCCAAACGGACCAAAGTTTTTCTTTCAAAGTAATCCATTAACTACCTTAAATTGTCCTTTCACATCCTCTGACCACATTAAGGCAAGCATATTTTGAGATATCTTGGCGTCCTTCTTCTGCTCGGCAGGGAGATCCTGGAGTGCAGCAAGACAGTCACTATCTTCATCAAAGTCTTGATGGTCTAGCAAGGGGTTTCTTGAGAGACAGTCTGCATCTTGGTGTTTTCTTCCATTTTTGTGCACCATGGTAATGTCATACTCTTGAAGACGTAGTGCCCACCTGGCAAGTCATCTTGTTGGATCCTTAAGACCTGTCAACTAAAAAAGTGAATGATGATCTGTAACAACTGTGAGTGGCCTTCCATAGAGATACTGTCAAAGTTTGCACATGGCCCAGATCATGTAAGACAGTCACTTTCTGTAGCTGAGTAGTTTCTCTCAGCTTTTGTAAGTGTCCTAGAAGCATAGGCTATAACCTTCTCTTTTCCATCTGAAATTTGCACCAGACCAGCACCAATCCCATACCCACTGGCATCTGTGTGTAGTTCTGTAGGTGCTCTTTCATCATGCAGACCACGTACAGGGTCAGTCGTCAGACCTTTTCACAGCACACCAAAAGGATCTTGTTGACCACCACCCCAGATAAATTTAGCATCAGCTTTTAACAACTCTTGGAGTGGCCTGGCTTTGATACAAAAGTCTTTGATAAAACAACAGTAATAAGAACATAATCAAGGAAGCTTCTCACATTTCTAATACTTTTAGGAATAGGAAATTCTGTTACAGATCTCACCTTTTCTGGGCTGGCTGCACACCTTTTCTGGGCTGGCTGCACACCTTTTCTGGGCTGGCTGCACACCTTCACTTGACACAAGGCGTCCAATTATTTTGATTTCTTTTGCTCCAAAGAGACACTTTCTTGGATTAAGTTTCAGTCCGCCTTGGTGGAGACACTTAAGAGTGGCCCTCAGTCTTTTTATATGTTCATCAAATGTCTCTGAGAACACTATGAGGTCATGTAAATAACAAAGACATATCATCCACTTCAGGTGCCTTAGAACATTATCCATCATCATTTCAAAAGTTGCTGGTGCATTACACTAACCAAACAGCATTACCTTAAACTCATACAGTCCTTCAGGGCTGATGAAGGCAGTTTTCTCGCGATCAGCCTCATCTACTTCTATTTGCCAGTATCCCGAGTACATGTCCATGGTTGAGATAAATCTAGTGTATCATTAATTTGTGGAAAAGGGTAAACGTCCTTTTTAATTATCTTATTAAGCTTTCAGTAATCAACACAGAAGCGCCCAACTTCCATCCTTCTTCCTGACAAGAACCACTGGTGAGGACAATGGGCTCTGCGAAGGCTGAATGATGTCATTCTTCATCATTTTCTCTACCTCGTCACGAATTATTTGACATTCCGTTGTTGACGCATTGTATGCTCTCTGGCTTATTGGTTGATGGTCTCCAGTGCTAATCCAGTACTTCACCGTCGATTTGTCTAATTTGCTCTTCACCTGTGGATTGAAGCATTCAGAGGACTCTTGAAGGATGGCAAGTAGCTTCTTCTGTTGTTCCTTAGGGAGATCTGGTGATAGTCGATCTAGAAAATGATGTCTTGTAGTAGTAACGCTAATTTTGCCCACAGATTTGGCATGGGAGGTTTCTATGACGCTCAGCTGTTCTTCAGGTAACAGCTCAGCGTTTACTATGCACATGCATCTTGGAAGGATCTGCGGTTCTCAGTGACCATTAACTATCCACAATTCACCGAATCCATTCTTAAACAAGACAACAGAGGCTGGGATGACCAAGTTGTTCTTCAGTGGTATGCTTCTCTTACATTCCACTGCAAGATCCATGTGTTGATACATGGCATGACATGTGACAGTTACCTTTCTCGCGCTGACTGCAGGAATGATCACTTCATGCAGCACACATAGTCTGCACACATTCGAATGCTGTCGACAGTATCTCATCTCGTCTAGCATAATCTTCAAGCAACCACAATCTATAATTCCTGAGAAACTTTCAAAACTCCCATCCGAGGGATGACGTCATGACTACACTCTTGCAAGACGATGAATTCTATGGGCTGTGTATGGCCACTTATACCCACATGATTGGTACATCTTCTCTGTAGGTTTTACATATTTCCCATTAGCCACCTTCAGCAGAGATGTTTTGTTGTCGCCGAATACAGTTTTCTGCAATTGGCGATGGTACTTCTATGATATGACTGTGAATTTGATGCTACAGAGTCCACAAAAGCTTGGGCTGATCAGCCATCCATGAGGATATCAGTATAGTTTCCTATAATTTTTGTAGTGATTGACGGCAGAGGATTTTTCTCTCCAGTGGCCTCACCTCCAAAAAAGGTCGCATCCTTTAGTTTTCCAGGTTGCAGCGGCTAGGTGATCAGCTGACACTTCTAAATGGTGATGGAGACCTTGACTGGTGTGTTGGGGAGCATCATCTCCAGCGGCTAGCTTGTGGCAATGGTGGCCTACATTGTCCTGCACCCACATCTTCTTGTCTTCTTGTTCATCTTCGTCATCCTAGGGTTGGCGTCGGCTAAGATCGGTCTGCTGTCTTCTGGCACGGGCGTCATCAAATATCCGCCGCCTTTCTCGACAATAGCGTACCACATGTCCCGGTCATCCACAGTGGAAACATACTGGTTGGTTATCCTGGGTTCTTCAGACATCAGTCTTCCTTGGTGCCCAAACAGGTTCCTCATGTGGCATTGTAGGAACGTAACTCCGCCTGCATCTCAACGTTTTCACCGTTTTAAAGGGAAATGAAGGACGAGAGATTGGGTTCAATGTCTGTTCCACTTCCTCCCTTATGACCTCTTGAAGCGTCTTGGTTTTTTGCTCGCCGTGCAGTCCAAGTGCCTTCTGAACCTCCTGTCTCACTATCTGATGAAGAACACTTGTGAAATCAGTTGCTTCCTCCATCACAGACATCAATATGTTTGAAAGCCATTCAAACTTCTTGCGTGTAATTCTTTTTTGATGCATTGCTGGCACCATTTTAAGAAGTCGTCTGCTGTCGAAACCTCCTTCAGGAGTAGAGCTTGATACATGTCCTCAGGAACACCCTTCATGAGATGTGCAACCTTATCTTCCTGCTTCATTCTAGGATCCACTATTTTACGCAGTTCCAAGATGTCTGGTATATAGGGTGCTGTAGCTTCTCCCTGGATGCTGTGCCCTGCACTTTAATTTATCTTCAGCCTTGCACTTCTGTCGTGTGTCGCCGAAATACTTGCGCAGTTCCGTCTGGAATACTTCCCAGCTTGTGAACTTTTCCTCGTTGTTCTCATACCATTGCTTGGCTGTGCTCTGCAAATAGAAAAATACCTTAGCCAAACACACGGTGTCATCCCATTTGTTAAATTTGTTTACATGCTCACATACCTTCAGCCACTTGTTTGGATCTTGGCCATTGTCACCAGAGAACCCAGAAGGATGTCTCATGTGGTGGCACACAGTTGCTGTCATTGTAATGTCCTCTTCTTCTTCTGTCTCCAATAGATTGTGGTCTGTTGAATATGGCTTGAACTCAGGTTTCTCGCATCATAAACGGCGGCTCTGTCGTGGCCTGATGGGAGCCACTGTGTCGTCGATAATGTGCTCTATCACAAGTTCCGCTACCAAGTGTCTCCACCAGAATAATGTCATGTAAAAGAAGGTGTAATTAGATGAATGACGAAGACTAACTTCACTTAACGAAGGTTTATTCTGCACTTGCACATTCAAGAGTGGAGCAAACTGCCTCCGACCAGAACACATACAGTATATATACAGGTCCAGAACATTCCAGGACAATGATCCTTGACATTTGTGGATACTTCTAGTGTGTACTCTAACCAAATATAGGATTTAAAATTGTACAGTCCAGGTGAGTTTTGAACACAGTTTAGTATCATAACCACTACACCACAGTGCTACTCAGCTTCGTCTGCAACAATATCCTGCCACATCTACCTTGGTACCTTCCTTCCATGACTTTTATATCCTAGTGGAACCTCTCACCTTGTTCCTAAGCGTAATCAGCCATGTTCTCAGAAACTATGTCAAGGTGGCTATGGAGAAAGTGTACTTTGATACTCATATTACAACTCTGTTGAGTGTAACAACATGTTTTGCACCAATTTCTAAAAATTGCTTGCTTTCCTCTTACCCAAGAAGTTTTTGACAATTGCAACAAAAACACACCACTTTGAAGCCTCAGCATCAGTCATTTATTGTGTGAAATTTGAATCGTTCATGAGTTTCTGAATTAAATGACCATCAAAGATACTGGCTGTTAGTTTTGTATTACTTAGACCAGTGAATAATTTACAAATGTATTTGAAGCAACTGCCGTCTTTAGTTACAGATTTAAGAAATTGCTTCATCAATCCTAGCTTGATATGAAGAGGTGGAAGAATGATGTACCTTCTGTCAATCAATGGCTCACTGATAATGTTCGCTGTTACTGTCATGTTCTCCCTTAGTCTTGGTCTTGGGTGGCCCTGCTATCACACATGTGAATGAAATGAGGGTACTTTGTGTGTCCACCATGCTGGCCAAGCAAGAGATTTACCATCTTGAGATCAATGCACATAAACCACTGATGCTCCTGATAATGAAGATTCTCCAAATGCGTTTTGATACATCATATTTTTCAGTAAGTTGTGTTGAGTGCACCAACATTGCCAACACAGAAAGATTTATTCTGCTAAACTGAAGTAAAAATTCTGCTAAAATCCGCTAAATTATTATTATTATTATTATTATTATTATTATTATTATTATTTAGCCTCCTAAAAACGAAATTTCAATGCACTGATAACTTAACAAAGAAATTTTTTGTCATCTTCATGGCATACTACTACTACTACTACTACTACACTACTAATAAAGGGAAGTTCACTAAGTTCAGATCCCACTCCACATTAATGTAGTGCAAGCCACAGTATTTCATTTTCCTCCTCGTCCTGCCGTAGATTGTCTGTTGAAGCACTGGGACCAAGTGAAGGTATCCCTCCGGTGTATGCTGTCAAGGTGGCGATTTCTTGGAGAACATTCTCCGGCAGCTCATAATTGTAACAGCACTTACCAACATGATTAAGAACAGCTCTTATTGTGATTATGGCGTTCACCACAATAGTAGTTAGTCTGTTCCGGAGAGACGTTTTTACCAAATTTAGTTGGCTAAAGGCCCTTTCCACCCCTGCATTGGACCATGGTAAAACCAAAAGCATAATAGCCAGACCGAGAGTTCTCAGAAAGGATTTAAGCTGCTGGCATCTCTGTATGACCTAATTTCATTCGAGAATGCGGCATTATTGTTGATTTGTTTCCCTCAGTATTGCTGATTTGTTTCCATTGGACGGTAGTCCACTGGGGCCCGAACTGCACAATAACCCTGGGTTCAGTGTGGGGTGGCAGTGAGGTAGGTGGTCTGCTGTAACCTGTTGTGGGGCTGTGAACCACTGAGGGCTACAGTGAGACAAAGCCTCTCCGTCGTTTCTAGGTCCCCGGTTCAATACACACACACCACTACACTTGCTTCTGTGCAAACACAACTTTTTGAAAGGCTGCAGAATGGGTAGCTACAATAAACATAATGCAGCTTCTGCAACAGAAACTTCATTGGACTGCCTTACTACATGTGCATCTAGATTCAACTGCCCCTGTGAAGAAAAGGGTGCCACAGCTTCTACGTGCTTTTTGCTTTTTGAATGAGTCACGAAATCTGACAAACGCAAATTTTAATTGCACTGCCAAAATCAACGTCACACACTAGAAGGATTGGCGGGGATCTCAAGAAGCCAGTCTTTCAATTGTTTGTTGCTAAGCCACTCTTTTCTAAACTTTTGGGTGTATGTTTTGTCCTTTTTGATGAGACAACTAATAAGAGTAAAGAAAATTACCAATTACAACGTGATTAGCTGCACCATGAACATTAACAATTCAACACTATGCACTGTACTGACTTCGGTCCGCGGTAACTTGTAACTGCAATGCTAAAACCAAAGAACTAAGACTGGAAAGGATTGTTCTGTTGTGTTGAGGCAGGGGAAACACTATATCGAAATCTGATTATTAAGAGTTAGCTGGAGCGATATTGTTGCCAGTTCAGAATTTTTCACACTAAATATAGTTTCAAATTTTATAATGGAAAGACTGAATTAAATGGAAAAATATTGTTGCTGACATCAATCCACAAATCTGTTAAAAAAATCTGTTGTCCGATAAATGCAAAATTTCACGTGCTGACAGTGTATAAAATCCACCAAATTTAGCGGAAATTCCACTAACTTGGATGGAGCTTTTTACACCAGCCCTGTGGAAAGCCTTTATGCTGAGACTGCTGAACCTCCGCTGTCCAATCGGCGGCAGTCCTTCTGAGTCGTTATGCTAGCCATCTGTCTTCCATGCCTGCTAATCCAGCCCATGACCTTTTTTTCGACACCTCCTTTGATGTCGGGTATGCAGGCCGCTCCTCCTCCCTACTACCCCCGGGAGTCCGCTTCTGTCAACTGCTCCATTCTCTCTCCTTCCGCTTTCCTAAAACCTTCTTGACAACTTGGGGTACAGCACCGCCTTGGCTCCGTCCCCGGATCGACTTGCTCAGAGACCTATGTCAATTTCCCAAGGATGGTACCCCTACACTTGTTTACCGTCGGGCATTTGCTGCTCTATGTGCACAAATGACGGAAGCCACATTTATTTACACCGACGGCTCGAAAACATCGTTAGGTGTAGGGAGTGCCTATATTGTTGGCGACACCCCAAATCACTTTCGGCTTCCCGACCAGTGTTCGGTTTATACTGCGGAGCTTTACGCTGTTTTCCAGGCTGTCCACTACATCCGCCGCCATCAGCGGATACAGTACGTAATCTGCTCAGATTCTCTCAGCTCTCTCCTAAGTCTCCAAACTCTTTACCCTGTGCACCCTCTGGTCCACCGGATTCAGGACTGTCTGCGCTTGCTCCACCTGGGGGGCGTCTCAGTGGCGTTCCTCTGGCTCCCGGGACACGCTGGTATCTGTGGGAATGAGGCGGCCGATATAGCGGCCAAGGCTGCAGTCTCTCTTCCTCGGCCAGCTATTCAGTCTCTTCCGTTTACCGATCTACGGAGCGGTTTATGTCACCAAGTTGCTCATTTATGGCATGCGCATTGGTCAACACTTCCCCATAATAAATTGCGGGAAGTGAAAGCCCTTCCTTGCGCTTGGACCTCTTCCTCCCGAACGCGTCGTCGGGAGGAGGTAATTTTAGCTAGACTCCGGATAGGGCACTGTCTTTTTAGCCATCGACATCTTTTAAGCGGTGATCCTCCCCCACTCTGTCCCCACTGCTCTCAGCTGTGGACGGTCAGACACCTTTTAATTGAATGCCCCTATTTTAATCCGTTACGCTCCCGTCTACAGCTATCGCCTGATCTATCGTTGATTTTAGCAGATGACACGCGCTCAGCTGACCGCGTTCTACAGTTTATTAGTGACAGTGAAATGACGTCAGTCATTTGATTTTTTTGACAAGTGATGTGACAGGTTGTTCACGATTGTAAGGGATATGATGACAAATTCGTGAAACAGACGCCACAGTATTTCACATGCAAAAGATCATAAAGGTGCCAAATGGCATCCTGTGATAGATTAACCCAAGCATCTTGCACCTTTCATTGCAATTTGGCAATGGTTCCCATTTCATCATCTACCATACATGTTCAGTGGGTGAAAGGTCTGGTGATCTTGCTGGCCAAGGCAGTTGTTGTACACCACAAACAGCGTGTTGTGCCACAGCAGTTGTATGTGAACGTGCATACCTGCTGAAAAAGCACATCACCTTCCTGTCAAAGAAATGGCAATAGCACGTGGGTAATAGCCTATGCAATGTAGCGGACACTGGTTACTTTACTCTGCAGAAACACCAAATGTGACTGTCCGCCACACACCTTGAAGCATGGATGGGACCTGTGTATTGTGGGTGAATGTGCTCTGGAATAGGCAGCTCACCAGGCCTGCACCATATACGTTTCTCCACCAGTTACATACAAACAGAACTTACTTTCATCTCTGAAGGCAACAGAGCACCACACCACTATCTGGTAAACTCTTTTCACAACACCATAGTAGCCAGATTTGTCGGTATCAGTGGTAGCTTGACAAGAGGCACATGATTTTAATCCTGGTGCAACCAGATGGTTCCCAGTGGCCCCCCGATGACACAGCAGGTGCAAGAAGTGCATGGAGTTTGTCCCTGGATGATGTTTGGTGGGCCAGCACTGCTGCTCACAAGATGTGTAAATCTTGACATGCGTGTGTACTAGGGGAATGTCCGGAAGCTGGTCCACTGGTGTAGGAATGTTTCACAGACCTCTGCAGCAATCCTCGATATGTCCAACTAGCTTCCCACAACATGACCTCATTCAATGGCTGAAGCTATCAATAAAAGTACGTACTTGTCGGTGGAGCATGGTTGTACCCTAGAATAAATGTTAAGAACACTTTTCATCTTTAAACTCGGCACAGTTATTGCATGCAGAGTCAAAACATATGGTGCTCGGATAGATCTCATGAGTGCCATCTGATCACCTATGATCATGACAAATGAATTATGAATGCCACCCACATTATATCCTGCTGCCATTAAAGACAGTCATTGAGGGTGTTGCACTTTTTTCTGGCGGTGTATTATAAAGCATGGTCTTTCTTCCTGTTTTTCTGATAAACTTAAAAATAAGGTGCAGCATTGTGAGGATTTCATACAATATCTTTAACGATTCAAAAAAATATAGGACAGAGAGCTCAGATTGATATATTTGTTAAGTTTTTAAGTATATACAGGGTGAATAACTAACTATTGCCACCTAGAATAACTCCGAAAGTATGATAGCAGCTGAAAAGTTTGTGGGACAAATGTTGCATGGGACAATGGGGGTCATAATATGATGCTGGTTATTTGTTGCTAGGTGGGGTTGCTTCAGAAATAATGGTCAACTTTGTTGTTTGTTTGGTGTCTTTTTCTTCTTTTTTTTTTAAGGGATGCTGTAGTTTGGTACTTATTCTTCTATACTTCTGATAGCGACTATTGAGACGAATCCGATGATTCGTAACATTAAGGTCTTTGAAGGTCAGAAGGGTGGCATAAATGTCCATTTACAGAAGGCGTATGAAGTGATGACCATTGGTATCAATGCAGTGCTGCAATATTCTTATCATGGGTTGAGTGGTATTCCAAGTCATTTCGGCACTTATCAAAGCACATGCTCTGACAATTCTCTCTCATATATCACGCAAATAGTAAATTTTCACCAAATACAGCGTGCCATTGGCATGTAAACACCATTCGATGGTTTTTCAATACAATACTAATAGGTACGTTAAGACTAGTATTGTCAAATCAAGTGAATGTGAATGATTTGTTCCTTCGAAGAACAAGTCGATATGCTTCTCATTTACAGAGAATACCAATGCAATTCAGTGTGAGCTAGAGACCTATATGCTGAAAGATTTCCTCAGTGTACTCACCTTACACATTGGAAATTTAAATATGTGTATGATATATTGAGAACTACTGAATCTTTAACGCATCGGAAACATATCCGGCAAAGTAAAGTTACTAACGAGGAAAGAGAAATTGGTACTATTGCCACTGTGGTTCGAGATCCTTGTATTAGTTCGTGTCAAATCACAAGAGAATCTGGCATGAGCCAGAGTAGTAGTGTTTGTGTTCTGGATCGCCATAAATATCATTCTTACCATATCAGTCTCCACCAAGAATTCACTGGTACGGATTATATGTGTCGCATTGAATTCTGCCAATGGACTCAACTTCAGATTCAGAGGGATGACACATTTATTAATTTGATTTTATTTACTGATGAACCATGGAAATGTTAATGTGCATAACATGCAATATTGGGCAACTGAAAATCCATGTTGGCTGCGGCAAGTTGCACGCCAAAAACCATGGTCGGTGAATGTACGGTGTGGGATTCTGGAGAACAGAATTATAAGTCCCTATTTCATCGGAGGAAATCTTGATGGTAGGAAGTACATCACATTCCTGCAAGGAACATTAGGTCTGTTATTGGAAGAAATACCTTTCGGAACAAGGAACAGAATGTGGTATCAACACGATGCATGTCCGCCACATTTGGCTAGAAGTGAGTTGCAGAGACAATTCCCAAATCCTTGGATTGGACACTATAACGATATAGCCTTCCCAAAAATTCATATGAAATGTCTGATACCACCTTCTTTTTATATGCATCTGGAGAGTTATCGTACAATTCAGTGCTTCCTAAGGCCTTGTATGTGTGCCTTTATGTATATCATTTTGTCCTATTTGATAAAAAACTTTATATTCATTGCGAAGGCATATGGAATGTTCTAGAAGATCATGCGTTGTCATAATTATCAGTGGATTGTTGTCATTGATAAAATTATGTACCTATACTAAGTAACTAAACAAGAAATTGAAGTGATAAGTCCTGAGCAATAAATAACTAGAAACTGCAGCAATGTTAGCATGAAAAATCAGTGCTTCTAATTAACAAAATGGTAATCTTTATCTTGAGAATCATCTTCAAAGTTATTACCAAGCGATGTTTTTTCATTTGTTATTTATTTTTATGTCTTCCTTGGCAATTAATAGTCTTTGTAATTACATTTCTAATTAACTCTCCAATTGTTTACATCTCACAGTTTTCCAATTTCATAATTTGAGGCCTTATTTGTAATGTCATTTAATGCTAGGAAACACCAAACTGTAATTAATTACATAAGTAAAATAATATGAGATTGCAATTAAATTTCAGAATGATTTTCTTATGGAAAACTAAAGATATTACTATAAAAGATTGTTATTCTAATATTGTATACCTTATTCAGCTGTAACATCAGTTTCTTTACGTTTTGTAAATTCTAATTGTAACAGTGAAATTGTACAAATTTAATAATGGACTATTTTGGAAGCTGTTGTTAAAATTCTATATAAAAAAATGCAGCGATGCTGCGACAAGTCAGTTTTGAAGTTACTTTTGGTAGTCAAACAGATCAGTGAAGTCTGTCCGTGTTTTGTTTACATGACAAGTGTGCAGTTCGGATGTCAATTAATGCAAATAAATTTAGTTAAGCATGAAAATTTAGCATTCATTCATCAATGGACCAGGCAGAAGGAACTTATGTTAAGTAACATTCAACATGAATTGTTACAATGTGGAGGAGATGTGTCATGGTCGGCTCGTTCACCAGATTTGACACCTCTGGATTTTCTCTTGTGGGGATTCATAAAAGACATTGTTTATAAAGACGTTCCAACTACGCTGATGATATGTGAGAGAGAATTGTCAGAGCATGTGCTTCGGTTATTGCCGATGTAATAAGGAATGCCACTCAATCCATGATAAAAAGATTGCAGTGCTGCATTGATACCATTGGTCATCACTTCAAACACCTTCTATAAATGGACTTTCATGCCACTTTTGTGACCTTTGTTGACCTTCAAAGATCTTACTGTTAAACATCATTGGATTCGTCTCAATAGCTGCTATCAGAAAATAAGTACCAAACGATAGCATCCCATTAAAAAAAAAACAAAGTTGACCTCCATAGCTCTGACGCAACCCCACCTAGTAACAAAAAGCCAACGTCATATTACGGCCGCCGTTGTCCCATGCAATTTTTGTCCCACAAACTTTTCAGCTGCTATCATACTTTCGGAATTATTCTTGGTGGCCATAGTTAGTGACTCATTCTGTATAAATAAGAGTTCATACAGATTATTCTAACAAAATAATATAATTAGACAGATAAAACATCTACTCACCAAGCTGCGGCAGAACACACATTAAAAGATATTTACAATTAGGGAAGCTTTCAGAGCCAGTGGCAGAAGGGTTGAAGGGGAAGGAAAAGGAGTCAAAGAAAAGGACTGGAGAGGTCTAGAAAAAGGGGTAGATTTCTGGAAAGTCACCCAAAATCAGTATTTTAATGGTTTTTTTAAGCTGTTTTACATGTTAATTTTATATCCTTCTAATTTACATAGAAGGACTAATGTGAATTTTAGTTTTTTCAAAATGTTAGAAAAGAAGATGATGGAAGAGAAAATTATGATGGAGAAAAACCCATTAACATTGTGGTTTATGGGAAGAGCGGGATGTGAATATAATAATTTTTGTGAAATTCATGTTGTCAATGGAATGACTAAGTTGTTTGCAGGCAGAAAAGTGGGATGTAAATTAATATTTTTTGTGAAATTCCTATTGTATTTTCAATGATTTTCCTGCCTCTTAAGCAAGAAAAACAGTTAACTTCCGAACACTGTACTCTGGTTTGAAAATGTTGAGTTGATGAGTTTTGACAATTTTTGATTATTTTAAGTTATTTATTTATTCAAGAAGAATTTAAAATGCAAGCCAATGGAAAATATTTCAGCATAAGTAAGTGAAAGACATTATCACTAAATATGTTGTTAACCATTTTTAAGAAAATTTCAAATTTTTTATCCACTTGCTTCCTATTTCTCATCAAATTTCAAAATTGGTATTTACAAAACAATGGTTGACATAGCACCAGAATAATTTTATGCTATGAATACAATCTCTAAATCATTTTCCAGAAGCTAAAGCCTGTAGCAGCAGTCTCTGCAGTGAAACACACACCATTGTTGGGCTAAATTTTAAAAATAGTTTGGAAAAGGCAAGTTCTTCTTCAAGATTAGATGACTTTGATTCATGTTTTGTGATGGGTAATTAAAAATACCAGGAACTTTGCAAGCTATTAAACTGGCTAGTCTTTTCACATGGGAATGAAATAATTGAGTGGTTTTTGAAGAAATAAAAGTTTATTTGTCAAAAAGCAATATAAGTAAAAGTTTAGTTACCCAAAGAACAGTAGAAAATGCACTATGATTTCGAATATGTCAGTTACCCAAGCACTATTGACCAATGTTAGAACTGCTCACAGAAGACATGAAGAAAATCTACGAATGTTAAGCAAAGAGAGAAAGAATTTTTCTTAAAAATTAAGAAATTTGAAGAGCTGAAGAAAGTGAAGAAATTAGCTTTGGTAGAAGAAGTAAACGTCACATCAAAAAGTATTTGAGAAGAAAAAACATTTATAAACTCTCTGTCATGTGTGCAATTACTGTACATTTGCATGTTTCAGTCTACTATAAAATATTTGTTTTCGTAGATAATGTATTTCATTGTAGTAATTTTTGTACTTCGTTGTAGTAATTTAGTACAGTATGGTGTGTAATAATTTTGTACTTATTGGTTATTATATGTTATGAGCTTGTGAGAGGTACATATTAAAATATACTATATTAAAATGTAATGCAAAAAGTAAACAGTAAAAACAAGAGGTGTGACAGCTATGGGAATGTTGGAGGTTGACAAATAAAAGTGACAAAAATGTATGTATTAAGAACTTTTATTTAGACATGAAAAGTCAGAGAAATAAATGCTAAAATAAGTATGGACTGTGTATAAGAATAACATGGTTTGCTGTAAATGAACATAATGCAGTGATGTTGTCTAATATGGTTGAGTTTGGATCCTAGATCTGAATGCATTTAGAAACTACTTTTTTGATTAATGCCTTTGTGTCTTGGGAGAGTAAATTATATGCCATCTGTTGAGGGAACGATGTGCTCAGATACAGGATCTAGAGCAGTACAATACCAGATACCTTCACTTACAGAATTTACACGGACAGAAATAAGTGTTACCCATGAACACCTTGACTGAACTTTATATTCCTCTATTTCCATGCCTGTGAGGTGTGTTGATTAAAATTTTATTACTTATGAGAGCTTATTTTTGGTTCAGAAAAAAATCATTCCTATGCATAAACCACATGAGTATGTGATGGCTATTGGGTGTGTGTCACATTAGTGGAACTTTTCAAGTGCAGATTACTACACAGCATGTCCAGAGGGCATGCATGTGCCTTGTCACCATCTTTTGAATTTGAGAAAGGTTGAGTCTTTAGCAGGAGGAACATGGGAGCACCGTACTGACTGATGTCTGGTTATAGTGCAATGACTGTAGAAAAAGTGGTGACAAGTCTGGCTATAGTGCAATGACTGTAGAACAAGTGGTGACGAGATGGATTCAGGCCAACATTGTGGCAGGTAGAGTAAACACACATCCTTCCTGAACTACCAGGAGAAGATCATACCAGTGCTTACAAGAAGAGTGTTATCATGGTTCTTCAGGAACAGATTCCTGGAAGCCAGAATGAGATTTCAAGTTGCCAAGCACTGTTTACTGCTGACAACATAACACAGACAACAGAAAACTGCATGGTCTAAATCCAAAGTCAATTGAATATTGAGAGGCATTCTGAGGTGTTCAACAAGAAGTCTCTCTTCAGTTTGTGTTGGTCAGATTGATGCCATCATGTCCATGAACCACCAGGCGGAAGGTCGCAGGAAGCAACCCAGCAAGTTTAATAAGTATCAGGTGGTTCATGGTGTAACACTTCCCATTTCCATTATTTATGTAGGAGTCAGTCCATATCAAACCAGCCAAAGATTTGGACACTCAGTGTAAAATATTTCAAACAATGGAAAATCCAGAAATGTAACAATATTATGAAAAGGAAAGTTTCCACTCACCATATAGCGGAGATGCTGAGTCGCAGATAGATACAACAAAAAGACTGTCACAAATAAAGCTTTTGGCCCATAAGGGCCTAGTCAAAAATAGACAAAACACACACACAAATGCAGCTCACACACGCAACTGCAGTCTCAGGAAACTGTAGCCACAGGCTCTGCTGTCTGTAGCAGTGTGACATCCTGTTTCTTGAATGTGGAAGTCCTTAGCTGCAGTGTGTTACACTATTGCATAATCAGCTGATTACAAGCTTACACAATAATGGGCAGCTTTGTCATTGTGTTGAACACACCCTAGTTGATATAACTCAGCATTTTATTTTTATGTAGGAAACATCATGTGAGCTCTTTACTTAGCTGAATAGCAGAAGAGTTGGAGAACATCCAAAGAAGTGGGGCACATTATCACTATTTCATGTAATGGAGCTACGCCACCAACTTCTACATCTAAAATCTACTCCCCAATTCACACTTAAATCTGTGACAGTGGATTCATAGAACTTTTTTCAGACTTGCCATTACACTCTCACGTAGTGTGTAGGGAGTAATGAATACCTATATCTTTCTAAGCAAACTTGGATTTATGTTATTTTATTGTGATGATCATTTCTCCCTATGTAGGTGGCAGACACTAAAATATTTTCTCATTTGCAGGAGAAAGTTGTTGAGCAAAATTCCTTGAACAGGTCTTGCTGCAGTGAAGCACAGTTATGTTGTATTTGTTTCCACCACAACTCGCGCCTCATATTCCAGACACACTCTCCTCAATGTCATAAAATGAGCTGCTTGTCTTCGAACTTTCTTGTTGTTCTGCTTGAGTCCTATCATGTAAGGATTCCATATTGTGCATCATTACTCCAGAAGAGGATGGGCAAGCATAGATTTGTTCCATCTTCTAAGTGTTCTACTGATAAAATGCAGTCTTTGGTTCATGTTATCCACAATATTTTCCACGATATGATTCAATTTTAAGTTTTTGGTCATTTCTGTCCCCAATATTTAGTTGAATCAGCAACCTATTAAGAGTTTTTTTTTAAAGTACCTATGTGGAGGACCTTATGCTTTTTCTTGTTTAGTCTCAATTGCCACTTTCCACACAACTTAAATATAAATCATTTTGTAATTTGTTTTGATCTACTCGTAACTACTAGACAGTAAATAACTGCAACATCTGCAAACAACCTAAAAGGCCTGTGCAGATTGTCTCCTAAATTATTTATGTGAATTAAGAACAGGAAGAGTACCTGTAACACAACTGTGGGATCCTGTCATTTATGTTAAACTGTGACGTTTCTGACAGCAAATCACAAATCCAGCCACACAACTGAGACCAATACTGCATAGGCACACAATTTGATTTGAAGTCAGTTGTGAGGAATGCTGTCAAGAGCCTTTAGGAAATATAGAAATAGAGCCAGTTATGTCCCTCAAGAATGATATTTTCTGCATCCCTACTGGCTGAGTCTCGGTAGATGGTTTTCTTTAAGGTATTTCATAATGTTTGAACACAGTCTATGTTCCAAAATCAGTGTCAGTGATACACTTCTATGATTCAGCAGTTTATTTCTGTTTCCTTTCTTGTGTATTGTTGTGTCCAGTATGTCAAGTGAGTAGTTGTATATGATTAATAAAAATGTTTCATCAGCATACTATGAAAGGAACCCAATTGGTAAAAATCTGGACCATAAAACTTGCCTCTGAGTGACTTAACTTGCTACTACATGCACCTACTCGCATGTTATTCATGTTTTTAGTTGTTCTTGACTCAAATTTTGGCTGGAATGTGTATTGCATATTCTTTGATCAAGGAATTTCATAATAAATCTTTAGTTACCCCTTTTAGTAGTGCTGTTATTGGCAACATGACCACTTGCTGTCACACAGTGCTCTTTGAATTTTCTGCAAGATTTTGAGACAGACTTTCAGTGTGGAAAGTATAAAAATCATTTTGTATTGAAGTAACCCTAAGTTTTGAATTTGTGTAAACCATCATCAGTCTTGGAGATTTTAACCCAAGCTCGATCCCATGAGCAATTCTTCAGTGGAGGGTTGTCGAATTATCCCAACTATAATACCTTATCAACCAAATGAGGAGCGAGAACTGACAACTCACTTTAGCCAGTAGGTCACACACTAATTGCAGATATGCAAGGCCTAAGGATGCACTTGTTTCACACCTTCTGACACAAACAGGTTTCAGTGTGGTAATAATGGACAATTTCGTAATCGCAGAAGTATAGCCTCTGTGGAGCCAAACCCCTACTACTATGGCCTTAACAGAAATGGTAAATATCAGCAGCAGCCTTGTTAATCAACCCAAAAGCTGCTAACCTGAGCTGCACACAAATTAAATCCACATTAATCTATAAAAAACAAAATCTGCAGCAACATCAACCATGCCAACAGTTGCCTTGCTAATATGTGCAGAACTGAAAACCCATGGAAATTCAATCAACAACTACAACAACCCAAATGAACTCAAGAACTGCCCAGCTGATCTGAGCAGCACCTCAAATCACTGGTAAATTTAAACTACAAACTCCTTAAAGGCTGATCTGTGCAGCACTTAAAATCACATGAAAAATTAACAACCGAATTGAAGTTAATCATTGCCCAGCTGATCCTCGTAACACTTGAAACTGCATTAACATTTGAACACAAGACCAGAGCCACTCCCAATAACACTCAAAGAATTCCCTTCAAGGAATGGAAAGGCCAGCACAACCCACCAAAGCACACTCACTGACCACCTTCTGCCTTCGTGCTGCCACTGGTGCTCCATGCATCCCCTGCCCCCATGCGAAAGGGCATTGCCTGCTTACCCTGCACGTGACAGGTTGAACCAGGAGGTCTTTCATTGCTTCGATGCTTTCTATGAGCACTTGGAGCTTTGGTTCTTCCCTGACACAGCTACGACAATTTACAGCTATAATACCAATGCTTCCTAGGTCCACCACCTGAGATTTACCTCTGATCATACTTTTCCAAACCATACTACCCTAAAAAACTGCCCAGTCTACCCCACACAGTGCCAACTAGCTGTGTAGCCTCCACTTGTGTTAGTGGACCCTTGATCTGTTAAAACAGATCTAACACCACTTCACCCTATGGTGCAAGTCAAGGAATCCGCAACCTAAATGGTCGCACACTCGTCTGAGGTCTGATTCAGACCCTCCACCCAGTTCTGAACTAAAGGTCTGCATTTGGCCTTGTCGGCAATGGTACAGATGGTGAGCTCTGTCTTCATCTTGCAAGCAGTCAGGCTGTCTTTACTACTTCAAATATCTTCTGGAAACCAGAGATCTGAATCTCTTCTAATTCAAAGAAATACACATCTTTAGTACCATTGTGAACCACCACCTGCATTCGGCTGCACCCTGTGCTCTTCATGGCATCCAGAAGGACTCGCTACATGTCTGGGACGACTTCCCCTGGTGTGCACACTATTTTTCCCCTCTTCTCAACCATATCCTTCAGGGGCTCCATCATGTGTCTAACATTAGTGCTCTCAACTACCGGTAATTGCACTCTCTGTGAATTGCAAAGACCTTGCTCTGAAACAGGGCAAATGACTGCAGCTGGCTCAGAAAACCTGTTTGTGATCCAAACTGATGAGTCACTTTGTTTAGTCTTAGTCTTCTGCTGATCAAGGGTGAGAGGTCAAATTCAATGAGGGCAGCAACTGGACTGCTCACAACTGTGGACCAGTTGGGGGGGGGGGGGGGGGAGTGTTGGATGTCCCTTGGGTACCCACATTTGGCCCCTCACAGTGCTGCCCATTGGCCTGCCTCAAGCTCTGTGACCAGAGCCAGCGCTATCTAGAGATGTGAGTGAAGGGAACACAGCATTCACAGCCCCTGTCCATACTGAAGATGGTGGTAATCTACAATACACAAACACTCAAGAAATTTAAGATTAAACTACAAAAAAGCACAAATTTAAACAAGCAACTCTCTTCTACGTTGAAGATCATAAGGTAATGTACAAACAAATGATCTATATGACTGTTGCTCATGGAATAGAGGTGAGTGTCTAAATTAATTGCCTGCTGTGGTCAGCAGCATTTTGAAAACAAATAGTAATACTGGTCTCCTTGGGTAATATTGGTATCCCTTGCCATGTCTGTATGCATGAGGATGTGTTTACTCTGTATGGTGAGAGGTCCAGTGCTGCCTCAGGGATGTCTGGATAGCCAAATGTTGGCACACTAGCTGGAACAGCCTACCGTAGTTCCTGGGCATGCTTCAGTAATTGCAATTTGGTGTGACAGTGGTGTATTTTATGCCACACAGACTGGGGACATGGTCTTGACTACCTGGATTGTTAGGAATTTCAGCCTCAAAATGTGCTACATGGATGTGGTGGGTGGCTGTTGAGGTGAAACTCCTTAGTGTACAACCTCTAAGGAACCTCCCACACACAGATTGCTTGAAGCCTATCCAGAGAAAATACTGGCTTGGCAGAAAATCCTAAGAAATTTTGGTCTTATGTCAAAGTGTTAGGTGGATCAAAACAAAATGTCCACACACTCTGTTACCAAAATGGTACTGAAACAGAGGATGACAGACTAAAGGCCGAAATATTAAATGTCTTTTTCCAAAGCTGTTTCATAGAGGAAGACTGCACTGTGGTTCCTTCTCTAGATTGTCGCACAGATGACAAAATGGTAGATATCGAAATAGATGACAGAAGGATAGAAAAACAATTAAAATCACTCAAAAGAGGAAAGGCCACTGGACCTGATGGGATACCAGTTCGATTTTACACAGAGTGCATGAAGGAACTTGCCCTCTTCTTGCAGCAGTGTACCGTAGGTCTCTAGAAGAGCGTAGCATTCCAAAAGATTGGAAAAGGGCACAAGTCATCCCCGTTTTCGAGAAGGGACGTCGAACAGATGTGCAGAACATAGACCTATATCTCTAATGTCAATCAGTTGTAGAATTTTGGAAAACTTATTATGTTCGAATATAATGACGTTTCTGGAGAATAGAAATCTGTGGCAACGGCCTTGTCACAGTGGATACACCGGTCCCCGTGAGATCACCGAAGTTTTGACCATCCAGGCCGCCATTCGCTGTTGCCATTTTTTGGGATGCACTCAGCCTCGTGATGCCAATTGAGGAGCTACTCGACCGAATAGTAGTGGCTTCGGTCAAAGATGTTTACAATATCAAAAAATACAAAAATAACATAGAACAAGACACCATAATTAAGTGCCACTTGACATGACTGCACTTCGTATTACAGTGAAACTTGATCAAAGCAGAACATGTACAATTTGAAAATCTGGCCAAGCTGAACAAGTAATTTCAATCCTGACTCATTCAATACACTTTTTTACACTAATATTTCGTATAAAGTGGATCATGCCTAATGCGGAAACAGAATGCAAATTTTAAGACTTAACTAATAATTTGTTGTATAATGCAGAAAACAGTTTATACAGCACTATTGTATTACAGTATACATTAGTTATTCACGACTCTAAAAGGACACTACTTATAACACAAAAGACTCTACAACTATGACATTCTGCTGAGCAGTGCAAAATCAAGAAAAAAGAATTTCGGCACAGGGCGGTGTTGTGGGTGTGGGCTGCTCTGTGCAACAATGAACAAGTTGGACACAGTGTCGGTACAACAAAGGAAATGATTCACTTGTTTGTTGGCTTTTCTCATTTTACTTTATTACTGATGCGCGCTGGAGCACACTGGAACATTGTTGTGTAATTATAAACACACTGCTGCAATATGTGCAGTGAAAGAGATGGATGATGTTCTGCTAAACAATGGTTTTACCCAGCAAGGTCAAGCATTCCAAATAAATGCACAGTTTGCATTATCTCCTGTCAATTTTAGTTCACTAGCAACACTTTAAGTGATACCGGTAACATGATGTCAAACAAAAAGTATGTGTTAGTAACGTTTAATGAAGTAATTAAGGTAGTCGAGGCGAGTGAGAAAGAAACACTCTGTGCGTGAAAAGATTGTGTGTTTGAAAGGTAGTAAAACACAAATTTATGATACCTTAAGGAACAGGGATAAGGTGGACGGGAGGGAACGGGCAAATGGAAGGGAAGAAAACGGGAAATGTCTGGACCCATGTTGAAGAGTGAGGTTCTGAAAGTTGCAAAAGAGCTTGAAATAAGGATTTTGACATCCACAGGATGGCTTGACAGTTTCGTAGCTAATCACCACATTGTGTGATATGAAGTGTGTGGCGAAGTTAAGAATGTGTGTGAAAGAGTAGCAACACAATGGAAGACAATACTGTACAACCTAATAGCGAATTAATTAAAATGTGAAACATTCCATACAGTGCAGATTACTACATTCAAAGTGACGACTTCCTTTCAACTCAATCTACTATTACTTCAGCAACAGCAGAAATCCGCAACACAGAAGATGTTCAGGAAGAACTTAAGGAAGAAGAACAGGAGCAAAATGATGTCCCTAGAAAAATTAACATGCCTGAAGAAGCTGTATACAAGTTCTCTGTGCTGTTGGAGCCATTGTATAGTGCAAGAAATTGCGTGGAATAAGCATATTTGAACAGGAAAAAAGTGAAATGTAAGGGAAATAAATGCGAAAATAATATGTATGTACATACAACAACAAATGAATTTAAAGTTTGATGGAAAAATGCCATGTTATTTATCAGTTTCTGTAAAGTCTAGTGTTCTGCTGTACAATAGACAGTAAATGAACATATACTGTGCAGGAGTGAAGGTACATAAACAAGTGCATAATTGCAAATTTATACTCTTGTGCATGATACCTGCCCTGGAAACTTGTCCAATTCAGAAAATTGTTTCAGCCCACTTGCATTTCCATTTTGAGCAAGTTTTACTGTACAAGCAGAGTTGCCATCTCTCCTTAATGCACCTGAGTGCATATTACAACATTGCTAGATTAACTGTATGCACAATTGCTGAAATGTCTTTGCACAGGTGCTACAAATCCCTAATCTTCATCCTGTAGATCGAATCTTGATGTGACCCTTTGCAAAGAAGACCAAAACTTGATGCCCAGAACATGGTGAGCCTTGTCCAATACAGGGTCCTTGGAATGTCTTGTTGAGGTACTTACACTTAATGTGTGCAAAGTGCAGAGGGGTGCCGTACTGTTGAAACACCACTGTATCCAGAATGTTACCAGCAAACAATTTGGGCTGCAGAATTTGCTCAAGAATATCAAGATAGGATGTTGGCATAAATGTTACTTCAGCAAAAAGCTGTAAGCTGAGGCTTAGCCATACACTTACCTTTGGAGCATTACATTTCAATTCTATAGTGATGTGTACTTATTCATCAGCCCATATCCTGTTGTTGTGGTGACCGACAAGGCCACAGATATGGAAGGTAGCCTCATCACTGAACAGGACATGTGCCAAAAAATTTTCGTTGTTTACTGTTCTAGTTAAGTTGTGCCCCATGGCCATGCAAGCCACATAGTCCCAGGAGCAAGTTGATGAGCACTTGGATGTGATAAGCCTTTTTCTTCAGTATGATGTGCAAGGATTGCCACAGAGTGGACTTTTGGATGTAACATTCCTGGCTGGGACAATGTTTCATCACTTTTGGACTCAACTCGTTAGCCTGTCTTACGGTCTCCACAGTTTCCTATGATGACAACAGCTGCCCAGAAAGTTTCTCATCACAGACATTCTCAGTTCGCTGGAACTTGTTAGTCAGTGGTTGTATTGGGGCTTCTGTGCTGTAACATTAACAAAACAATCCTTGAACCTCAGCAAAGGGTAGTCCATTGAGTCTCCAATGTATGACGCTGTTATGTTGTTCTGCAGTCAATATCTTTCAGATTACCTTTAATAAAAAGACAAAAATTAGCATTGTCCCAGAAGCAATTAGGAACTTCTCGGGGCACCCTATATACTCCATGCAGGTATCAAAGAAACCTGTAGTGATGTCTTTAAACTGACCAGCTGTCAATAGCCCCTCACTTTTCAGCTTGGCTAACTTTTATTTTACTGCAGATGTCAAAACTCTTTCAGATTTTCTGGCTTCTAATTTGTTGAGAAATATATTTATTTTGTCTGCAACATCAATTATTGTTACATTTTTTTGTTCAGCATACAGAACTGAAGGTTGATGGAGGAGAGTGGATTAAAAAAAAATTCTGGATGGTTAGGACACTTGTCAGAGAATGGGTAGTAGGATTTTAAAGCTTGGGAAAACACCTGTGACTCTTTCAACAGCTAATAGAAGAGAGGATCATCTAGTTTCACTATGACCCAAAAGTTCCTTGTATTCTACTTCACTGAACTCAAAGAATGATTTTAGTTTTTCAACATGTGCAGCATAGATATCAAAATGTTTGTACATATCAATGGATAAGCCATCTCTTCCAGTTTGGACAGCAGTGTACACTATTTGAGCAGAATGTCCTACACCTATTGCAGTACCAGATAAAAAGAGTGAAGCACCCAGAAGAGATGGATGAAACAAAATAAAACTTCATGGGTGAGAAAGAATTCAGCAATATGAGACCACTTATCAGTGTTGTGTTGCACTCCATCTGGCCTGGATGCTTGCACTGATTCAGTTGGGAGGGGTGTCAGAAAGCCATTGTATCACCTCCTGAAGCAAGCTAGCCCACAACTGTAGTACGAGGGTCACTCCAAAAGAAATGCACACTATTTTTGTAAAAATACAGTTTTCATTCTGCATATGTGAAAGTTTTACAGTGTGTAGATACATCCTTCCCACTTGTTTTCAAACTTAGTTCAACCTGTTCCCGTGAGTGGCACCGTCACAGCATGTCTTCAAGTTGGCTGCTACACTTGACGTTCGTCAGAAGCAACATGCTGTCATAGAATTCCTGTGCTGTGAAAACGAGACAGTGGGAAACATCCACAAGAGGTTGAAAAAGGTGTATGGATCGCAGTACAGTTAGTCAGTGGGCAAGCAGGTTACGTGATGAAAGCGGACACGGCAGTATTGAGGATTGTCCTCACAACGGCAGGCCTCGTACTGCGCACACTCCAGACAATGTGCAGAGAGTTAACGAATTGGTGACTGCTGACACATGCATCACAGTGAACGAATTGTCACACTACGTTGGGATAGGGGAAGGAAGTGTTTGCAGGATACTGAAAGTGTTGGCGTTAAAAAAGGATTGTGCCAGGTGAGCTCCCAGGATGTTGACAGTGGCTCACAAAGAAACAAGAAAAACCGCATGCAGCAAACTTTTGGAACAGTACAAGAATGGTGGAGATGAATTTCTTGGAAGAACTGTGACAGGTGATAAAACATGGCTCCACCATTTTTCACCAGAGACGAAGAGGCAATCAGTGGAGTGGCATCATGCAAATTCACCCAAGAAAAAAAAATTCAAAACCACACCTTCTGCTGGAAAAGTTATGGCTACAGTGTTTTTCGATTCCATGTGGAACCACCATAAATTCTTATGCATCCGCCTTACAGTCATGACCTGGCTTCATGTGACTCTCATCTCTTTGGGAAACTGAAAGACTCTCTTCGTGGAACACGGTTTGAAGATGATGACTCCCTTGTGCACGCTGCCAAACAGTGGCTCCAACAGGTTGGTCCAGAATTTTACCGTGCTGGTATACGGGCACTGGTTCCAAGATGGCGTAAGGCAGTTGAGAGGGATGGAAATTATGTGGAGAAATGAAAATATTGTTCCTAAAGGATGTATCTACACACAGTAAAACTTTCCAACATGTAGAATAAAAGATGGGTTTTAAAAAAAACAGTGTGCATTTCTTTTGGAGTGACCCTCGTAGCTGGCCCTTGATACTTGCACTGGGATTGAGTTGATGTACAAACTAGTCAAACTCATTTTACTCACCTTATAGTTGAGATGTTGAGTTGCCGACTGGTACAACAGAATGACTGCTAAACAAGTATTAGAAATACAGCTAAATGCTTTGCACTTTCAGCATCAAAGTTCACCAAGTCCAACACTCCCACTATCATGTGTTTATTTGAATTTAAAACCTAAACATAAAAGGAAGCAGCTTGAAGTCTATCTTGTTAAAAATCTATCATCACTGAAATAAACTGTGCTGCTTTCAGTTCCTTAATTATTTATTGACACAATCATGTTAATGATAATAGATTTGATTTTGATCTACAAGTGTGAGACCTCCTAGTAGATCAATGATTTAATTGTCAGTGGTGCAGTCCATGGGCCAGAAATCTACGTGTCCATTACTGTGTGGTATTCAAATGTGGCTCCTTGTGCATATTTGAAACTACTTTCACCAAAAAGTAGTATTAACTTTTTAATCTTGATGAGTTAATGTGGAGTGTAGTTTCATATTTGTTGGACTTCATCTAAGTTGCTGAGCCAGTGCATCATCTATATCCACTGCTAAATTTCACACCACAAACTGTGCACTCAGCTTCTCACCACATTCTTTATAAACTGTAATTCTTGCAGCTTCTTATTGTTTAGTTTAGATTAGATTAGATTTACTTTCATTCCAATTGATCCGTAGTGAGGAGGTCCTCCAGGATGTGGAACATGTCAGAAAACAACAATACATGACAAATATTTAAACTAAAACAAATAAGCTAATGTACCATTCCACAGGTCCCAAGTGGAATGATCGTCATTTTTTAATGAACACTAAGAGTCATTTTACAAATACTATTGCACTGAATTTAAAATAAAAAAGTTTTATATTTATTTATAAGGTAAGAAACATGTAATACAACTACTGTAATACTTATTTACAATGAACACATTACTGCACTGAAATGGTGCAGAAGTTAGATTATACTTACACACACACACACACACACACACACACACACACACACACACACAAATTTTCAGTGAACACATTACTGCACTGAAATTGTGCAGAAGTTATGTTGTACTTATATACAAATCAGTTGGTTTTCCTCAGAAATTCATCAATGGAGTAGAAGGAGTTGGCCACCAATAAATCCTTTAGGCTTCTCTTAAACTGAATTTCATTGGTTGTTAAGCTTTTTATGGCTGCTGGCAAGTTATTGAAAATGTGTGTTCCTGAATAATGCACACCTTTTTGTACAAGACTAAGTGACTTTAAATCCTTGTGAAGATTATTCTTATTTCTAGTATTGATTCCATGAATTGAGCTGTTGGTTTGAAAAAGTGATATATTTTTAATGACAAATTTCATTAAGGAATAAATATATTGGGAAGCTGTAGTTAGTATCCCTAGTTCCCTAAACAGGCTTCTGCAGGATGTTCTTGAGTTCACACCACATATAATTCTTACTGCACGTTTTTGTGCCCGGAAAACTTTAGCTTGGCTTGATGAATTACCCCAGAAAATAATCTCATATGACATTATGGAATGAAAGTAAGCATAGTATGCCAGCTTTTTCATTTTTATATCCCCTATGTCTGACAAAATTCGCATTGCAAACAGAGATTTGTTAAGACGCTTCAGCAGTTCTGTGGTGTGCTCCTCCCAGTTGAATTTATTATCAAGCTGTAATCCCAAGAATTTAACACTGTCCACTTCTTCTATCTTCTTGTCATCATATGTTAGACATATACTCTTGGGACACCCCTTACAAGTTCTGAACTGCATGTAGTGTGTTTTTTCAAAGTTTAGTGACAAAGAATTGGCTAGGAACCAGTGATTAATGTCTACAAATATTTTATTGGCTGATCTTTCTAAGACTACACTTGATTTGCTATTTATTGCAATGTTTGTATCATCAGCAAACAAAACAAACTTGGCATCTGGTAATGTTACTGATGAAAGGTCATTGATATACACAAGAAAAAGTAAGGGCCCCAAAATGGAACCTTGTGGGACCCCACATGTAATTAGTTCCCAGTTGGATGATGCCTGATAGCTTGATACATGTCTCTTTCCTAATAACACCCTTTGTTTCCTGCCAGAGATATAAGATTTGAACCATTTTGCAGCATTTCCTGTTACACTATAATATTCTAGTTTACTTAAAAGGATATTGTGATTTACACAGTCAAATGCCTTTGACAGATCACAAAATATACCAGTTGCCTGCAATTTTTTGTCTAATGAATTAAGTACATTTTCACTGTAAGTGTAGATAGCCTTCTCAATATCAGAACCTTTTAGAAATCCAAACTGTGACTTTGACAGTATGTTATTTGAGATAAGATGGTTATAAAGACGACTGTACATTACTTTTTCGAAAATTTTTGAGAATGCTGGCAACAGTGAAATTGGACGGAAATTTGATGCTATTTCTTTATCTCCCTTCTTAAACAGTGGCTTAACTTCAGCATATTTCAGCCATTCGGGAAATATTCCACTGATAAACGACTGGTTACACAGATAGCTTAATATGTTACTTAGCTCAGAATCACATTCTTTAATTAACTTTGTTGATATTTCATCATACCCACTAGATGTTTTTGATTTTAAAGATTTTATGATGGACATTATTTCTGTTGGGGTAGTGAGGGTCAAATTCATATTATGGAAGTTACTTGAAATGTCTGGTCTAAGGTAATCCATAGCAGCATCTACCGAACCTGACAACCCCATCTTTTCAGTAACAGTTATAAAATGTTTGTTAAAAAGTTCTGCAACACTATACACATCTGTCACCAATGCATCATTTACTCTTAATGCTATTTGTTCCTCTTCATGTCTGGTTCTACCGGTCTCCTCCTTCACTATATCCCATATTGTCTTTATTTTGTTATCTGATATGACTATCTTTTCCTTGTAATATATTTGCTTTGACATCCGTATTACAGTCTTTAATATTTTGCAGTATTTCTTATAATGTGCTATAGCATCAACATTGGAAATGTTTCGGATTGACAGATACAGTTTTCTTTTTGTTTTACAAGATACCCCTATTCCTCGTGTAATCCATGGCTTCTTTGTAGACTTTGCTCTAACCTTGGTAAGTTTTGGGGGAAAGCAGTGTTCAAATAAGGTAAGCACTTTATTAGCAAAAATGTTATATTTTTCATTCATGCCATGAGCACTGTAAACATCAGTCCAGTGAATGTCTCTGAGGAGTGTCCTAAAATAATCAATTTTTGGCTTACTGATTACCCTCTTGAGCTCAGATTTAACAGATTTTATATCCTGTTCAGTATTAACATTTAACAGAAGGAACTGCATGTCATGGTCTGAGAGGCCATTGACTATTGGTTTTGTAATATAATTTTGTTCATTTGACTTTTCTATAAAGATATTATCAATGGCTGTTTGTGAGCAAGTGGTTATCCTAGTGGGGAACTTTACTGTGGGAATTAAGTTGAATGATAGTGTTACTAACTCAAATAGGTTCTTATTGGGAGAGTCTTTAAGGAAATCTACATTGAAATCACCAGCAACCACTATTTCTTTGTTTTTGGTTGTTAAATGGGCCAGTACAGCTACAAGGTGGTTTACAAACAGATTAAAGTTACCTGCAGGTGCTCGATATACACTTAATATTATGAAAGATTTTTTGTGAAAATCTAATTCTGTTGCACATGCTTCCATATGCTGTTCTAGGCAAAATTTATGAATGTCTATGTTCTTAAATTTATGACAGTTCCTGATGAATGTGGCAACTCCTCCTTTCTCCATTTCTGATCTACAATAGTGAGATGCTAACCTAAACCCTGTAACACTTAAAAGTTCTATACCAGTGGTCACATGATGTTCAGAGAGGCAGATTATGTCAGCTGGGTTTGAAGACTCTAATTCATCTATGCAGATAGTTAATTCATTAATTTTATTTCTCAGTCCTCGAATATTTTGATGCAATAAAGATAGCTGACATTTCACATTGACTGACTTAAAATTGGATGGAGTTAAAATATCTGCTGACAGTTGAAAATTCTTAACCAATGGCTGTTTATGTTGATGTAATAAGCTGGAATTATGTTTTTTGATTTCTTTCTCAAACTGAAGGTTTGTCTCAGTTCTAACCTCTCTTAAAATTTGTTTTCTTTCTGTCCTCCCTACCCTAAAAAAGGGTCTTTTCTGAATCCTATAACCACTGGTATTTTACCACTCATGACAGTGCCTCCCCCCTTTAACTTTCCTGCTATTTCCCCAGCTTGCATTTTCCCATGATTAACACAGGCAATATTAACAGAAAGTTCTGCATGTCACTGCCATAACCCTTGGAAACAAACTACAGTATAACACACTGAAGTTAGAAGACATGTAATAGTTTACAAGATGATGGTACCATCAAGTTTCCAAAAGAATTTCTATATTATATTGGAATGGATTACCAATCGTTTTAGTTTTTTTGACTGAATGAAGCTTAATGCTGATGTTCCAAAACTTCAGGCAAACAAAGCATTGTATCAGGACAGGCAATTTGAAACTAAGAAAAAGTTGCACTAAGTAAGATGAAAATCAGGACATTTTGCTATCTCCAAAGAGGGTTTGGGTATTCTGGCATATTTCTGTAAAAATTGGGATGCATGGGAATGTTAGTTTAGTCACTCTCTCTGTGTCCTCAAGTCAGTACATGGGAATGCTAGTTTAGACACTCTCTGTGCCCTCAAGTCAGTACTGGAAATATACTATTACACAATGTGGCATAGTGGTAAGACACTGAACTCATATTTGTAAGGATGGCACTTCAAATCCCCCTCTGGCCATCCACATTTAGTTTTTCTGTGATTTTCCTAAAGGTCTTACGTCAAATGCTGGAATGGCTACTTAGAAAGGGCTTAGCCTATTTCCTTCTCCATCCATTCTTCACTTTCCTCAAGACATCACGGACAGTGTGTTAAAACCTAATCTTCCTTTTTTCTCAGAAACATACCCAATATAATGATTCAAAATGTTAAAAACATTCTGTTACACATTCGGAATTAAAGGTAATAAGTATCTTTTTGTTGGGTGCCAGGGCATACAGGAATTAGGGGCAGCGAGAAGAGTCACGGGATACCACCTAATATCGTATTGGACCACCTTTTGCCCAACATAGTGCAGCAACTCGACATGGCATGGACTCAATAAGTCACTGAAAGTCCCCTGCAGAAATACTGAGCCATCCTGCCTCTATAGCCATCCATAACTGCGAAAGCGTTAATAGTGCAGGATATTGGGCACAAACTGACTTCTCAATTATGTCTCGCAAAGTTCATTTTGATTCGTGTCGGGCAGTATGGATGGCCAATTCATTTACACAAATTGTCCAGAATGTTCTTCAAAACAAATGCGAATAATGGTGGCCCAGTGACATGACATTGTTGTTTGGATACTTGAAGTCTAGGAATGGCTGGAAATGGTCTCCAAGTAGCAGAACATAACCATATCCAGTCAATGATCGGGTCAGTTGGACCAGAGCACCCAATCCACTCCATATAAACACAGCCCACACCATTATGGAGCCACCATCAGCTTGCACAGTGCCTTATTGACAACTTCAGTCCATGGCTTCATGGGAGTCAGTGCAACTCTTGAACCCTACCATCAGCTCTTACCAACTGAAATAGGGACTCATCTGACCAGGCAACAGTTTTTCAGTCATGTAGGGTGCAAGCAATATGGTTATGAGCTCAGGAGTTGTGCTGCAGGTGGTGATGTCCCATTAGCAAAGGCACTCTCATCGGACATCTGCTGCCATAGCCCATTAACGCCAAATTTCACCGCACTGCACTAATGGTGATGTCCGTTATATGCCCCACGTTGATTCTGTGGTTATTCCACAAAGTATTGCTTGACTGTTAGTTCTGACAACTCTACTAAAATGCCACTGCTGTCAGTCATTAAGTGAAGGCCATTCAGCAACAGTGCTGTCCGTGGTGAAAGGTAATGCCTAAAATTTGCTATTCTCGGCACTCTCTTGACACTGTGGACCTCAGAATGTTGAATTCACTAACAATTTCTGAAATGGAATGTCCCATGCATCTAGCTCCAACTACTATTCTGCATTCAGAATCTGTTAATTACTGCCATGTGGCCATAATCACAGTGGAAACCTTTTCACATGAATCACCTGAGAACAAATGACAGCTCTGCCAGTATATTACCTTTTTACACCTTGTGTACACGATACTTCTGCCATCTATATATGTGCATATCACTATCCCATGACTTTTGTCACCTCCATATTACAGTAGATGCAGAAGTTCTATCGCCATATATGCTGTACTAGCAGAAAAAACATAAGTAATAAACGAGATATGATCAGTGAAGCCCAGCATGGTACAAATCGAAATTGCAACAGAGATGGAAGAAAGCGGTGCTCATCAGACTCAGAATGGACTCTTGCCCCATTCCCCACAGTTAACTTTTTAGACAGTAAGACCACTCACTATTAAGCAATGCTTTCAGTGTAAACACGTCTGAAAATTGTTTTAACATAGTGTGTTTCATTTGCTAACAAGAGAGTTTCCCTAAGATTTCCCAAGAAATTGCCATCAATTTCGTGTGATGCCAACACAAATGTTGCAATTTATTGTTAAGGCAGCCTACCTGTTTAATGTGTTCGGGGAGGAGGTGTTATTACAGAGTGACTGCATCAATTTTTTATCAAGTGAACATTCAGTACCATTAATCTCTAGTGTTCTTTTATCTATCACCTCTACTTGGCTTTACCTTCGTTTGCTGTGAACTTTATTTATAACTTATTAAGAAACATTTGAGCATGTGGTCAAACAAATGTAGGACCAATGTTTTCAAATTATATTTATTGAGACCTTTGTCATTATTGCAAAAAAAAAAAAAAAAAAAAAAAAAAAAAAAAAAAAAAAAAAAAAAAAAAAAAAAAAAAATTGTATAAAAATTTTTGCATTAATACTTGTTTTACTGCTAACTTACTTCCTTGTAAAACTCTTCATGCTTAATATTTCCAATTTATATTTGCAGTTGTTTTGACAGATTTGACTGGAATAGCTTGATAGCTTGGTGTATTATGGTTCATTATTTCCACGTGCTATTCAAAACTGGAACGGTTGAGATAATGGTTCGGAAGTGGTACTTTGGACCCTTTACTAACACTGCAGAGTAATTGTGTATGTGTTGTTGTCTTTATGCTGATTAGTGAAGATTTGCTTTCTTTGTAATGAGTGCATGATTTCAGTATCAGTCGCACCATATTGTCATAAATAAAATGCACGTGCAGCTTCCCCAGACATTACCAGGGCCAAAATAAGCTGACATATACAGTCTAGCTTGGTTACACAGCCTGAAGTGGTACTTTGGACCCTTTACCAACACTGCAGAGTAATTGTGTATGTGTTGATGTCTTTATGCTGATTAGTGAAGATTTGCTTTCTTTGTAATGAGTGCATGATTTCAGTATCAGTCGCACCATATTGTCATAAATAAAATGCACGTGCAGCTTCCCCAGACATTACCAGGGCCAAAATAAGCTGACATATACAGTCTAGCTTGGTTACACAGCCTGAAATTATTTATACAGAATGTACTGTTGTTCCAAGGTGTTTGTATGTATCTTTACTTCCTTTGTGTCATTAAAATCTCCCTAATCATTCTGAAGATTTAGTCTGTGGCAGGTTCATTCATGACATTCCTGAGCAACTTACAAACTAACTTCTCACCTTCCATGCCATTCTTGAAATTAATGTGCAATCTACACAAATTCAGGAACCAGATAAAAACAATCCTGGAGCAGTATCCTCGTGGCAAACTTCCTCAACAAGTACTTTATTTTTGACAGAGGAAAGCAATTATGAAGTATGAGACACACAGGCAACATACTTAGTAATTAGTAGACTCATTCAGTTAAAAATAATAGTACTCATTGAGGAAGAACATAATCAGAATAATGCTGCAGCACTGTTTTTATTTGATTGCAGAATTTATGGAGGCCAATTTATGTCAAATGTAACTTTTAATTTTGCTTACAACACTGTAATCTTGAATGTAATGGTAAGTTAACCTATGATTAATGCTTTGGTTAATATGTATATGCTCTTATTTACAATACATGAATATCCATAAACTGTCATGATGAGAAATAAACATTTTCTCAATATTTGTAATAACACATATCCCATATCATGAACATGATTTTGTGGATAAATAAATAAATTTCATTCATTAGATTATGCTCTGTTCAGAAACCTTAAACCTGCTGCAGTTCTGATTAAGTATTTGGTGCAACATTACTTTTACCTTGTAGATATGGGATCTTGAAATAATCAGGATCCAACAGAATCTCAAATCATATTTTGTACAGCATTTCCAGATAAGTTAGCCCCTTTTTTACACACATAAAAAAAAGTTTTGCATCACCCCAGTTTCCATAACTCCAGAAGACAGACGTTGACTGTGGATATTGTATCACAGACACAGTCCCTTTCACTGTTCAGAGATGTCCCTAAACCTGCCCACAGATGTAAACAACCACGCAGGAGCAGTGCCTATTAGACAGAAAGGATCCAACAGTCATTCCACCAGGAAGGAGGTACGAGGTACGCGGCTCGTGTTTTCTGTAGAGTTCAACCATGCCTAGGCGGTCAATACTGGAGTTTGACTACGTCCACATTGTTACTTCGTGCCAGGAAGGGCTCTCAACAAGGCAAGTGTCCAGGTGTCTTGGAGTGAATCAGAGCAATGTTGTTCGGATATGGAGGAGATACAGAGAGACAGGAACCGTCAATGACATGCGTCGCTCAGGCCACACAAGGGTTGCTACTGCAATGGATGACTGCTAACTACACACTATGGCTCGGAGGAACCCTGACACCAATGCCACCATGTTGAGTAATGCTTTGTGTGCAGCCACAGGATGTCATGTTACGACTCAAACTGTGCGCAGTAGGCTGCATGATGTGCAACTTCACTCCCAGAGTCCATGGCGAGGTCCATCTTTGCAACCATGACACCCTGCAGCGCAGTACAGATGGGCCCGACAACATGCTGAACGGCCCACTCTGGATTGGCATCACGTTCTCTTCACTGATGAGTGTCACATATGTCTACAAACAGACAATCATCGGAGACATGTTTGGAGGCAATCCGGTCAGGCTGAATGCCTTAGACACACTGTCCAGCAAGGTGGAGGTTCCCTGCTCTTTTGGGGTGGCATTATGTGGGGCTAACGTACGCTGCTGGTGGTCATGGATGACACCGTAATGGCTGTACGATATGTGAATGCCATCCTCCGACCAATAGTGCAACCATATGGGGGGGGGCATTCGTCTTTATGGATCTTTTGAATGACTTCCTTCAGGATAATGACATTGCTCGACTAGAGTTGCCAGCATTTTCTCCAGACATGAACCCTATTGAACGTGCCTGGGATTGGTTGAAAAGGGCTGTTTATGGACGACGTGACCCACCAACCACTCTGAGGGATCTACGCCTAATTGCTGTTGAGGAGTGGGATAATCTGGACCAACAGTGCCTTGATCTACTTGTGGATATAATGTGACGATGAATACAGGCATGCATCAATTCAAGAGGACGTGCTACTGGGTGTTAGAGATACCGGTGTATACAGCAATCTGGACCAACACCTGTGAAGGTCTCGCTGTATGGTTGTACAACATCCTCTGTGTGGTTTTAATGAGGAATAAAAAGGGTGGAAATGATGTTTATATTGATCTCTATTCCAATTTTCTGTACAGGTTCCAGAACTCTTGGAACCGAGGCCATGCAAAACTTGTTTTGATGTGTGTACATTTCTTTACTGCTGGACATAATTTTGCTCAAGGACTCTGTGGTATACAATGGTAAAATGGGAGCTAACTCAGCTCCAAATTTTATATAGAATCTGACAATGATTCTCTGTAGCCATGTTCAGGATTAGTGATTTCAGCTGTATCTCAATGCTACTGACACTAATATGTATATCATACATGTTTTCAGTGATGCGAGAATTAAACTGGGGCAGTACTTCTGTATTTTCCTTTTCAAAGGAACATTTGAAAACGGAATTCAGCATTTCTGCTTTTGCCTTGCTGTCATCAATTTCGGTTACTGTGTCAACCATGAGTGTGTAGACAACAGGTTTGGTGCTACTGCCAGCCTACAGATATGATCAGCATTTCTTTGGGTTTTGTGAGACGTCTGTCTTTCAGGTTCTGCAGCAGGAGTTACTAACCAAAAAAAAAAAAAAAATCACACACACACACACACACACACACACACACACACACACACACACACATACATATTCATACAAACACAACTCATACACACTTAACCACTGTCTGCGGCTGCCAAAGCCAGACTAGCAGTCAGACGAAAGGTTTTTGACAGAAAGCTTACTTGTTTTGAAGTCTATTTGTTGTGGCTGTCTGCAACTCAACATCCCCACTATATGTGAGTAGAAATCAATTCTTTTTACAATATTGTCAATATTTCATCCTGAATTTTCCATCAGTTTTCTCAATCCATCTTTACTTTCATCATGCCTGCACCAAATTGCACAGCATTTACCGATGTACTATCTTTGACTTCCTACTCTCTCTCTGATCCCTTCCCTTTCAACTTTGTCTTCCTTCATCCTCACAACAATTGTATACCTCTCAACTTGGGGTCTGATTCCTTCCGAGTCTTCCCTAACTTATGCTACTTTCTTCCCTGAGGAAGCAACTAGCATTTTCAAAAGCCATGAACCTCTGTTGCTGTTACTATATGACTATATCCATTCAAGTGGAGTGACTTTACACCATAACAAATTTGCAAATCTTGATTTAAAGCTGGGCCTCCATGTTAAATTAGCCTCTCTCTTCCCGCAACATGTCAGGTGTGACAGCCATGGATGGGTTCCTCAACCACTGCAAATCATGGAGCTCCACCAAACCACCTTCTGATGACCTCACCCTCAGTCCCAGTGACTAACTGTACTTCTGTCGACAACAGATGCTCCATAGACTTTGCACAGGTGTTTGTAAATATTCCCTACAGTTCCTTTCTCTGCAGTGAGAAATTCAATGACAGCACATAGCTTGTAACGTACATCACCTACAGATGCCATTTTGAAACTCCTGCAGCTACACTATCTGTCAGAAGTGACGGAAACTTGGCACACTTACTCAGGAGACTTCAAATAATACATACGTAATGTTTTGCATTCATAGTATTGCTTTCAACTGAGAAATAAAATGTGGTGCATTACTTCCTGGGCACCCCTTGTACTTTGATAAGTTGAAACAACCACAGACTGTTAAGATCTTAGCATTAGGCAATTTAAACTAGGTGAAAGAAATACAATAAAAGATGAACGGATTTGTATGAGAGATGTAGTAGGGGGTAATATAGGCAAAAAGACAAGTCCAACAGTAAATATAAAAATACTGAAAATGAAACAGGCCAGATGAAATACAGAACTGTGAAAGAGTATATTGACAGGAAGTACAAAGTACCAAGATGGAATGGCTAAAGAAGGATTGCAATGTTGTACATACACGCATGATGAAATAAAAAGTTCTGTGTAAACATCAAATGCACAAGTGACAAGCCAGTACCGACAAAGAAGAGAAGTCTGAAAGGTAGAAGTAATTTGTAGAAGAGCTATGTAAAGGAAAGAAACTTGATGACAATATTATGGAAAGAATAAAAGACAGGGGATGGAGATGAGATGGGGCATGTGACACTGTGAGAAGAAATTGACAGTGCACTGAAAGGTCAAATCAAAACAAGGCACATGAAGTAGACAACATTCCTAGAGAATTATTGAAATCCTTGGAAGAACCAGCCATAATAACAAGAAGAATGTAATAGTCAACAGTGCCAAAGAAGGCAGATGGTAACAGCTGAGTCTATTCCTAAATCATAGTTTAATAAATCATGGGTGTAGACAGGGTTGTAGTCATTCCCCTACATTATTCAATCTGTATATTGGCCAAGTAACGAAGGAAACTAATGAGAACTTCTGAGAGGGAATCTTTCAGGAGAAGAACTGTAATCTTAAAGGTAGTGGATTGAGTTGGGTAAAAAAGAACTTTACAGCATAATTTATTAAAAGAGAGAGTGATTAATAGAACAAATTTGAGACACAAAGGAAAATAATCATTCTTCCCACACTTCACACATTACTGGAACAGGAAGAACTCCTAAGAACTGGTACGATGAGAAGTCTCTTCTGCCATGCCTTTCACAGTGGTTTGCAGAGTATTGGTGTGGATGTAGCTTGCAATTTATGTGAGATGATGAGATCTGCTCAGGATAGACCACCATGGCAAAGTCCATCAAACTGCTCTTTGGGCTGAAGACATACACACATTTTTTACAATAAGACTTGTCATTGTTTTTAACTTTCTTGTTTACAATGAAGACAACCTGCATTTCCATCCTGTTCTTTAGTAAAACATATATATGTCCTGATTTTTAATTCTAATTGACTTTCATTTTGTCACTGCACTTCTGATAACCCGACATATTTACCCCAATTGCTCTTACTTATCTTCCAACCCCATTAGCCTATTTTCAGATACTAAATTTCTATAATTTCTTGTACCTATATAAGAAGCAGACAGAGTGATAGGGTTTTCAAGGTCCATAATGTTGTCTGTTTGGCTGAACCTCATGTAGCAAGGTAAGGCTGCTGAAGCAGCTGTGTGTGTCCATGGCCTTAACCATATAGTGGAGATGCTGAGTTGCAGATAGGTGCAACAAAAAGACTCTCACTCTCATAGCTCTCGGCCATTGAGGCCTTTGTCAACAACACACACACGCACTCTCACACACTCTTGCAAACGCTACTCACACACACATCTACAGTCTCAGGCAACTGAAACCTTCAGTTGCCTGAGACTGCAGTCGTGTGTGTGAGTTGCATTTGCGCGAGTGTGTGTGCGTGTGCATATGTGTGTCTGTTGTTGACAAAGGCCTTAACGGCTGAAATCTATAATTTTGAGAGTCTTTTTTGTTGTGCCTATCTGCAACTCAGCATCTCTGCTCTATGGTGACTAGCAACTTTCCTTCTCATAATATTGTTACATTCCATCCTGCATTTCCATTCTTTGATCATGGCCATAACCCTTTGTCCTAGTTCTCTGTCTGCTATTCCTAATATTTTTTCACCTGGGTCAGAAGACTTATGTCACTTGATTTGCACATGACAGCAGGCTCTCCAGAAAAGCTTGTCCACAGTACACTAGCCTGCTAGAGCCTGAATAGTTCAACAATACATGTCAAACATCAGCAGAGCTATGCTCAAGCATCTTAGCCCAGACCTGAGGGCTTCTGCATCTCAAAGCCTGGGATACAAAAGACCAGTTTTCATACTGATCTTGTGCCAACAGTGCCTTCTCATCCCTAATCAACACCACAATTTAGCAGTCTGCCTGTCTTTGTGTCACCCATAATACATTTAGAAACACATACAAAAACTGTTCCAGTTTTCCAATGTCACGAGAAACAGAACTGATCAGTAATGAAAATTATGGCAGGGTACAATTGCATGAGGTATGTTTACGGAAGATGGCTTTTCTGGGTAAGAGTAGTAGTAGCAGTAGTAGTAGTAGTTTTTGTCTAAAAGATTTACAGCTGTGGTTTCTATTGAGACAAAATAAACAAAGATCTAAAAGTGTGAACTGTGTGTAGTTCAAATCTTCCCAACCAAGATAAAAGATCCAGTGTGCTTTTATGTCAATGCTTATGGTTCGTATTAATTGCTGTAATAAGTAATCTTTCTTTTTCTTTTTTTTACAAAAAGATATAATTTAAGAGAAAAATTAAGTAATTTTTATTCACGTTTTACAAGGAAAAAAGTAAATAAATAAAAAATGAAAAACCCAATTTATTTACACATATCAAGAGAACAGCTGTGCACAACAAAAGGAAATAATGCTAAATGCAAATAATTATAATAAAATCTAGTCAATAAATTGTCAAGTGGGTCTACTATCTACATTCAACATGTGTCAATCTTAGCAGGGAATTTCTTATTGCCTACTTTATCATTTAATGTCCTTTCTTTACATTTTTATTACTTACATTATTAATCTTTTGTTTTGGTGTGATAAATTGCCTCTATGTTACTAAAATTCTCAAAAATTAAATGTAATGGAAACTGGATCAATTATACAGTTTGTGCTGCTATATGTATAAATGAGGTAGATAATATCCAAATATGAAATGTTGAGAACAGTATTAAACTTATTTGCGAAAAGCCGCTGATATTAAATAACATCAATGTTCTTTGGTTTGTACGCTTATTGATGTTTTCACCAAAAGGAAGGGATTAGTGTCAAGTGCTAAAACACACACATTCAAGATCACTCTCTGATCCAATAACACAACTTGTCCTGACGAAAATAAATTCAGAAACTAAAGAACATCTTTTGTATGTGTCTGTGCACCAACTAAGACTTCATAATTAACAAGCATACATTTGTTTATTTCTTCATAACTGTTACTTTTCGGCAAGTGTTTGTGAGAGTTGTTACTGTTATACAGTACACGTAACAGAGAAATACTGTGAGAATGACATACGTCACTTATGTAATGATGAATTATGATCTTGAATAAGAATGATTATCTGAGGATCCATTAAGAACATCTGTGTATCAATGACACATGTCTACAAAACCATTTATCCATTTCTGCCAACCCATGTTGTTGCAACACTATGCCTTTGCTTTATTTTGTATTGGGAGAAATAATTTGAATTCTGCTGGCAGTTCATCCTCAGAATATAATCTGTCTGAGAAATAAACTCTCCTTATTCTACAATTTGCATGAATCTGTACTCGCAAAGTTTCAATATAATTTGTCCCATAAGCTCTGCGAGTAAAATCTGCCAAGTTAAACTGTATTTGGTTCCATCCATCGTCCAGCCGCATTGGCATTGTGCAAATAAAAGGCTTAACACGAGTAGTGGATTGGTAGTTACTTGCACGAAATCGTCTGCGAACATTTTTGTCATCCAGAATCTGTAAGAAAAAATTATTCTTCGTTAATACATTTTTCATTCAAAGACAGAAACATTTTTAAAGATATCTGACATTATGTGATACGTAACTTAGAAATTCTAACTTAGAAATTCTAAGATGTTTAAAAGAATGAGGCTATTTCCTTGTCTTCATAATCCTTAAGCCCACAATTGAAAATTTGATATTTTATATGCCCCTGTTCATGAGAAACATTTGGTAACATAGCCACAGGAGAAGTAGTAGTTTATTTTATTATTATGCTAAGAATAATAAAGTGGGGATTTTCTGTGTATTGAAGGAAACACATATACAGGAAAAAACGCCGAATGATTGGTGAGCAGTCGCCTTATCCTTAAACACAATATGTGGAAGAAAAAACATCAGAAATCATGTTTTTCTTAGTATTATTATTTAAATTATTCTTCTTCAGCTGCCTTATGCTTTCAAGTGTTGGGTCATATTTAAATTCATGGTGTATTTTGAGCACTGAAAGCTATTCTTCAAGTGATTAACATTTTTTTGTAATTGCCGTTTGTAATAGTAGTTCCTGCTGCTCCGGGGGACAATTGCAGAGACTTGAGGCGCAGATAATTTGTACTGGATTTGTTTGCCCATATTAACATTTTGAATACTTGTGGAGGTTACTAAAATATTTGGTTAGTGCTTCCTACTGGTGCCTGGACAAAGGAAAAAATGTTTTCTCATATATAGAATGCATTCGACCATATAGAATGCATTCGACCAATTTCTTTCTCCTACTCTAGGGATGTTGTCAGTTGCAACTGACACACCCACCACTATGTAATGGAAAGTCTCAGTTCGCAATCAGCAGGAGATAATGAGTGGCTTGTTGCTCTGAATGGAATATAACACAGAGCCAATAAAGTGTCAGAAAGGTAATAAGAAGTACATTATCACGAAAGGAAAAGAAAAACAAGAAACAGTACCAAGCACTAGCAAATATAATCATTTGAAATGATGAGAGAAGCAATTTTTGAGAAAGTTTAGTTTTAGTTATTTCCATATTATGTTTGCCCATATGTGGAAAATCTTGTTATAATTTGGAAAGCATAAATTCATGTATTTAATCCTCGAGTAGGAGTGCTGATTTTCATAACGTGGGCAGGCTCGCAGTGCACTTTGTGCACATGCAGGGAATAGCCATCTTCATGTTACCAAGGTAAACATGTATAATCATAATCACTGTTTAATCTTAGTTTAATTCAACAATGATAAAATAAACTTAAATTATATTGGCTAAAGCACTGTTTAATTAAACAATAATAAAATTAACTTTCCAGAGAAGAAGAAAGAGTGAAAGAGATTACAATGGTGGGTGGAGTAGAGCGACATTTTAAGTAAAAAGAGGGTGAGTTAAGAGGCTGCTGTGTGGGGGCAGCAGACATGAACTGGGTAGAAACAAGAAGAGAGGCAGACAGAGGATAAGGCCCACAGAGTTGCAGGAACAGAGAATATACTCCGGTGCAGTGTCACTTACTAGCTGCAGAATTAAGAAAAGATAGTATTGGGAGACTAATCAAAATGGTATAGGTTGTGGAGTAGCCATTGAAGTCACAGTGTGTTAGGTAACATGTGCAGAAATTAAGGCTTCAGTTGACATTTTGCCAGTTTGATAGCAGAAATTCATCTGAATGGATAGTTTTTTTGTGGTCAAGCCCATGTAGAATGTGCTTTAGTGGTTTGAATGAAATTGGTGTTTTGTTATGTGGTGTAGTCGAGGTTTTGTGACACTAGAGATAGAGCATCAGTGACAAAGGGGAGCAAAGGTCATTATTTTGTCAGGGGTGGCAGGAGGGAAAGCGACACTTTGTGGGTGGTGGAGTGGGCGGCTCTTTCCTTGGCTTGGTGGGTGAGATGTAAGCGAAACATTGGTGGTTCCACTATCAGCCATTTATTGAGACGTAAGACACTTTAAACAGACAGAGTAATACAATGTGTTTTAACTCGCTCAATTCCTTGTGACTGCAGAGCGGCATGGGGTTGTAGCGTGCAGATTTCAATGATCACTGATATGGTGACAGCTTGTGTTGCAGCGGAGCACCAGGGAGCCTATTCTTCCCTCAGTAATGTGCCCATGACCATCTGTGGCAGCAGCACGGTCTTTTCCTTGTCAATTCGCTTGCTGCGTTATTAAAAAGCAGCTACAGTTTGGCACGGAGTGCTCCAGCCCAGAATCAAAACAGTGACCCTCAGGTTCGGCACCTTCATCAGCCTCTAGATTCTTTCCTCAGCCTATAGATTCACAGGTCACCCATTTGGTGTGGCCACAATCCCTTTGTCCTCACCAGCCATCTGGGTAAGTACCATGTGAACTTTTTTCTGACAGCATCTTGGGTGGCATCTTCTGCACTGATCTAGTGGCACTGCACCAACATCTACCTCTGTCGAGCAGTGTAGCCAGCTAAGTCGTTGCAGTGAAGTATGATGTACGCTGACTAACCATCAGTCCATCCATCAAGGTGGTGCTTCTTCTTTCTCCCCTCAAAGGACCCGCCATGCCTGTTTGTTGGAGGTATTTATTCAGTGTTTTAGCCAATGTCAAGAAGTTTCTAGGGTGGCAACTGACTCTTCGGACATTGATTTATGCTTCTCATATTGGGCAGAAACTTGAACAATGTCAGCACTTGTTCTGGCTTTCCTTTTTTACTTCTATACTGATGTGGTTGGGCACTGCACTGTCCTCCTCCCCTCCACGTTGCCAGCTACGTCATGCACATGAATTCAGTATGCTGACAGTTCCTGGAGCACTGACCATTGATGTGCAAAAAGCGATGGTCGTTATTCTCCTTGGAAGCATTGCCCATCTGTTTGGTATTTGATCTGTTGAAATGCTGACCGCTGCTGCGCAAAATTCGCTGGTCATCAGCTTTCTTGTTAGACAGCTGCCACTTCAGAACATTGTGGTTTAACGTGTCAAAGTCTCTAAAATGTTCACTTAACCTATAATAAGTCTTTACGTATGTTTTTGCCTGATCTCTGCTTTGAACAATCATTAACAACATGTAATTATTATTCACAACCATAAATGATACATAATTCTTATGCAGCTTAAGTGATCGTGCCTTTGGTGGATAACAAATGGGCAGGAATAGATGTTGGTGGGCTAATGTATGCTACAGTTCATGCATGTAGATCTTTCACAAGGATGTGAACCATGGACCAATGTTTGAGAGGGTGAGAGTGACACTGGCATTTGAAGTGCTAGTGGAAACATGATTTAGTTGTTCAGTATGATGTGAAATGTGACCAGCTGTGAAACCAGATTAAAACTGTGTCCTGAACTGGAACTTGAGCCCAGAACCTTGTCTTGTAGGAGCACTGCTTTTACAATCAGACAGATGACGTAAGGTTTTCAGTTGGAGACTTGGTCAGACAATCAGTTTTAATCTGCTAGGAAGCTTCAAAACAGTGTACACTCTGCTTTACAGTGAAGAATTTGTTCTGGAAACAAGCCCTAGTCTTATGTTAAGCTGTTACTCCAATATATCATTTCTCTCAGTAGTTGTAACCCAACAAGGTATGCAGCTGAGCTGCACTAGATTTTGTGAAACAGGAGATAAGGTTCTGGTAGAATTTAATTTTTGTAGGTGTCTTGTGACAGGATAGCTCATTTGTCATTTGATTGCTCCAGTTGTCAGAATTACTGAGCAAGGAAGGTCCACTTCTTTGTGCCTGCTCAGAAGGTGTGCATTGGGATGGAGAGGAGGGGGGGGGTGAGAGAGAGGGAGGGGGGGGGGGGGGGGAGAGAGAGAGAGGGAGAGGGAGAGGGAGAGAGAGAGAGAGAGAGAGAGAGAGAGAGAGAGAGAGAGAGAGAGAGTGCTCTGAGGATTTCGTTTGTAAGCTAAGTAACTTTTTCCATCCTACATATCTATGTGTTTGGGAGACAAATGGTAACAAGAGACAGAAGGTAACAAAGCAGCTACTGTTGTAGCAAGCCACAACAAAAGAATAACTAGAGTGTTCTAAGTTCTCCCATATCTCATCACTGCCAAGAAATGAAAGGTACAAGCATCTTGATGGGAAATGTAAAGCATACTGAACTAAAGACTTTTGTTATATTAAGACTGTCTTTCGATTCTAGCGAGTTAATGCCTTTGCTAATATATGACATAGCATTTTTCCTAGTTGTGCATATTTTGTGACTGGATTCACTGTTTATAACTTTTAGAAAGTTATTATGCAAAATGAAATGCAAGTTGGATTCTTCCAAGGCAGCACAAAAGGTGAGCATGCCTGAGATTTTAACCAGAGGATGAAGGAGGCATACAGAGAGCAGGATTCCACTGCTATGAAGTGGAATGCAAAAGAATCAAGGACTTGCCATGGTCCAGACAGGTGCCTGTTGTCACTAACAACACTGGTTTTACTTATGGATTGTCTTATTCATCAGAATCCTCTTATCGCTGCATCTGAAAATGTGCCAAAGGCCCCAAAAATCACGTGTGTGTGTGTGTGTGTGTGTGTGTGTGTGTGTGTGTGTGTGTGTGTGTGTGTGTGAGCGCACAGTGCGCATGCAAGCCAAACCAGAATTAGATACAATATACAAAATATGAAACTGATGTCTTGCCATGATTTGGTATGTAGACATTGGCTCACTGCTTTGACCTTGCCTCTAAATAGGTGACCATGAAGGAGTGCCATACCTGTTTCCATTATCTAATTTGTCATATTGCAATGCAATATTACTGATGGTAATGACCATAACAACAGTGATAACCAAGATATAATACAGCATGTACTGTAACAGTAAATGTCATTTGACATATTTGTAAAAGTGAGAGAAACGTGGACTTGCACCCATCCTCCCCATGCACTGCTGTCATCTTCTGCTGGTGCACATCTCAGAGCTCATGCCATATCTCATCAACTACTCATTATATAAGCATGTCTGCATCTTCATGGTTGTGAATTTTCAGACTCATTCCAAATCCCTGATAATTCTCCTTTATGATGTTATCTAGGAAGCACTGTGTGTAAATGAATCACAAACACTGGAAGAGGCCAAGTGTTGCTTCCTTCATAACAGTCACATTGAACTAATAAACTTCCCTTTTCCTAACAATGCATTACTCTGTTTTCACAGCCTCATTCCTCAATCCAGTAGTCAGTTTTCTGATTTTCATTCTTTAATGCTTCTGTAAAGTATTTTACAACATAAATTATTTTGTGCAAGACTTCATCGCACTTTTCCCCAGCAGTATTTCAAATTGTATTGTAATTCTCAAAAAATACGTATTTATTTACTTTCATTTTCCTGGTACTCATTTCTCTTAGCTTCTGTAGTACAGGTGTTTTAAAACTTTCTTCTTCTGAGTTGTTTTCTTTCCAATCTTTTATGTCCTCCGCTCATATGATAGGCTTTTGTCTCTTGGTTTATTTTTAACAAAATTTTATGGCTTCATGTTTCTGCATTTTTTTTTATTTCTGTAAAATATTCTATTAAACTGTATCAAAATGATAATTCAATTGAGAACACTACTAAATTATGAGACAGAATTGCTGGCTAGTACTTACAGTTAAAAAGGAAGGCCAAGTCACTCAGAAATGAATGAGAGAGACCCACTTGTAATCGGGATGAGGGCTTTTGAAGATCACCTATTCAGTTCACATGATTATCAATTATATCGACTATTATCAATTGATTCAGATGCCTACCTAGCAGGGTATAACAACCAATTTTACCCTAATGGAGGTGGTGACGCTTTGTGCCACTTCATGAGACATCAAAAGTATTTTAGGGGCCATCTAGATGATAGACCAGTCAATCATCATCCATAATTCACAGAGATTGGTTGTAGATGTTCACAAAGGACAGACAGTGGCAGACGTACTAGGGCCCAAATTCATACAACATAAACACTACCACACAAAAAATACTTCCAAAATGTACTTGCCTAGAGCTCATTAGGACATAGAAATCATTGTGGTAATCATTACATTTTACTCTAATACATTTAGCAATGTATACAATCAGCCCAGGCAACCTCCTTCAATGCTTCAAGTATCCAACTGGGATTTCCCAACACACATACCAGTCTCTGAGACATGTAATGTGTAGTGAGCAGAAGTACACTTATAAGGTTGTCACTTTTGTAACCAGTAGCAAGGTAGTAGCTTGGCATGGAATGATTGCTAACGGGTGATTGTTGTTGCACAGCATTTAATCAAACAAACAATGGAAAATCCAGGATGGAATATAACAGTATGGCTACAGATGCCTGAGACTACAGTTGTGTGTGTGTGTGTGTGGGGGGGGGGGGGGTCTATTTTTGACGAACGCCTTAAAGGCCAAATGTTATTCGTGACAGTCTTTCTGTTATGCCTATCTGCAACTCAGTATCCCTGAGTAGCATTTAATCAGCTTGAGACATTTGGTAAGCTGATAGCAACCACAGTCTTCACGAATTTTATGCTCACTGTGACAGCAGTATTCCCCAAATTAGAGGTGAATCCCATTGGCATACAAAAATCACAATACCCTTACAACCTCAAATATGGAGTATCCCACAAGTTGTGCTCCCACAGTCTGGCCATTTTGCAGTTCGTTATCATGCTGGCCATTTTGCCGTTCTCTATCATGCTGATTGCAAGTACAAGGTCTGATGACATCTGAGCCATACATGGTAAAGTAGTGAACTTGCTATAACAACAGTACTGTTCTCTTTCCAATGCAGCAATGGTGCTACTGATTACTGTGCCAGTGCCTTCTGTCATGATTGTTCCTGTGATCACAGTCAATACTGCTATTGGTGGTAAACTGACAATGGGTTGTTTAATCATCATATCAAAGTTTGTTCTGCTAAAAAACAATTAACTACAAACATATGAACTTAACCAAAACATTAAACACATCTGTAATTGCTCATAGTAAGACAGAACATTTGTAGCAATAGAAAAATAGATTTCCAGTTACGAGATATGCTCATAATCAACCAGCGAAAAGTGTATGAATTACTATGAGATTCTCATTGGGGAAAGAAGATAACAATATCATTGGTTCAAAACAAGAATTGTGCAACTGCAAATAATATTACTTTCAGAAGCAGAAAACTAGAAAACAATTGTTTTGGTTGACTTTTCAAGACAGCTTATTTACAAAAATTAATTTTTAAAATAGTTTTATATTACTAATAATTTATGCAGTTCAGAAATGGAAAGAGTTTTTACAGTGGGATTAAGATTAACAGAAATTCCAATTTGAAATGCATTTTACATGCAGACGATAATACAATGCAGGCGGAGAAAGATAATGACGTACAAAGGGGAATACATTTATTAGGTAAGATTTGTGAAGAGTACCATATGACAATTTCGGAAAAGAAGACAAAATCAATGGTTTCTACAGGAAAACAAACTGTATGGACAAAAACTGTTACTAAATAACATAGCAGGTAAAACGTTTTAGGTATTTAAATTGAGGCATCACATAAAAATATGATGCAGATACTGATAAAGAACAAGTAAAGTTTAGGAATACGTGTGGAACGATTAAAAGATGTCTAAAAAATAAAATGAGGAAAGAAACAATGTTGAAATTATGAGCAACAGAGATGACATTTCTAAGAGCAGTAAAGAAATGCACAAGAGATTGCAAACCTCAAAAATTAGGGAAGAACTGGATATATTTAATATTCTGAATAAAATACAAGTAATTGGAACAAGCATCTCAGAAGAATGAGTGAAGAAAGATTACCTCTCCAGATAAGAAGATTTAACCCATTTTGAAACATAAGTCAAGAAAACCAAGGAAGCCATGGGAAGTGTAAAAAAGCATCAAATCTGCTATATTTCAGTCATCTGACAGGTTGGTTGATACTCTGCAATGGCTCTTTTGAAAACATAGCTATTTACTGCATTTCAACTGGATGACCTTCTGAACTGCTGCTCTACAAATTACTGACTGATTTGGTTGACCCTACACTATCTGGATTATTCTCTTGGTGTGTTCTACAATTTATGATTGTATGGACTGGAATTGTGAACTTCCAAGTGATTACAGTGTGATATTATTTTCTGTGTCATAAGGAGTGCATTGTACAATAGCGGATGTAATACCGGTGTCAAGAATTCAATATTAAAGAGAGAGAGAGGGGGGGGAGGGGGAGAGACAGAGAGAGAGAGAGAGAGAGAGGATAATGGATTAAGTTCAGTGATCATGTGACCAGAATTTATGAAAGTGTGATTGCAACTTCAAATGCAACACAGGCACAACAAGAGCAACTACAAAAGCAAATGCTGGAGCAACCACTACAACAAAGGCAGCAGGTGCAAATTATAGAATGATAGCATCTTATATTATAGCAGCTCGTAAAACCAACACAGCACTCCTCTTCATACAGAAAGTGGACTGCGACTGATGCTACAGACGTCTGCAGCTCACTTCCACACAATTAGCATAACCAATGTTGTTAAACAGAGTGCTTTTCTGCTATCTGCTAACACCCATAATACTGTGTCTTCTACAAAAATTACACTCTCACAATAAACATGATTGTTAAGATTTGTCTGGAATCCATAGTTTTCTCTCTAAGTATAAATCAGTAAACACATGTTATAGAAGCTAGGCACAGATTTTTTAGTTGTCACAAGAAGTTGTATCAGTCATATGCTGCACAGGAAGCTGATCTCAAGGGGTTGACCTGTAAGTGTGAGTTTTTTTGTGAAAATCAAAACTGTAAACAATACTATGCTAAATCGCTAGTATGTGACGTGTAAAAATTACATATGCACTCAATACGGAAGTTGACGCCTAGGCACTGAAATTTCAAATCCTACTCTCAAAGGAGTGTTAACAACAGTGAAGACTTTTGAAATGTCAGATATAGCAAAGCACTATTTTTGTACCTTCTATAAAACCATTTAAAATATCTAGTGCAGCAGCATGATAGAATTTTGATGAAAATGAAACAGAACCCATAAAACAGCATTCCCATTCACGCCAAAGTAAGAGTGATAAGAACTCATCAAGTTTATCTTCATTATCCAAATTGGGATGCAAACCACAACGTCCATTTAGGGAGAAAGCACTTACAAAAAATCAGCAGAGGCACATATTTAACTCAAGAGTCTTCACATAGTCCCTCTACCAACCAATCTCGCTATAACAATAGTGGGAAGTGGTATCCAGAGAGTCCAGACTATTTTGCTAAACACATGTGCACTTAGTGCCCATATAGAGAAATGGGCTGTGTACAGTGCTGTAAACAAAGACAATGCGGTGGAAGTTCACAAAAGTGGAATTATGTCATAACAAAAAATCCCACAGCAGCATAAACATATGCAGCCACAGCTGAAGCATTTTACAAAGCAACCGCAAAAGTTTCCTCTCCCACTAACAATCAACGCCCATATAATAAAATTTCTTGTTGACACGAGTACACCAACTTCTATGCTCAGATTGATTCTCCATGCCTCTTCTGCCGACATTATTAATGTTATAATCCTACAGCAAGCACCACACTGCACATATGTGGTAAATGCACATTTACAGCATTGTACAAAATAAAATTCAGCCATCTGCGTACTTTCCCATCATGCACAAGACATGGACGCTTTTTCGTCTTTAGGTTTTAAAACAGTAGATGACAGCAACGTTTCCACAGAAACTGTTCCATCAATGAGCTTGACTCACTATGCACCAAATTTTCAGACCTATTTTCACCAGGCTTAGGGTGTGCAAATATTATGTGACTCACATTCAGCTCAAGTCTTCTTTAGAGTGGCAGAAGAATTGCAAGATGACCTCAAGTCAGAATTAGATCAGCTAGTACATAAAGACTGCCTCACACCCATCACATCTACTCAATAGGCAAGACCACTGGTACTGTTATGAAAATCAAATGACTCCCTTGTGTTTGTGCTGATTTTAAATCAACTATAAAAGCAGTCACATTTTGGCATTGATCCCATTCCAAGGCCATAAGAGCTCATACGTCAATATTATGAGATGGAGAGTAATTCTCTAAAACTGATCTATCTGAAGCTTATTTACTATCATTGCTAGACAAACAGGTCCCCAATTCACGATCATCAACATTCCATTTGGACTGTACAGATACCCCATATTGTCTCTTGGAATTGCCAGTGCACTAGCAATTTTCTAAATTTTTTTGGAGCCGCTAATTCAAATATTCCAAGCACAATTTTATGTGTATGATGTATTAGTAAGTGGTGCTACAAGAGATTGACATCTGGAGAGCTTAGGCCCACTGTTTCAGAAACTACAACAAAACAGACAAAAGTGCATGTCATAAAGGACTTTAACTCTCTCAGCAACATGTGGAATCCCTGGAAAAAAAACCAAGTGCCTACAAACTCAAAGAGCTTCAGTTATTTCTCAGAAAAATAAATTAATATGCAAAATTTATACCAAATCCCACAAATATATCCAGACCCATAAATAATCCATGCAAGAAAGGTGCAAAATATGAATGGTCACACAGCAGCATCAAGAGCCTTTTCCAAGTTAAAACATTATCTACAGTCCTTATCTAGTGACCTATGACCCAGCAGAATTCCTTATCCTGGCCAACATGTTTTAACATAGCACTGAGGCCGTTCTTTCTCACAAAGGTGATGATGGGCATGAACAGCACTAATAGAAGATGTCTAAAATGCTAACTTCAGCCAAAATCAGTTAGAAATTGAAAAGGAGCACTGGGTATCATATTTCGCATACAAAAATTCCATATGTTTCTTTATGACACAAAATTTCACCTCATAACAGATCACAAGCCATTAATTTCCTTGTTCAGTCCTAACAACCACCTTCCTGAAAAATGGCAAAACGTTTAAAATTTCGGGTTCCTCTTCCTCAGAAATTACAATTATTTAATTTTTCTATCGGTGGACTGCACAACAGGCTAATGCTGATGCCCAGTTTAAACTACCTATGGGACTAGATTCCTCATTTGATCTTCAGAAAATGGTGTGCTTTCAAATAGATGATGTCTTACAAAACTGCCTGTGAGAGTTTCCTGCCATGCATCCATAATCACAAAGGATACAGCTGAGGACCATAGACTCAAACAACCTGTGAAATACATTTGCCAAGGTTCAGAGCACCCCTCACCCCGCTCCCTTCCAGAACTCAACACATATTTTTCCCCAAAAAAAAAAAAAAAAAAAAAAAACTGGTATAAGGCGACAATGGCTGCCAGATGGTCATCCAGCCACCACTGCATCAGTGTGTCGTAAAGTTCCTGCATGCCCACCACTAGGGGATAACACTCTTGAAGATGCTTACAAGGCAGCACACCTACTGGCCCATCATTATGCAGGATATCAAGAAGACAGCCTGCTCCTGCAGCAAGATGTGTGTGCTGTGTTTTATCCCTATAAGCACCCCCTCAATGGTTCTGTGCCTGGCCAATGCCACAGTGCAGCTGAAACGCATCCAAGTGAACTTTTGCCAGCTCCTTCCTTAAACAGATGTGACCCACTGTCATGGACTCTTCCAAGAGCCTTTAAGTAGTTCAAATGTCAAATATCATAGCAAGAGAGACAATATGTGGCTTACAGAAAATATTTGCCACTAAAAGGAGTCCAAAAACAATCATTTCGGACAATGGCCCTCAATTTTCGCACAACATGTTCTGCCTTGTAACGTTCCTGATAACAACACTATACTACCCAGTCTCCAGCAGTGAAACCAAGTAATTTGTCCACACCTTTAGGATACAGATGCAGAGGATGCTGCCAGTTGCACTCAAGACTTAAGATTATAATCCATAACCTGGGCTCCTACGGGACCACATCGATACTGGGATGCACTTCGGCAGAATTAAAGCAGCGCTGACACTGGACCCTCTGAGGCCTACACAATATGCCCTTGCCAGTCTGCTCATCAATGCCGTTGCTTGCTGTGTACAGAGGTTTGGGCTCATACCCTTAGAAGAGTCCCAAGATGGATACCAGACGTCACCAGAACTGCCCGGCGATGACAAACATTTACAGCTCATGGCACCATGCTGATATATCACAGCTTTCAGCTAGGCCCACATTTAGCACACCCCTCAGACTTTTAGCCTCTTGGATTACTGATGAAATATGATGTGCCTTTGTGGACTCAAACAAATCTAGCAATGCTTTTAATGTTGCCAAAACTTTTCAAGATTTCATAAATACATATAATTTCTTGTACATATCTGTTCTATAGTACAGGACTTGTTCAACATTAAGTATTTTTCATTACTGCTTTATTGTAAACATTTTTAGAAATATTTCTAAATTTATGTATTGTACAGGGAGGTTTTAATTAAACTTTCACCACTTGAAAAACATGGTTGTAGAACAATAAAACTTTGTGGAAACATTTGTAAGGACATGCAGAAGAGAAATAATGAATAAACCATTGAAAGAATCACATTTTCATATAAGAGGGTAACATTTGTTAATGGTATACCATGTTTACATTACAGGTTACAATGTTGCTCTATGTGATGACCATCTGCATCCACACTGCACTAGAGATTGCTCTACTGCTGCCCAAAACGATGATGGACCATGGAATGTTCAGCTGTCATGACACAGCTCATACACTGCTTGAAGATACCACATTGATCCAGCATTTTAAGCCACAGTAACTTCTTCAACATCATTTATTTATCGTATGGCAATACATATACAAAACTACTACATGTCAACATTTAAACACTGCTCTCTCGCATAAAATAACGCAAATGACAACAGCTATATACAGATATCAAGATCTTTTATGTATTTTATCACATCATTCGTTGCTATCAGCAAATCTGTGAAATGACCTTTACAGGCACCTATGTGACACATCAATACGACATGAGCAATTATCATTCCCCACTACAGTCACACAATGATGATGATTTGCCCCAGCCATAGAGTGCGTCTGCGCATCTGCCATGGTCCATTCGGACGTAGTTCGGGGTAGTTCAAACTGTCCGAGCCTTATTGAATCCAGGGGGTTTCTTTGGATGCAAGGCAATTTCAGGCATTGTGGAGGACCGTTCTGTTTCCAGCAGTACTTCTGTTCATCAATGGTATTGAATTCAGTTTCCATGAGAGTCCTGGCTGTTACGAGAGTGGATGTCTTGGGCTTTGTCTCAGTCTTTCTTGTTCTGCACATAATACACTGTTCAATATTGGGAGGTCACTGTTTTCAGCAATCTTCTGGTATTCACTGCAGTTGAGCACTCTTCCGCCTGATATCAGGTGGTAGAATGTGGCTCAAGACAGCTAACCGGTATGTGGGAGTCAATTGTATTGACCTACTAACAATATGTATAGTCTCATTAAAGTGTATGTCTATCTTTTTTACGTGTGGACTACTGTGGCGGACAAGTGCACAATACTCTGCTGCTGACGATACCTAACGAGTGCTGCAGAGCTTATGGTGAAAGTTGTTTTGGCTTTTGAGCTCAGCAGAAGTTTGTGTCAAGTGCTTCTTCAAAGACAGTGTCCTATTTATTGTGATCCCAAGGTATTTTGGATGCTGAAGAACAGTCACTTCAAGGCAAATATCTAAAACCAAGAAGATGACACACCCAGATAATACGGGACTTATAATCTCAAAGATCTGCTGCCTATAATGAATTTGTCTTCTTCAACAATTTGTGGTGCAATTGGCTGTTGGCCTCTCCCAGGAGCAATTATTAAATCGCCAGTTAATTCGGACTCCCATGTTCTTCAGTCTCACTGTGGAAAGAGGACCTCTGCTTAATTAATCAATAACTCACAAAGAGCAGCAGCATCACTGCCATTGTTTTTTTTAAAAAAACAGCTTTACAAGTAAAGCCCTCTCCACCTTGTCTAGAACCATGTTAACTGTCTGTAACTGTAATGCACAATGATGCTTGCTTGTGTCTCAACCCTACATCACCGTAGCAATACCAACAACTAACTGTACGTCAGGACACACATTACTAACAATGCATATCCTGTAGTACATGCAGCACACCATCTGAACATATTCCTATTATATATGGGTACCCATACAGTACATAGTTTTCCATCTACACTGGCTCAAGTAGCGAAAGTTTAATTATATCCATCCTGTGTATTAACATTGTTGGTGAGATGGCAATTAAATCAATAAAAACGCTTAATAATGTCAGCATTTTTAATGATATTTACAAATCATGTACTACATAACTATTTTAGATTATATTGTTTTGTAAATTTTGTTAGTGCAGAAGCATTCTGATTCAATGAAGATACTTCTCCCCATACCTGATGCCTCTCCTCCTCCCTCTTCCCACTCCAATTTAAGTTGATTTCTTCTACAAAGAATCAAGAATGCTCTATGTTATTGGCTCTAACCTGTCTGAATTACATTTGCTTTGTGACTTTCCCAGTATTCTCCTTCCTGTCCTCCCTTCATCACCTTTCCATCAGCCCTCATGTAAATTACGTGATTTATTGATGTACTCTATTTATACACTTCTGGTTATTGTTTTATCTTTATACGCACTTGCTCCTATTATCCTTACATTTTTTCTAATATTATTTTTGTTATTAATTTGTCCATTCATTTTTAATGTGCACTTTTTAACACAACCAACCATACAAATATGCCATCTGGTGACAGGCTTTGGTAGTTAGTTTTTGAAATGGCAGTCCGCCATCAGTTGAGCAGTGATGTTGAGAATGTAATTATATGACAACTATGTATTAAGGCATGTAAATGATACATAAACTTCAATGTGAATGTTTCTAAAAGCATCAACAAATATAATTTTTAATAACTAGTGATATGTTGATATTAGCGAGCTAATACAGCAATGACGTACTCAGAACTATCAAGTGATTACAATGTGTCCTTATTTTCCATGTAATAAAGTATGTGTGGCACTACAGAGGGTGTAATAGCTCCTGTATTCATTGACCAGCCTTTTGATGGTAACCACTCTGAAAATTGGTAAGCTCCTTTTGTATACATATCTGAATGATTGACAATAACCTCAACTGCAACTGGAGCTGTCACATTCATTAAATCATGAGTGGAGATCAACTTATCAGTACCATTTCCTGCTATGGAGACATTGGACCAACATGGTATATATATGGAAACAATGCAGGTTCAAACAAAGAAAATAACAACTAGAAACATAATTTTAAAACATGAAGAGGATCAACTTTAACACTCAGCTATTCTAAAATATTGTTTCCAAATCAGCAAGCAGGATAAAGAAAACAGATGGAACAAAGCAAAAGCTTGGTTTTCCTAAATCAACCTCTTATCGTAAAGTAAAAGCAAAAGAAAATGTATTACAGGAAACTGACAATTAAAGATTATCAGTTATTCAGATGTTAACAAGAGATTAAACTGTGTTTAAGGTGGCAGAGCAAAGATTATAGCTATCAACACTAAGAACTTGGCATACAGAATACAGCAAAATTTGAGAAGTAAAAATGAAATGCATGAGAAGTTTCTGCGATGAATGAACAAACGCTGATTAATGTAGAAAGTAAAATAAGGAGGAAGGTAAAATAGGTAGGCACTTAAGAACACCACCACCAGTTTCAGGGAAGGGGGGGAATGTGGGAATAGGAAAAGATAAAGTAGAATAACATGCTAATTGTATAAGCAAGCCTAAGGTGTGCTGTAGGAGACAAAAATTAAATGGTCCACTTGTGAGGAATAGAAGACCAGAAAGGGGCAACAAGAGAGGTAGCAGAGACAGACAAAAATATGTAATTCAAATCTTACTTTTCATCTGAACGACTGGGATTATTCATGGTCACAAAGTAATACTCAGATTATGTGAGTTGTTAGATAATTTGCCTTCAAGCTATACAATATTACAATGCAGAATGCTCATAGCTTCTAAATGAGGAACTTTTGACTTCAAAAACTAATATGGCCATGCTTCTTTCCAATTTTCTGTACGGCCATGCTTCTTTCCTATTTTCGGTTCCTCATTAATTGCAATTTTAGTAGCAGCCATTTCTCAGTGACCTATTTTTTATCATGGATGCAACAGGCAGAGCTAATAATATTAAACTTCTCACAACTGACCAGCAGCTGTAGAAGATTAGCGATGACTACATTCCCAGATCAATGAAGAGTCACAATATGAGTTGCTATGTGATCAATTAGTTAAAACTGACTACAGCAATAAAAGTTTATGATTGGAACTGAAAATAAATCTGTTTATATCTAGATAAAGGGGGAGGGGGGGGCCAAGGCTGGTATGGTCTTGAGGTATCTGGCTCCTGCTGGAGGATAAGTCTATTATAACCTTGAGAAATGTCTCTTCAATTTGCAATTTCTAACTGCATGGCATTCCGGCCCAAGATGCTGGAGTTGGCGGTCGTCTGTGCGTTAGGTGTGCTTGCTTGTGTGTGTGTGTAAATGATGTGTGTATCTCTCTTTTACTAATGAAGGCTGTGGCTGAAAGCTTTATGTAAGAGTTTTTTAATTGTGCCTGTCTGCAACTTGATGTGTCTTGTTTATGGTAAGTAGCAATCTGTCTTTTCCTACATCAATGAATTTACAAAAGTATAATAGAGGGAAACATTCCACGCGGGAAAAATATATTTAAAAACAAAGATGATGTAACTTACCATACGAAAGCGCTGGCAGGTCGATAGAAACACAAACAGACACATACACAAGCTTGTGTCTGTATATGTGTGGATGGATATGTGTGTGTGTGCGCGAGTGTATACCCGTCCTTTTTTCCCCCTAAGGTAAGTCTTTCCACTCCCGGGATTGGAATGACTCCTTACCCTCTCCCTTAAAACCCACTTCCTTTCGTCTTTCCCTCTCCTTCCCTCTTTCCTGATGAGGCAACAGTTTGTTGCGAAAGCTTGAATTTTGTGTGCATGTATGTGTCTGTTTGTGTTTCTATCGACCTGCCAGCGCTTTCGTATGGTAAGTCACATCATCTTTGTTTTTAAATATAATTTACAAAAGTAGATAGACGAAAGTAAATCTGACCACTTGCTAATAAGAGGAGACTTGAATGGAAGTATGGGGGAGACACCAAGACTTGGAATTGGAGGAACATACAGAGAGCACATACAATAAATAATGATGATGGACAAGAACTAAAACATTTTGCAACTTTCATTCAACAATATGAAAATTACCAACACATTCTTTAGGAAAAAAGACATTTATAAATATAAAAGGAGTGCAAGAGGTCATGAGTCTTTTATTGATAATTGTATATTAAACTGAAAACTTAGATCACTTGTCCAAGATGTAAGAGTCCACCAAAGAGCACACAATATTAATTCAGACCACTATTTTGTTATAGCAAAAACAAACCTGTCAACCAGACAGAAGAAACAAGTATGTAAATTACACAACATCAAAGGAGGAGTATCTGTTATAAGATAACAGTATAAAATGTAAGTACCAACAATAAATTGCACAATATCTACATAACAAAATTACACAAAATTATGTAAACACAGAATGGGAAATATCAAGTCATGCATTAACAGAACAGCAATGGAAGGTATACAGGAAAAGAACAAATCCACAAAAAAAGAAATGTTTCAGAATACGGAATGATGAAATAGAGAATACAATTAAAGAAAAACTAAAAGCTTACCTAATGAATCTACATGATGAGACACAACTAATACATGCAGAAAAATGCAACTTCACCAAAAATAGGAATGAGGAAAGCTCATCAAGAATAATAAGACCAATTTAATTCAATAACAGAAAATTATGTACATGGCAGACAAGAGATGCCCTATAAACTCATCAAATGACTTAACAAGCAAGAAAGGGATGCTACAAGAATAAGTGTCAAAGATAAAGGGACTTGGATACAATACTACGAAGAACTATGGACTCGAAAAGATGACAAAGTTGAAGATATAACAGCTTCAAAGGACAGATGGAACCAGGGGGATGACATCATACTAGATGTGACACAGGAGGTCCTTAGACAGTTGGAAAACAGAAAAGCTGCAGGATATGATGGAATCAACTTAGAACTCCTTAAATACAGAGAATTCATATTATGAATGAGGCTCTTGAATGAATGCTGAGAGATGAGGGTGGCACTTGAATCTTGGAAGACAGTGGAGGTGATACCATTCTACAAAAAAGCAGGAAGAAATGTCTCTGAGAACCAAAGAAGAATAAAACTACTAACTCCAAGCTAGAATTATTAACAATACGTAGCTGACACCCTCCTCATGGAGGAAAAAATGGCTACAGAAAGGGATGTATGACAAACAGAGAGACATTGTACTTTTACATGTAGAGCATGGGAAGTTTTTAGTAAGGTTGCATTTGATTATGATCCATTAAGTGACTATGCCAATCACTGAACAGTCATCTTAAGGGAACAGATCAAAAATATAGGCAACAGTCATCTTAAGGGAACAGATCAAAAATATAGGCAATGTAATGCATTGAAATGGAAAGAAGAAACTGTTGGTATATGTTGCTCTGGTGGCAATCTCACTTTCAGTAGTCTGTGAGCCAGTAAAACCTCCGAAAACTGTATTTCTGTACAAATGTAATGAACCGAGGCATTTTTTAAATGTAGTTAGAAAATATAATGCATGCTTTCATATTTGAGATATGACGAAGTAATAGAAACACATTCATTATCTACTTACATAGCTGCACTGCATACTTTTTATACATACACACACACATCGCTACAACACTATACGAACAGACATTTTCCAAATCACTAGCTTGCTTACTCGCCATCACTCATCATAATAACACTACTGATATGCAAGCACAGCCCTGGGTAACAGCTAATATATACATCACAAAGCTAATAAGCTATACAAACAAGTACCTAATAAGTCTAAAAAGAGTGTAAAGAATGAGTCTCTGAAGTACATTGTGTTACAATGAGATTCAACACTGCACCCTGAAAGACCACATTTTTTGTCTCACTTGGTTTTAACCCAGCCACAAGGAGCACCTTGATTCACCAAGTCTTACTCATCCAGTACAAACAAAGCCATTAGACAGTTTTCATTTAACATTAACTTTCTTCAGATGCACTTTATAGCAGTGGTTGTCAAGCTTTTTTGCTCAAGGGCCAAACCTGACATTTTAAGGCAATCCTTGGACATATGTACAGATCTTATAATTAATTGATAACTTCTGTAAATTGGTATGTTATGAGTCCGCAACAGACCAGCTATAGTAATGGTGTGATAAGATGGCCGCTGGCCGCTTAAGTACTGACCAGTAAAAGTCGGCGCCATTCAGTACACTTTCTGTTGACTCTTCTGTTTAAGATTGCAGCCACCCTCCATGATCCCAGATTTGTGACACTGTAATTGACTGATGCAGTACTGTTTTATTCTCTTTGTGAGTGGATTATTAACTGGTTAATAACAGTAACTGTACTTATACTTAAATGCATTATGCAATATGAAACACTAGTGGTTAGCGGATTGGACTCGCACTCGGAAGGATCACCGTTCAAACCCCTGTCTGGCCTTCACATGAAGTTTTCCCAAGACTTCTCTAAACTGCTTGTGGCAAATGCCAGTTGGTTCCTGTGAAATGGCATGGCCAATATCCTTCCCCATCCTTCCTTAATTTGAGCTTACCCTCGGTCTCTAATGACCCTGACATCATCAGTATGTTAATCTCTAATATTTTTCCTTAATATGATACATGATTAAAAATGTTTGCTAAATGTTTTGAATATCACTTTTCTGCTTCTCTATGCACTGTATTACAACAGCCTCTATTTAATTTCACATTCACTGCTACAGCCTGTAAAAGGAAAAAGAAGGCATATAAAAAATGGCTACACACTAGAACTCAGGTAGACAGAGAAAGTTATGTTGAAGAAAGAAACAAAGCCAAACAGATAATTGCAGCATCCAAGAAGAAATCTTGGGAAGACTTTGGAAACAGGTTGGAGACATTGGGTCAAGCTGCTGGAAAACCATTCTGGAGTGTAATTAGCAGTCTTCGAAAGGGAGGTAAGAAGGAAATGACAAGTATTTTGGACAGGTCAGGAAAACTGCTGGTGAATCCTGTGGATGCCTTGGGCAGATGGAGGGAATATTTTGAAGAGTTGCTCAATGTAGGTGAAAATACGATCAGTAATGTTTCAGATTTCGAGGTAAAATGGGATAGGAATGATGATGGAAATAGGATCACGTTTGAGGAAGTGGAGAAAATGGTCAATAGATTGCAGTGCAATAAAGCAGCTGGGGTGGATGAAATTAAGTCGGAACTCATCAAGTACAGTGGAATGTCAGGTCTTAAATGGCTACACAGGATAATTGAAATGACCTGGGAATCGGGACAGGTTCCATCAGACTGGACAAAAGCAGTAATCACACCAATCTTTAAACATGGAAACAGAAAAGATTGTAACAACTACAGAGGTATCTCTTTAATCAGCGTTGTGGATAAAATCTTCTCAGGTATTGTTGAAAGGAAAGTGTGAGTATTAGTTGAGGAGCAATTTGATGAAAATCAGTGTGGGTTTAGGCCTCTTAGAGGTTGTCAGGACCAGATCTTTAGCTTACGACAAATAATGGAGAAGTGTTATGAGTGGAACAGGGAATTGTATCTAGGCTTTATAGATCTAGAAAAGGCATATGACCAGGTTCCTAGGAGGAAGTTATTGTCTGTTCTACGAGATTATGGAATAGGAGGCAAACTTTTGCAAGCAATTAAAGGTCTTTACATGGATAGTCAGGCAGCAGTTAGAGTTGACGGTAAACTGAGTTCATGGTTCAGAGTAGTTTCAGGGGTAAGACAAGGCTGCAACCTGTCTCCACTGTTGTTCGTATTATTTATGGATCATATGTTGAAAACAATAGACTGGCTGGGTGAGATTAAGATATGTGAACACAAAATAAGCAGTCTTGCATATGCGGATGACTTAGTTGTGATGGCAGATTCGATTGAAAGTTTGCAGAGTAATATTTCAGAGCTAGATCAGAAATGTAAGGACTATGGTATGAAGATTAGCATCTCCAAAACGAAAGTAATGTCAGTGGGAAAGAAATATAAACGGATTGAGTGCCAAATAGGAGGAACGAAGTTAGAACAGGTGGACGGTTTCAAGTACTTAGGATGCATATTCTCACAGGATGGCAACATAGTGAAAGAACTGGAAGCGAGGTGTAGCAAGGCTAATGCAGTGAGCGCTCAGCTACGATCTACTCTCTTCTGCAAGAAGGAAGTCAGTACCAAGACTAAGTTATCTGTGCACCGTTCAATCTTTCGACCAACTTTGTTGTATGGGAGCGAAAGCTGGGTGGATTCAGGTTACCTTATCAATAAGGTTGAGGTTACGGATATGAAAGTAGCTAGGATGATTGCAGGTACTAGTAGATGGGAACAATGGCAGGAGGGTGTCCACAATGAGGAAATCAAAGAAAAACTGGGAATGAACTCTATAGATGTAGCAGTCAGGGGGAACAGGCTTAGATGGTGGGGTCATGTTACATGCATGGGAGAAGCAAGGTTACCCAAGAGACTCATGGGTTCAGCAGTAGAGGGTAGGAGGAGTCGGGGCAGACCAAGGAGAAGGTACCTGGATTCGGTTAAGAATGATTTTGAAGTAATAGGTTTAACATCAGAAGAGGCACCAATGTTAGCACTGAATAGGGGATCATGGAGAAATTTTATAAGGGGGGCTATGCTCCAGACTGAACGCTGAAAGGCATAATCAGTCTTAAATGATGATGATGATGATGATGATGATGCTACAAACAAAGATGATCATAATAAGCATTCTTGAGTCCCTGCTACTTCAGTGTCAAAATTTATACCATCACATCTGATTTGTCAGAACTTGCAATAAACGAGAAAGCATTCCCTCTTACAGGTCCTCTAAGCCGGCAGTGGCAGTGCCACTATCCCCTCTACTCCTGAGGCAAGATGCCAACTTCACTTAGTTCACTTCCAATTTCACCAACATCAATTAAAATTACGCATATCTAGACATTACTGTCTCTGTTAGTATTTTCATTTGTTACTGAACAGGAAAACTATAATTTTAAGATGATCTTTTACTTGATGTTTTTGGATTTGGCTGTTAGCTGCTTGATGTATATTTTTATAAAACATGACTGAGGGCCGCATAAATACTCAATTTGGGCCCACTGCTCTATGGCACAACACATCCTCAAACAGTTGACAGCAAATTACATACTGTTAGTGCTTTGACAGTTATATACTGCGAGAGATGCAATATTTATTTTCTCATTAAGAAAGACATAATTTGACAATACTACAGATACACAAGAAATACTTAAGCAGTTCATTTATAAAAGCAGTTTATTTGTTGTATTTTTCATTGTCTTCATAAAAAATTTCAGAAAACCAATTTTAGGTACTACAAGCTACACCCTCAAGGCAACTGATATGGTTACACTTTTTCACACATTGAAATCCAAAATAATTCTGTTTCAAATAATTCATTGAAATTTACAGTAGAGTTTTCACAGAAGCACCATTTTTTATTTCCGTACTTCTCATTAGTAACTCCAATTATGCCTTTTTAGCTCTTCATCAGAATATATTCTATCACAGAAATATATTCGTCTTAATCGGCAATTTGAATGTATCTGAATCCTTACAGTTTCCTTATAGCTTGTTCCAAATGCTTTTTGTGTGAATTCAGCTAGATTTATTTGTATTATATTCCAGCCATCCTCCAGTAACAATGGAACACTGCAAGTATGCGGTCTTACTGAAGTACCAGAACGAGAGTTGCTTGCACAAAATTGTCGGCGAATATTTCTGTCGTCTAAGACCTATAATAATATAAAAATTTGTTAAACAGGTATAACTTTAACTGATGGGGTCATGCTAACATAGAAGATTAATATGCAAATACACATTGTGTGGGACTGAATACAAACCAATTGCTATAAAAGTCAGGGAAAATAAAAGTAGCAGAGTTAACAGACTCAGAAACACACTAAGAGAGACGAAACCTTTGACTCTGTCAGAAAGTTTATATCAAGTTCAGAGTCTATCTACCGGGTCCTCTTCTTCTACCACTTTTATAAATGCAATAGAACAGCGAGCAGTTAATATACATAGCAATAAACTGTAGAGCATCTTGTAGAGTATGCAATGAAGTGTGGATTGTGTGCAGTGCATTTGTTTGGGGAAAATAGCACACACAGGAAGCAAGACAATATAAATGAGAAAATATAAACGACTGTACAAATAAGGAAAAGACACCCTAAACCCTGTATCAGGAAAGACAAAAAACTGCATGATGAAAATTAAATGTAACTGTGAAGACTGTTTAGTTAAAACAGACATTATTTGTTGAAGTTATCAGTATTATCAGTAATGTCTTAAAGATGGCTGTAGTTTGAGGAATGTTAAAGTCTGTGGTGTACAGAAATGCAAGATCAATGTTCTAAGATCATGTTGCAGATCACTGAACGAGACCACAACTAATAAACAGTCAAAAATCTTCACAAAACTTCGGTTCATGTCTCATGCTGCATATCAAAAACAAGATGAGAGAATCACAAGAAGTAATGAGGGAAGCCTAATAAAAACTGTTGTATGCATCAATGAGAAGTTCTCACGTTATTCAAAATGGTAATTAGAACAGTGTGGTCCTTGATTCCCAGACTGCTGAGTCCTCTAGCAAAAACATAGCTGCACTGATGTTTTCAACTTCTGGAAACAGTACATTAAGAAACAAGGTGATCAGTTGAAAACCAGTAGCACTTTGGCCATGTCATACATTGGCTATTATGACCCAGGACTGGGAAGGTGGACAATCCCACCCAAAAACAAGAGCATTCACAAATTTGCAGGTCAGAAAAAGCATGCAGTTTGGTACAAAACTTATCATTCAGCAATTAATGAAAAATTACTCCCAAAAAATGAAAGCTCTTGGCAGCAAGCAGAATCTCTTCCATTACAATCTATGGCCTCAAAAGGTGACAAGTGTCATGAGCTTTTAGGTAAACAAGTACATTGTTATAGCCCCTTCCTACAATAAGCCCTGGTGATGTCACATTTATTTTATTCTTCTCTCTCTGATTTTCCAGATGTCAAAAATGAACTCAAAGCATGATAATATGACTACTGATGTAGTACAGTGGAGGTCTTAAATGTGGGTTTTGAACTGAGTGAAAAGATAGGACTAGTGTGTATCTATTAATGGTAACTATATTGAAAGTGGAAAAAGCCAGTTTTATATAATTTTTTGATTGATGCAGTTTTTACAGCACTGCATTCAGTCTTATATATATTTTATAACCATAATACGATCTGCAATTTGTAAGAATCATATTATACAGTACAAATGACAAGTATGCAGGATATGGATCAAAGAGGAAAGCACAGACTGAGGAGGATTTTAATGATATACACTGAGGCGACAGAAGTCATGGAATTGTGTGCGATATGCACACTTGCAGATGTTGCTAGTATCACGTACACAGTGCATCAGTGGAGCTGTCACCTGTTCTCAGGTGATATACGTAAAAAGGTTTCTGACATAATTATGGATGCATGATGGGAATTAAGAGTCAGTCAGTCAGGCAGCAGTAGCCGACCGTGACAGACGCAGCAACAGGGAAGTAACCGCTTTTGTGTCATTTACAAGTTCCTAACCAGGAGCGAATTTTATTGTCTCACCTGTGTGCTTTAATAGTTTAGTTTCTTGAGTTTCTGTGTGTAAATTTAATATCTATTAGCCACAGTTGTCGCATTTTCATTTGCTTCGGAAAGTAAACCAATTTTGTGAGATATTACAAGTTCCTAATCAGGGGCAAAATTATTTAGTTTCACCTGAGTGCTACTAGACACATTTCATGTGTTTCCGTCAGGGTCTAGAAAAGAGTTGCGCAGCACATGCCGATAGTCCATTTATCTCAAAGTTTAGTTTTCCATGGTCTTTAGTATGGACAGGGACTGCGATTGTTCTGTGTGGATGTGAGCCGAGTTGGTGACACTTCGCTCTCAGCTTCAGGCTGTGATGGCTTCAGTTACACAGTTTGAGGTTGCAGAGGATGGGCACCACTGTTGTGGGCCGACCGTGGGGATCCAATGGACGTCCAGCATGTCAGAGTCCTCCAATCGGTCCTCACCGGTGGTCAACCCAGTTACTCCTCACACTGAGGCTGACCCTTCACCTGTGGTCGAGTGGGAGGTCACCCCGGGGCGAAGCAGGCGGCGAAAGACTTCCCAGGCGGCCGCACATAAAGCCTCCCCGGTTTGTCTGACACACAGGTTCTAGGTGCTGTCTGTGGTTGACACTGTCACTGAGCCAGATGCTGTCGCCTGTCCTGTTTCAGAGGAAACCACTCAGCCTGCAAGATCCGGGCAATTGCAGAGGATGGGATTATTGGTAGTTGGAAGCTCCAACGTTAGGTGCATTATGGGGCCCCTTAGGGACTTGGCTGACAAGAAGGGTAAGAAAACCAATGTGCACTCCGTATGTGTACCGGGTGGAGTCATTCCAGGTGTGGAAAGGGTCCTCCCAGATGCCATGAAGAGCACAGGATGCAGCCAGATGGTTGCTCACGTCGGTACCAATGATGTATGTCACTTTGGATCAGAAAAGATTCTCTCTGGATTCGAGCGGCTAACAGAAGTGGTAAAGGCTGCCAGTCATGCTTGCAAGATGATAGCAGAGCTGACCATTTGTAGTTTAGTCGACAGGACCGATTGCGGACCTCTGGCACAGAGCCGAGTGGAGGGTCTGAATCAGAGGCTCAGACGGTTCTGCAACCATGTAGGCTGCAGATTCCTCGACTTGTGCCAAAGGGTGGTTGGGTTTCGGGTTCCGCTGAATAGGTCTGGTATCCACTATACGCAGGAGGCGGCTACACAGGTAGTAGGGGCTGTGTGGCATGGACTGGATGGTTTTTTAGGTTAGAGGCTCTTGGGAAAACACAAGAGGGGCTTCAGTCAGGGCGCAGGCTAAACACAGGAAGAACATAGATACACGAACCATTGGTATAACAGTTGTAAATTGTCATAGCTGTGTTGGGAAAGTACCAGCGCTCCAAGCGCTAATAGAAAGCAAATTGTTATAGGCACTGAAAGCTGGCTAAAGCCAGATATAAGCTCAGCCAAAATTTTTGTGAAGAACCTAATGGTGTTCCAGAAGGATAGGCTAAACACGGTTGGTGGTGACATGTTTGTTGCTCTCAGAATTAATTTATCCTGACGCAAAATTGAAGTAGATACTTCCTGTGAGTTAGTATGGGCAGAGGTTATTGTTGGCAACCAGAATAAAATAATTATTGGGCCCTTTTACTGACCTCCCAATTCAGATGATACAGTTGCTGAATGGTTCAAACACGTACCCAACTCATACGATAATAGTTGGTGGTGACTTTAATTCACCCTCAATATGTTGGCGAAAATACATGTTTAATTCTGGAGGTACGCATAAAATATCATCCAAAATTGTGCTAAATGCATTCTCTGAAAATTATTTTGAGCAGTTAGTTCATGACCCCATGCGAATAGTAAACGGTTGTGAAAACACACTTGACCCCTTAGCAACAAATAATCCTGAGTTAATAATGAGCATCAAAACCGATTCAGGGATTAGTGAACACAGAGTTGTCATAGCGAGATTGAATACTGTAATCCCCAAATCCTCAAAAAATAAGCGAAAAATATACCTATTCAAAAAAGCAGATAAAAATTCACTTGACACCTTCCTAAGAGACAATCTCCACTCATTCCAAATTAATAATATAAGTGAAATCAGATGTGGCTTAGATTCAGAGAAATAGTATCGGCAGCAATTGAGAGATTAACACCAAATAAATTAACAAACAATGGAGCTGATCCTCATTGGAACACAAAACGGGTTAGAACACTGTTGCAGAAACAACGAAACAAACATGCCAAATTTAAACAGACGCAAAATCCCCAAGATTGGCGATCTTTTACAGAAGCTCGAAATTTAGCGCGGACTTCAATGTGAGATGCCTATAACAGTTTCCACAATGAAACTTTGTCTCGAAACCTGGCAGAAAATCCTAAGAGATTCTGGTTGTACGTGATGTATGTTAGCAGCAAGAAACAATCAATGCATTCTCTGCACGATAGCAATGGAAATACTATCAAAGACAGCGCTGCCAAAGCAGAGTTACTAAGCACAGCCTGCGGAAATGCCTTCACAAAAGAAGACGAAGTAAATATTCCAGAATTGGAATCGAGAACAGCTGCCAACATGAGTAACGTAGAAGTAAATATCCTCAGAGTAGTGAAGCAACTTAAATCACTTAATAAAATCAAGTCTTCTGGTCCAGACTGTATACCAATTAGGTTCCTTTCAGAGTATGCTGATGCATTAGCTCCATACTTAACAATCATATACAACCATTCGCTCGACGAAAGATCCGTACCCAAAGACTGGAAAGTTGCAAAGGTCACACCAATATTCAAGAAAGGTAGTAGGAGTAATCCACTAAATTACAGGCCCATTTCGTTAACGTCGATATGCACCAGGATTTTAGAACATTTATTGTGTTCGGACATTATGAATTACCTCGAAGAAAACGGTCTATTGACATACAGTCAACAAGGGTTTAGAAAACATCGTTCCTGTGAAGCACAACTATCTCTTTATTCACATGAAGCATCGAGTGCTATTGACAAAGGATTTCAGATCAATTCCGTATTTCTAGATTTCCGGAAGGCTTTTGACACTGTACCACACAAGCGGCTCGTAGTGAAATTGCGTGCTTATGGAATATCGTCTCAGTTATGTGACTGGATTTGTGATTTCCTGTGAGAGAGGTCACAGTTCGTAGTAACTGATGGAAAGTCATCGAGTACAACAGAAGTGATTTCTGGCATTCCCCAAGGTAGTGTTATAGGCCCTTTGCTGCTCCTTATCTATATAAACGATTTTGGAGACAATCTAAGCAGCCATCTTCTGTTGTCTCAGATGACGCTGTCGTTTATCAACTAACAAAGTCATCAGAAGATCAAAACAAACTGCAAAACGATTTAGAAAAGCTATCTGAATGGTGCAAAACGTGGCAGTTGACCCTCAATAACGAAAAGTGTGAGGTCATCCACAGAGTGTTAATAGTAACTCGTTAAACTTCAGTTACACGATATATCAGTCTAATCTAAAAGCCGTAAATTCAACTAAATACTTAGCTTTTACATTTACGAACAACTTAAATTACAAGGAACAATGTTGGGGAGAAGGCTAACCAAAGACTGTGTTTTATTGGCAGGGCACTTATAAAATGTAACAGACCTACTACGCTTGTCCGACCTCTTTTAGAATACTGCTGCATGGTATGGGACCCTTACCAGATAGGACTGATGGAGTACATCGAAAAAGTTCAAAGAAAGGCAGCACGTTTTGTATTATCGCGAAATATGGGAGAGAGTGTCACAGAAATTATACAGGATTTGGGCTGGAAATCATTAAAAGAAAGGTGTTTTTTGTTGCGATGGAATCTTCTCACAAAATTTCAATTACCAACTTTCTCCTCTGAATGCAAAAATATTTTGTTGACACTTCCGCGCCCTATCGTGATGGAATAATAGAAAATTGTGAAGGTGGTTCGATGAACCCTCTGCCAGCCACTCGAATGTGATTTGCAGAGTATCTGCGTAGATGTAGATGTAAGTGACTCTGAATACACAATGGCAGGTAGAGCTAGACACATGGGGCATTCCATTTTGGAAATAGTTATGGAATTGAATGTTCCGTGACCCACAGTGTCAAGAGTGTGTCAAGAATAACAAATTTCAGCTATTACCTCTCACCACGTAAAACGGAATGGCCAATGGCCTTCGCTTTACACTGAGAGCAGTGGTATTGGCGAAGAGCTGTCAGTGCTAACAGACAAGCAACAATCTGCGGAATAGCCACAGAAATCAATGTGAGATGTATGATGAACATATCCGTTAGGTGAAATTTGGTGTTAACAGGCTATGGCAGCAGATGTCCAATGAGAGTGCCTTTGCTAACAGCGTGACATCACCTGCAGTAAGCCACATCGAGCTGCTGCACTACGCTGGGCAGGAGGAGGTCTGACATGATGTCTGAATGTATCCCGTGACTTTGTCACCTCAATGTAGGTGGAAAAAAGCTATAGAAAAACAAAAGGAATAAAAATTCAGGGAGGAGGGGTACAAATTACAATATATTATAAGAAATTATCAAATAGAAGAGCAGCTGATGGAATAACGAAGAATGGTTACAAAGGCAGTTGCAGGAAACAGCAGGGGAGAACTGTGGAGAGAAGAGAAAGTCATAAACTCAAAACGGCTGTCTTGCCTTAATTTTCAATATATCTTTGTTTGTTTTCCTTTCACCTTTACAGTTCTCTCCTACAGTATTTTTGTCTCCCTTTTTTGTGTTCGAATCCTCTCTCCACCAACATCTGTCACCCATCTTGATAACCTCTTAAATTTTTATTACAAAGGCTGCCGCAGAAATTTCATTAGTGTATGTAGGAATAGCTCTACCACTTCATGTGCAACTTTAACCACTCAATCTGAAATGATGATGAAACTCAAATGGTGGGTATTACCGATAGCACACTCTCAATCATTCATTCACTGACTGCATCCAGTGTTTTGTGCTCTACATAAATAAGCACTAAAAATAGGAAAAAACAATGGGAATGGCCTGTCATGGTTTCGTGGTATGATTTGGAAACAAAGATTGATGCATTTTCACTGCAAAAAAGAAACCAAACAATGGAAGGTATAAACAAAGCTGAGGTGTTGGATGATCAATAAGCACATAAACAAGACTGACCAAATAATCACATATTAAATAAAGTATCCAAACAAACGACCTACCAACACCAAGAAAAGAAACATGAACAATAACAACTGTCATATATGCAATGTTTCCTTTAAAAACAACAGAGAAAAATTACCTACAATTTGCTTGTTACATATAAAACGATTTTTGTTGGATCTTGTTTAATTATATTTCACTGAACTTCCAATTTTGTAAGCATGGATATTATTCATATTCTGTTTCTATTTGTAACTTGCTTCATTTGAATATTTATTCTCATTTTTTATTCAAAGATTTTGGCAATTTACTATCAAAACTCTATAATCTGAATAAAGATTTAATGTATTCTTTTCTGCATTTCATCCCTTTCCTACTACTTTTCTTTATTTATTACATTCTACTTTCTCCTGCCAAAGAAGTGGATAAAAAATGTTTCAAAATCAACTTTTTTTATATCCACTGGCACTATGACAGCAATTGTCATACTTGCTCTTTGCTCCTATGTTCAGTGTTACCACATGGTTTTTTATTTTACAGACACAGTTTCACATGAACAGCATAAAATCAAGGGAAATGATAATATGAACACTGAAGTCATAATGAAAAGGCACACAAATGCAATCAATGTAACTATATGTGGCCTACTTTGTAACATGTTATGTTTATACACAAAAATCCCCCCCCCCTCCCCCCACCCCTTGAACCAAGGACTTCACCCCAGTGATATGGGTTGCAGGTCTCAACAACACAGATAGTTATAGTGTGGGTGCACCCACATCGGAGGTGTAGCTGAGGAGAACGCCAAACTGGAGAAAACGCCAAACTGGAGAACGCCAAACTGTCATATGTGGTTTCTGAAGACGGACAGCAGCCTTTTCAGCAGTATGAGGGTATTCATTCTGCATGATTGACTGATCTGCTCTTGTAACAGCCTACATCACCTTGATGTGCTGAGACTTTGAACAGCTGAAAGCAAGAAAAACTATACTTTTGCATGGCCTTTCAATTAATTTCTGATCTGCTTGCACACTGCTAATTCAGTTTCCTTTTTGAGAATATTTAAGTGATTATTATATAATGTTCTGAGTTGCAGGATGCCAGATTTGTTTTTCCTGACAAATGCATGCTTGTGGGTAGTCCCTGCCTGGAGATCCAAATGGGAGCTATTTACCTACAGAATATTATGCCTCAGAGGATGCCACCAGCATTAAGCCTTAAAGTAGGGCTGTAGTAGAGTTGCGCATCCTCAGGAATATTATAATTGTAGTAGCAGTGGCAGGAAGCACTGTAGTTATGGTAAGGTGAGTAAAGTTTGGTGACAAGAGAAACAAAAGGAAAACCACTGATACTACTTGCAATGATGATGAGGTTGTTTGCATTCAAAGGATAATTCTTATCATACACTTACTAGCAAAGAGGTAAACAAGAAAACATCTGGCCAATAAAGGAAATCCTCCATAAATGGTGATGAAAATTTGAGAGAAATATCAGAAAGGATTTCTGCCAATACATCATAATTAGCAAACAAATTTTGGGTGAGTGCATTTTATGTGGCAACAGTTTTGCATGGCCTTTCAGTTAATTTATGACCTGCCTGCACACTGCTAATTCTGTTTCCTTTTTGAGGAGATTTAAATGATGATTATATAATGTTTTGAGTTATATTTTTCAGACATGGCCCACCCTATGATGCTCTTTGTCCAACAACTTTCCAATTTGCAAGAGCTACGTGTGGCACAGCTGGCCAAACTAGTGGCTGAGAAGCAACATGGCCATGAACTTTTCAAGGTGCTGTCACCATTATTTCCAGCATTTGACTGAAAACTTGAAGCCCCAGAACAAATTACACCGACAGACTGTAATGACATTTCACAACATGTCACGTATCACGTGATGTTGAGCACAAAGTTTTCCTTATTGCTGATGCCAGAACTGATGTCTTTCCGTTCATCAAAAAACTCTGCCTGAAGTTGATCCAATCCTATGCAGAAATTAAAGATAAAGTGGAAGAATATTTTAAGGCTCAAGTAAATGTTGCAGCTGCAGGCATAACTTTTTTCATGTTTTAAGAAATCAAATAAAGGTTACAAAGAGTAGTTAGCACAAATACAGGGCTTAACTGGAGGTAGCAAGTTTCTATATGAAACAGCAACTGTAAAAAGTCGTATGCACATACTCTCATTCATGCACTCTCCAAACACTATATTAAAGAAAGAACTGCTTAGCTTAACTAATCCATCTTTGCCAGACTGTCTGTCACTAGGTTAGGAACATGAGGAGATGAAGATATCTGTTGATGTGCTCCAGGGCATGATAATACATGTTTATGTGGCAGAGGTAGCAGGCATGGCCTAGCATTCAGAGTGGCTGAATGTACAAGTCACAAAGCATGCAAAGACCACGACAGAATCTATGTTCTGTAAACGGATTACTTAGTACTAAATTGAAGTCTTGTGCACAAGAGAGAACATTGTTTCTTTTGAAACACATACTTTAATTACTGTCATGAGTCATCCACATAAAATGTTGATAACTCCAGCTGATGCATCAGACTACTCAACTGGCACCATTAGGTTGCATCGACAACATGTTTTGAACAATCACTTCCAATTATTTTTGCAGTTAAAAAGCTTCATGAATCTATCTACAGCAGTAAACTCATGCTTCTCATGGCTATCTTTCAACCAAATATTGCTGTTTCTTCCAGGACATGTCAATGATTGCAGTTCTGGGTGCCATTTTTGTCCAATTATGGCTCTGAAATAATTTTCAGGTCTATAGCATAATATGTGAACGCATATTTGCTTTCACCACTGCCAATTGGGCACGATAAAAATTTCGATTCTTTTGCAGATGCATGTTTTTCACTATATTTAATCAGTCAAGACAATCTGGAAAAATTTCCTTTGGATTCTAATTTAATGGCAAAGCTTGTATCAAAGGATCCAGTTTGATCTAAGATTACCAGTGCATTCTGAGTGGCCTACAAACAGAAAGCTGACCAATCAACCTGAAATTAAAGCATACTGACACAGAACATGCTCTCCTAGTGTAAAAAGGTGTTATTCTGGTACATTCAGAATTTGGTAAGACACAAGCAATGTTCCCGAGGTACTTAAATCCAAAGTATTGAAAATGTTACATCAATATGACATGGGCACAGTATGTACCAAACACACTGCCTGAGAGTATTGCTACTGGAAAAATATAGATAAAGACACAGAAATAATGCTCACTAAATGCCATCAATCAGCTCCTCCTCGACAACATTTTCCTTGGTCACAGGCATCAGAACCCAGGTCAGGTTTGCACGTCAACTTTGCTGGTCCTACCAATATTTATGTATTTTCAGATTTCCTTTTGTGATCCAAATATCACTGATTATTCTATGAAAATAATTCAGGCTTTGTCTAATATTTTCTCCACTGAAGGTTTGCCTACAGCAATAGTTACTGACAATGTCACTCAATTTTCTTCTCAAGAGTTCAAACTTTGTGTGAAAGGAATGGCATTTCATACTTTAAACCTCACCATTTTACTCAGAAGCCAATGAACTTGTAGAAAAATCTGTATAGATGTTAAAGTCAGATGTGACAAAGTCCACTTAGTATAGTAAGGCTAACGCTTCACTAATATTTCTTTCTCAGGACAGGGCCACTTCACATGATGCAAAATGTCCAAACAAATGATACATCGGTGACCACATTGTACTTTAATGTGCTCATGCCTCCATAGTCTGAGCATCAACAATGGTCAACAAAACAGGTTTTTAAAAAAAAATACATGAACTGGTACTCATGACTATGTATAAGTCTAGAAAGAAACCGTACCAACCAAAGTCATATAGCAGCTCGGCAATGTCCTGTATAAAACAGAAACTACTCTGGTGTCACAATGTGCTATAGCAATCAGATGTGAGTGCAATGCAAGTGTTGGGATAAGGGCGATTGGTTAGGTCAAAGTTCACAAGTTAGTGTGGCACAGGGAAGTGTTGAAAATACCATGCTAAATTACATGAAGGAGGAAATGTGACCAACAGGAATAATTATTATTATCATTATCAGCTGGAAGAATCTGAGGCATGAGATGCTGCACTACCAATTCAAATCGCCATATAGCTGTGTGTGGTGCACAGACAGGACTGCTGCTTTGATGTGTCTCAGATGTTGGAATATGTGGGATTTGGAAGGCGGAAAAAAAAAAAAAAAAAAAAAAAAGACAACAAAAACACATGAAAGAAGAGTAAGAAAGTACAATAACACTACCTCTCCCAATGTCCTTCAGACTGCAAACCAACTACCTCATTCCTCATACAACTTACTAACTTTATCCTAACGCACACCTATGTCGCCTTTTTCTGCTTTGAAGGGAAAGTAAACAAACAAATCCACAGCACAGCCACAGGCACCCATAAGGTGCACTCTTATTCCAACCTGTTTATGAGCCATCTAGAGGACACCTTCCTAGCCTCCGAAAACCCAAAACCCCTGGTCTCATCCATGTTCCTTGATGATATGTTAATAATCTGGACTCACAGCCAAGACACCCTTTCTCATTCCTACACAGCGTCGACATCTCTCCCATCCACTTCACCTGGTCCACCTCAAACCTGTGTGCCACCCTCCCAGACATTGATCTCTTCCTCTCTGATGACTCCATCCGCACCTCTGTCCACATTGAACCTGCTAACCACAAACAGTATCTGCATTTTGATAGTTGCCATAGCTTCTTCATTAAAAAGAAGTCCCTCCCACAGAGCCTGGGCATCCAGGGTCAGCTTATCTGCAGTGGCAAGAACTTCACTGCCCAGTATGCTGAAGATCTCACAAAGGTCTTCACTAACAGGCACTATACCCCAGACCCAATCTGCAAACAGATTTCCCGTTACATATTCCCACACACCCCAAATCCTTCCACTATATCCAAGAACCAACTACAAATGAGCACCTCCTTTGTTGAGACTTTGAATACCTATTATCATGCACTGAAATGAGAGATGGTCTATACCTGGACGGATGAAACATGTCACTTGACAGCATGCGTGAAGTTGGCTATACTGTGATTGAGAGCTTGCAATAGCTGCAACTGCACACGCCCACAACTCTGAAGTACATTTTGTAAATGTAAGCCACAATCAATGCTTATACACAAGTGCAACAAAGTACGTTTTTCTAGCAATGGAGAGAACGACGATGAAGACTAAGCGTTTGATAGTAAGTGAAACTGAGAAATAAAAACACCCAAAGTTAATGACAATACCTATGAAAAGTCGTTCCAAATTGTTACCATAGTAGCTGCATGTAAAATGTCGCACAATAATGTAAACCTAAGCATACCCAAGAACACACAATCCACAATCATAGAAAGAAATAAAGCAAAAAATGCGTAGCCTACTCGACTGCAAAGAGAAAGAATTGATCTGTATACATTTACACTCACCAATTTACTATGTCAATGATGCAGTTCCATCCAGTTCTCCTTCATTATCATCAGAATCGGCGCCAAAACCATTGTCTTCAACTTCATCATCATCACCAAGAGAAATCATTAATTGTTCATTTTCATTTATAATACCGTCTATAGTATGTGCTTCTCTTATGAGTTCAGCAACATTGTCTACTTTCTTCCCCCATGAATTAGCGTCTAGAGTAGCAAGACCTTTGCACAGCAGTCTTTGCACTTCTATTATAGTAAAAGTCTTGTTGTTACTTCTAATGTATGCCTTGACTTCACTCCAAACCAATTCAATTGGATTAAAATGGCAGTGAGAAGACGGTAGCACAGTTACCAAGTGACCCTGTTTGCTTGCAATTTTGCAAGTGTATTTAGGTGTCACAGGCTTATTTTGTTTTACAAGCGAGTATAACAGCTTTGTCATGGTCATGTCCACAGCAATGTCTCTCGCCTGCAACCAATGCACCACAGTTCCTTTACAGTCACTAGTGGTAGGAGTTTTATCTAAAATCATGGAATGGCATGGTGAATCGTTCATCACAAATGCTGTCGGGATACTAAACTGGAGCAACAAATTTTTAAACCACTGTAGAAACCATGGGTGGTCCATATCCTCATGATAGTCACCCGTTTTTCTCGATCGAAAAACCAAAAGTCCTTCAGGCACAAAGCCATTTGAAGATCCTGCATGGGCCACAATTAATCGGGATCCTCTTCCTGTTGGCTGATGACCACTGCTATTCGGAGTATCATCTGTCCAGCATGTCTCAACTGATTCTCCAGCGTTGACGCAGGTTTTCTCTAACCGTAAGACTGAGTGTATGTCCTTTCCTACAATTCTGTGTAAGAAAATAGTGTGAGCTGCAACGACATGAGCTTTCTCATGTAACAGTTTTTGTCCATTTAACTTTTTAAAATAGAAGCCCATACTTTTTAATGCAATCTTAAGTGACTTCCCCCCCCCTGAGAAAAGTTCACCTTCTTTTAAAGAATTTAGCAACTTCGTTATTGTGGGGTATTCTTTCCTTCTAGAGTATCCATATATGTGCTGACGAATTGCATTGGACTGGAAAGAATCAATATCTGTAACAGGATGAGACTGCTTTTCTTTTTCTTTCCAGGAGTACTTAAAAACAAACTGTTTTTTCCCACAGGGGCTTTCTTTCACACTGTTTACTTCAGTGTCTCTTAAGTCTTGAAGTAGCACCCCTTACGCTCTAAAACTTTATCTGCAGGAATCAACGCATGCCCATGAACAGAAACAAATCCTTTTTCGTGCTATTGAAACTCACGCATCCTCCATAGCAATTCCAAAGCCTGACTATTTAATGGCACTCCATGGCGCAGCAGATTGTCACTTGGTGAACAACATCTTTTTGGTGACATTGTTTAATAAACAGAAACTGTAATCAAGACGGTAACATAACACAACACAAAACAACACAACACATAAGCAGGTATTCATGCACATACATACAATGTTTGCACGGAAGCCAGCAATGTGGTAGCGTCAACATTGGAACCAGCTTTTGTTCGGTGCTGTTATTGGTTCAGAAGACGCAGCGCCTCGCATGCCTCACTTGTTTGTCAGTTATATTGCCAACTTTACGGCGCTTGGGGAGTGGCCTTGAAGTGACATGTTTCAGCGGCCAGGGTATAGCCAGGATCCTTCCCACCTGTCCTAGACTGGTGTTCCTTTGCCCACCCAACCTCCACAACACCCTAGTCCATCCCTATGTCATTCCTGATCCCAACCTCTTTCATAGGGATCATATCCCTGTGGAAGACCCAGTTGCAAGACCTGCTCCATACAACTACACAGCAGTTCCTATTCCTGTCCTGTATATGGGCTTATCTTATCCTATCAAAGGCAGGACCGCCTGTGAAACCAGCACTATATACTAGGTGTGCTGAATCACTGCACAGCTTTTTATACCAGTATGACTACAAACCAACTGTCCACCAAGATAAATGGCCACTGCCAAACTGTAGCCAAGAGGAACAAGCACCACCCTGTGGCACAACATGCTGCTGAACATAGGCCACTTGTTTTTGATGGCTGCTTCACAATGCGAGCCATCTGGATCCTCCCCTCAACCACCAGCTTGCATTCAAGAAAGAATAGGCAGTCACAACTGCAAAATGGTTTTTTATTTATTTAATTTGCGACACGTTTCACTTTCACAGGAGCATTGTCAGACATCTGGGGGAAGAACGTTTCGTTTCCTCAGTACACATTTATGAGCCAGGAATCAGCTATAAAGCTACATTATCAGTTAAATAAAGCAACTGGAACCATGAACCGAGTTGTGAAAAGAGTGTAACCAAAGACAAACTGACTGGCTAAAAACACTCAAGGACCACTGACAAATGTACAGGAAGTCTGCAATCACCAAAAATGGCACGTCATCAAATAAAATTTACAGGACACATCCAGCAGGTAAAATCACTGGAAGACCGCTGGAAAGAGTATAGAATGTCCTGCAATTACCTAAAATGGCACTTCACCCAAGATCTCAATTTCATGCTACTGAAACAAAAACGAGATTTTTCCAGCATTATTTTCAAATTTCCCTGATATTTTCATGATACATTTGAAATTCTCTGATTTCCAGAACTTGTGGCAACCCTGCATAAATTATATAAATAAAAAAAACCATTCTGCAACCAAGACTGCTTGTTCTCTCCTGAGCATCTCAAGAGGCTGCTATACCATTAGTCAAAACATGGAATGGTGTGATTTCCACCAGCTTTTGTGAATTGCGCAGATGGGAGTTATCCTTGCAACACATTCTCTGCTCCCAAAATTAAGTTGGTCTTAATGTACAATAAGCTACTGTCCCCACTCCCTCCACCCAACAGTTCCCTACCCTTCCCCCCTCCCGTCCTATCATCTCCTCCCAATTCACGTTCCTTCACCCTCATTATGTGCTGCTCTCTGCCAATACACCCACAGGTCTTTTCCTTTTCTCTTCTCCTCTCATTTTCTCATTTTACATTCTTTGTCCTCCCCCCCCCCCTCCCCCTCCTTTCCCACAGCCTCCTGACATTCCACCTGGCAGCCTTATCCTGCAGCCATCTAGTCCCTGTTTGCTCCACCAGACAATACCAACTTCCCCCCCCCCCCCCCCCAACTAGTACCCTACCATCCTACCATCTTTCCCCCTTCCCCAACCCACTCCGGATTGCTGCTTTCATTTAACCCAACAGTTCCATTATCGGTGGAGTGACCAGAGGTAGCGGACATGCGTGAGTGAGGTGTGCCTGATTGTGCAAATGTGTGTGTGTTTCCTTTTCTGAAGAAGGCTTTGGCTGAAGGCTCAATGTCTAACAGTCTTTTCATTGTGCCTGCCTGCAACTCAATGTGTCATCTGAGTAGCAATCTATCCTTCCCATAATAATGTTCTAGACTTTCTAATATGCCATTCATCGAATGATAATTCTGTCTGCCAACACAGAGAGCACTGACAATCAGAAATATTTGATTCATCCACCCAATAGTTACCAAGATTACAATCAAATGCCAAGCGCATGATTTAAGGGACTGCTGCCAACCTATAGCCATTCCAGTTCCAGCAGCTATCGCCCAAGAATCAACAGCTGTCAAAACCGCAATTCTACAGTTGCCTACAAGTTTTCTGCAGTGCCGACTAGTCTAGTCATTGGACAGTTTATGCTGAGCCTTGCAAATTATTTATGTGATAGTGAAAGTGCCTACGTACAGAGAGAGATGCAAACTCCCTGAATTTCAATTAGAGTAATTGGAAATCATCTACTGCACTGGGGTACATTAGGTTCATCAGTGTCATGAATTCTCACAAAACCACAGGATGAGTATCTAATTTGTGCTGTATATTATTTTAATAAATAAGTGTTACAGTACTCGTGTACTGCCGCTAGTTATTCTGTTTTAGGGACAGTGCCCTCTGAAGGATATGTAGATAGTGTGCAAGTAGGCAACATCAATTTAGCTACAGAGATCACACACAGGGGGTTCACTGCCTGCTAACTCTATGTTGAACATCTACCACTGCTGTACACAATATAGATATGGAGGGAATTAGTGACGTTTACTGGTAGGAAGAACAGTAGTTATGGTCAGGTGATTATACATTTATTAGGGGTCATGCAGAAATAAGTCCAATAATGAATAACAAAATAGAAGTGTAGGTAAGCTACTATGAATGGCATAGTGACTGAATTATCATAGGCAAGAGAGATACACAACCAACTCCCACAATAATAGCACAAGTTTTTATGTCTACTAGTTCAACAAATTATGAAGAGACTGAAGAGAGGTATGAAGAGATATAATAAATTACTAACATATTTCATGGAGATAAAAATTTGATTAAAAATTTGATTGTGATAATAGACTACAACTGAACATTAGAAAAAGGAAGAGAAGGAAAAATAGTGGGAGAAGAAGGACTACAGAAAAGGTAGGGGTGCAGAAGCTGCCAGGCAGAATTTTGTACATAATTTAAGCCTAATCATTGTTAATACATAATTTAGGAATCATGAAGGAATGTTATGCATATCAAAGAGGTCTGGAGATACCCAACAGTTTTAGATACATTACATAATGCTACGATAGAGATTTCAAAACCAGATTTTACAATGCAAGATACAGATGCTGGAGAAATACATGCAAGAAATGAATGCTTGAACACAAACTCAATTCTAGTCACGTTTTGCAGATCACATTGTCGTATTTGATAACAAACAGCACTGTACACTGTCCTCAATACGCTGCAAGTGTCAGTTAGTCAGAACAGTGTTCTGTGTAGTTGTGAGTGTATTATGTTTGGCTAAGTGAATTTGAATGTGGGCAACTTGTTGGTGGTGCTTCTGTAACTAAGGGAGCCCAAGTGTTTGGCGTTCCAAGGGGCACCATATCAAAGATTTACATTGCATACTGGGAACACAGAAAAATATCATCCACTAAGTCACCACATGGATGAAAGTGTGGGTCGAGTGGTTGTGGCAGATGGTCACTGAAGAGGGTTTTGTCAAAAAATAAGAGGACAACAACTACAAAAGCCACTGCAGAACTGAATATTGCACTCACGAACCCTGTCAGCACCAAAACAACATGCAGGGAGCTCCATATGCTGGGAACTGTAGGGCGAGCTGAAATTCCAAAACAACACATCAGTCATAATATGCCCGTAGCACGAAAACACGGTGTCGAAGCCATAAACCTGGACTATGGAGCAACTGAAGAAAGTCATTTGGTCCCATTAATATTGTTTGACACTGATTTCAACTTCTAGCCGAGTTTATGCCCCAAGAGTGAAATGTCGTGGGGGTTCAGTAATGGTTTGGCCAGCCATATTGTGGTATTCATTAGGCCCCACTGTACTCTGCAAGGTCACATTACTGCCAAGGATTATGTGACCATTTTGGCTGACCAGGACCATCCTGTGACACAATGTTTGTACCCCAATGGCTGCAGTGTTACAAGATGGCAGGGGCCCTCCAGGACTGGTTTTGTGAGCATGAGGATGAACTGTCACAGTCCCCTGACCACATCATCGATACCTGATCTTCCCACTATTTAGCAGAAAGAATGGTATAAGATTCTCTTGAAAACCATATGAGGATTTGGTTTAACCATTCAGTGGTGATTGTAAGCTGTTTTGAATGACAACAGTTTTCCTACATGTATTAGGCTTGATAATGTGTTTTGCTTATAGCATTACCATATGTTTGTCCACACATACACTATCTTCTGGTGCATATGTGTACTCTGACCACAATCTATTAACCATGAACTGCAGATTAAAATTCAAAAAATTCCTGGGTTCCAAGTTTGACCCCAGCCACTGCTTACATTTTTAACAAAAATCATCAGTGATGCCGGCGAAAGACTTTTGGTATAGTAATCACTCTCATTCTGCAAATGGCCTTGTCAAAGAGGATCGAGGAGTGGACAGAGTTTCAGGGCCACCTCTTGCCATCGGCATGGAGACTGGCTCTAAAAGGCAGCCTAATCAGCAATAATCAACAACATGAAGATGCAAGAAGTAATGAAAACTACAGCATTAAATAGACACATAAATTAGATCCACAGGGCAAGTGGCCTGTAAGGGTCAAAGTGTCATAATGACCTATCTATTTCTTCAGGTTGTTTCCATCAGGAACACTGTGCTCCACAACCATATTAATGAAATCCAGGATATGAGGTAGGACAGCATCAGTCATAAAGTTTTTAATTTTTTTTTAATTAAAAAAGATTTGCAGCTGATGTTGTCCTCACTCTTATCTTGGAGCTCTCTATTGCAAAAAAATTCTAGATTACATCCCCTTTCATACCTTCAAGTGGGGCCTGCCAACAAGGAGACGACCATGAGGAAAAGACCGAATGACCAATGGAAGTATAATACTCTAGACGTCGGAGTGTAGAATGTCAGATCTTTGAATGTGGTAGGGAAGTTAGAAAATCTGAAAAGGGAAATGCAGAAACTCATCCTAGATACTGAAAGTTAGTGAAATTAAATGGAAAGAAGATAAAGATTCCCGGCCCGACAAATAATATCAGCAGAAAATGATCTAAGAGGAGTATGATTTATTATGGATGGGAAAGTAGACCAGAGTGTGAATGGCTGAGAACAGTTGAGTGATACAATTGTTGTTCAGACATACATGCTTACGTCATAAGCAGAAAAAGGAGAGAGAGAGAGAGAGAGAGAGAGAGAGAGAGAGAATGAGTATGAGGATATTAAATGGTAATTCAGTATGTAAAGGGAGATGATAATCTAATAATTACGGGGAATTTGAAGGCCGTACTAGGAAAAGGAACAGAAGACAGTTATGAGAGTTAAGGGCTTGATCATAGGAAAGAGAGGAGAAAGACATATTAGGTTCTGTAATAAATTTCAGCTATTAACAGCAAATACACTGTTCAAAAATCACAAGAGGAGGTGGCGTACTTGGGAAAGGTCTGGAGACATGGGAAGATTCTAGCTGGATTACATTATTGTCAGACAGAGATTTCAAAATCAGATATTGGATTGAAAGGAGTGTCTCCAGTAGCAGATACATACTCAAACTACACTTTAGTAATTATAAAGATGAAACTGAAATTTAAGAGAATGTGAAAACAAGTGGAATACTTAAGTACTGGGAAGATGTGGGATACTTGAGTATTGATGAATGATGAGATGCATTTGAACTACTCTTAGGTGGTAGATAATGCTACAATAGATACCACAGTAGGCAGTTCAGTGGGAGAGGAATGGACATCTGTAAAAAGGGCAATCTGCGATGTAGGGCACATAAATGGGGACAAAGAGGCTAGCTGCAAAGAAACCTTGTGTAACAGAAGAAATACTTTGAGTGTTTGAAGAAAGAAGGAAGTACAAAAATGGTCAAGGAAAGATATCAGTCACTTGGAAATGGAATAAATAGGATGTACAGAGAAACTAAGTCGAAATATCTAAAGGAAAAATGTGAAAAAAAATAAAAAAAGAAATGGTCATCAGAAGTACCAATTCAACACATAGAAAAGTTGAAATCTTTGTTGAAATGAAAAGCAAGAGCAGCGACATAAAGAGTGCAATGGTAATACCATGGTTAAACACACAGGAGAGAGGGCAGAGAGGTGGAAAGCGTACACTGAAGGCCTCTATGAGAGGGGGGAATTTACTGGTGATGTAATAGAAGAAGAAATGGGAATTGTTATAGATGACATAGGGGATCCAGTATTCAAAACAGAGCTTAACAGAGCTTTTAAGGTAGAAGGGATATGTAACGTCCCTTTGGAATTTGTAAGATCATTGTGGAAAATGGCAACCAAACAACTACTCAAGATGGTGTGTAGATTTTATGAGTCTGGAAACATACTATCAGACTCTCAGACAAATGGGGACAGTAGAACCATACTGATTCATGTTACATTTTTTCTTTATTAGAGCTTTTCATGTGGATGCATTGAAGAAAATATAAATTTTCATGCCACATTAATCTAGGTGCAAAAACCACTGTCTTCTATAAGAATATTTCAGTCTCCCACTTCTGAATTGATCTTACTTTGAAAAATACATCCTGCCATACCTACCCAAGTGAAAAACCATGTTTGGATCATTATGACTCCAAGTTATGTGTCTAATTTAGTGTCAAAGCTGAAATGATCCAAATGCAAAATATTATTATGACTGTGTCTTATAGTATGGATTTGTGTAATGTGTTATATAATAGTCAAAAATAGGTGCTCATTTTTTATTGTTGTTGTTGTTGTCTTCAGTCACAAGACTAATTTGATGCAGCTCTCCTTACTAGTCTATCCTGTGCAACCCCTCATCTCTGCATAATGGCTGCAGCTTACATACATTTGAACCTACTTACTGTATTCATTTCTTGGTCTCCCTCTACAAGTTTTACTTCCCTCTACTACCAAACGTATGATATCTTGATGTCGCAAAATGTGTCCTGTCAACATCCCCCTCTTTAGTCAAGATCTATCATAAATTTCATTTTTCTCCAATTTCATCCAGTACCTCATTATCAGTTACTAAGTCTACCTAGGTAATCTTCAGCTTTCTTCTGTTTTACCACATTTCAAAAGGTTCTGCTCTCCTTCTGTTTAAACTCATTGGCATTCATGCTGTCCTCCTTTGTATGGATATTAATCATTACCAGGTACTCCTATTTTGTTATGCAAACAATCTGCTTTGGAGAGGGACTGCCTTTTCCCGTTACCCTACTATTGAATCAGAGTCTGAAAGCAGCTCTACCAGTTTTTCCATTATTTTGCATATAATCAATGGCAACCAATACTTATTAAACTAAGGATTCAGCAGTATTCACATCTGTCAGCACCTGTCTTCTTTGTCTGGGAATATTTTCTTGTTAAAAACTGGGAAGCCATAGTTAGGCATGTCACAACACTTTATTAGCTATTATAGCTATTACAGTTACAGGACAATCACTGCTGAAAGCAAACTACTGAACAAAAAACACAGGGGGAGATAAACACATACGAAAAAGCAAAGAGAAAATAGTAAACCAAAATTATTAAATTGTTCATACTTCAAAACTTTCCCCCAGTTTTGATATTACACTAATGGGTTTAAAAAAATGACACATACATATTGATACATTCTAAGCATAAAAATTAAAGCATCAATTATATCCCAATTTCATCATCTCCAGTGCCAGACATAGCAGACTAAACTGTACACTCATAATTCCTACAGCTCAGATATCTGCCACTGGTTCCTTGCAGCTGATATATTTGACATCCAGGTAGCCTTCACTGTACAACCGTCATATAAAATCGTCAACTGTAGAGTTCCAAGATTTTACTGCCTGCTTCAACCCATATAAAGCTTTATTGAGTTTGCATACAAGTACTTCCTTATTTTTTTACACCTTGAGGAACTTTCACATAAATTTCATAGTTATATCCTTTTACCTGTGCACTGTCTTTAATAACTAAGTGTAACTTATACCTTTCAATATTTCCAGATGCATCTCTTTTCACTTTGAATGCCCACTTTCAGTTAATTATTATTTTATTTATTAGAAGTGGAATATACACCCAGTTCCATTGGATGGCACAGAGTACAATTCTTCCTTTATTGCTCTTCTCTATTCATTCTCATCATGCCAATACTTCACACCTTCAAAATTTTGAGAGCCGTTTTCCATATATGCTTCTACATTCATTGCCAACAGCGTGTAGTCGCCCAAGTATCTAGGACTTCTCGTTATTCTATTGCTTTTCAGCAGAGGTTCTGTTTCCCTCACCTCTTCTGAAGTCACAAGTTCTGAGTTATTTTCAGCAATTTGTTTAGTTATCTCAAAGTTCATTTCATTCTGATGATCTTCATCTTCTGCTTTGTTCTGTGGGTGTCCATTTGAATAGTCTTCTTCATGATCCAGTCCCATATGTCTTGTACACCATATGGAATAGTTTTGTCACGGCTGGCTTTCCCAAGGATGATGTTGATTCTGAGGGAATGTTGTCTACTTCATGGACGTGGTTGACTTAGGTCTTCCAATGTTTTTTTCAAATTCTTCTCGTAGTATCATATCACCCATCTCATTTGCATCTACCTCCACCTTCAAATAGGAATTGTCCTGGAAGGTAGGAGACGAGGTACTGGCAGAAGTAAAGCTGTGAGGATGCGGCATGAGTCATGCTTGGGTAGCTCAGATGGTAGAGCACTTGCCGGCGAAAGGCAAAGGTCCCGAGTTCGAGTCTTGGTCCGGCACACAGTTTTAATCTGCCAGCAAGTTTCAGGAATTATCCTCTTCAAAAATTACATAGCTTCCAAATACAATTTTATGTTGTTTGGGACACCATAATCTATAACCATTGGGACAATATCCAGTCATGAAACACTGTAATAACCTGCTGCCCAACTTGCAGTCATTAATTTCTTTGGAATGTGCAAGCACACAACACACCCAAACACATGTAGTTTCTTCAAGTTGGGCTTACTTTCCTGCCACATACTGCTGAAATTTCTGCATATAAAGCTGAAGTAGACCTATGATGAATTATAAAAACAATGGAAAGTCCAGGATGGAATAATGACAATATTGTAAAAAGGATAGATTGCCACTCACCATATAGTGGAAATGTAGAGTCGTAGACAGACAAAAAGACTGCTGAACATGTGAGCTTCTGGCCAAAGGTCCTTCTCGTAAAGTAGATAACAAATGCACATTTGTGGAAGCACAACTAACACACACATGACCATTGTCTCTGGTCACTGAGGTCAGACTGTGAGCAACTGGCAGTTGCTTGCAGTCTGGCCTCAGTGGCCAGAGAAAGTTGACATGGTTCAAATGGCTCTGGGCACTATGGGACTTAACTTCTGAGGTCATCAGTCCCCTAGAACTTAGAACTACTTAAACCTAACTAACGTAAGGACATCATACACATCCATGCCCGAGGCAGGATTCGAACCCGCGACCGTAGCGGTCGCGCGGTTCCAGACTGTAGCGCCTAGAACCGCTTGGCCACAAAGTTGACATGTCTGTGTGAGTTGTGCTTGTGTGAATGTTTATTTTATCTACTTTAGAAGGATGTCTTTTGTCCAAAAACTCACATGTTCAGCAGTAATTTATTGTGGCTCACTGTGATTCAAAATCTCCATTATATAGTGAGTAACAGTCTATCCGTTTCATAATAATGTAATTTTTCCATCCTTGATTTTCTGTTGCTTTTCATAATATTGCAATCCTATAAACAGCTTTCCAAGTTTCCATCCAAAAACCACAAATAAGCTTTTTCAATGATAGTACTATCTGATGGATTTAGTCTGTTATGTTGGGTGAACTTTATAATAAACTAAGACTCCAACCTTTTTTCTTAAAGAATTTCATCATTTTATTTGGAATGATTTCACAACCATTGTCACATCTAATTCTGCTAATTGTCATGTTAAAATAAGCTGTAGCTAGTCCATAATATACCTCAAAATAATGAAACAGTTCTGACTGACGAGTACAAGCTGCTGTAAAGAGAATATAATCATCAGTGAAAGTCACTACATATTTCTTTCCATCAAAAAACTGGCATTATAGAACCAAGCATATCAATGTTTCTCAGCTGGCTCAAACCCGAGACTGAATATGTGGTAACCATGCTTATTTACCTTTTATGCAGCTCAAAAATTTATTTACATATTTTGTCCAGTCCCTGTGCCAAGTTCAAATATCCTAAACATCTATGCCAGAAGTTTAGATTCCTGTCTGATTCACGAGCACTACCCACAGCACTTGTAGCACGATTGAACAAAAAGGGTAGACAAGCCTGAGTGTCTTCTTTGAGCTAAAGCTATAACTTTATCACTTTTTTGAAGTGAGCCTGTTGAACTATCAAAAACAATGTGGTATCCAGCTATTTCTAGTTTACATACTGACACAGATTATTTAGTGAATTGACACCAAAAGAACATCTTTTATTTTTATTCAAAATTTCTTGTTGATGTGGTCTTCAGTCCAAAGACTGGTTTGATGCAGCTCTCCATGCTACTCTATCCCGTGCAAGCCTCTTCATCTCCAAGAAACTACTGCAACCTACATCCCTCTGAATCTGCTTACTGTATTCATCTCCTGTCTCCCTCTTTGATTTTTACCCCACATAGTTCCCTCCAGTACTAAATTGGTGATCACTTCATGCCTCAGAATGAGCTCTACCAACCAAACCCTCCTTTTGGTCAGGTTATAGCACAAATTTCTCTTCTCCCCAATTCTGTTCGGTACCTCCTCATTAGTTATGTGATCTACCTATCTAATCTTCAGCATTCTTCTGTAGCACCACATTTCCAAAGCTTCTATTTTCTTCTTGTCTAAAACTGTTTATCATCCATGTTTCACTTCCATCGCTAAAATCCACACAAATACTTTCCAAAAAGACTTCCTCGCACTTACAGCTATGTTTGGTGTTAACAAATTTCTCTTCTTCAGATACGATTTTCTTGCCGCAGCCAGTCTATGTTTTATATCCTCCATACTTCGACCAAGTAGCAAATCTCATTTACTACTTTAAGTGTCTCATTTCCTAATCTAATACCCTCAGCATCACCTGATTTAATTCGACTACATTCCATTACCACATTTTGCTTTTGTTGATGTTCATCTTATATCCTCCTTTCAAGATACTGTTCATTCTGTTCATCTGCTTTTCCAAATCCTTTGGTGCCTCTGCCAAAACTGCAATGTCATCAGCAAACCTCAAAATTTTTATTTATTCTCCCTGGACTTTAATTCCTACTTCACATTTTTCTTTTGTTTCCTTTACTGCTTGCTCAAAATACAGATTGAATAACACTGGGGATAGGCTTCAACCTTGCCTCACTCCCTTCTCAACCACGGCTTCTCTTCCATGACCTTCGACTCTTATAACTGCCTTCTGGTTTCTGTACAAATTGTAAATAGCCTTTCGCTCCCTGTATTTTACCCCTGGCATCTTTAGAATTTGAAAGAGAGCATTCCAGTCAAGATTGTGAAAAGCTTTCTCTATGTCTACAAATGCTATAAATATAGGTTTGCCTTTCCTTGACTTATGTTCTATGAGAAGTCAGAGGGTTGGTATTGCCTTGTGTGTTCCTACATCTCTCCAAAATCCAAACTGATCTTTCCCGAGGTCGGCTTCTACAAGTTTTTCCATTCTTCTGTAAAGAATTTGTGTTAGTATTTTGCAGCCGTGAATTATTAAACTGATAGTTCGGTAATTTTCACACCTGTTAGCACCTGCTTTCTTTGGCATTGGAATTATTATATTCTTTTTGAAGTTTGAGGGTATTTCGGCTATCTCATACATCTTGCGCACCAGATGGAAAGAGTTTTGTCACGGCTGGCTATCCCAAGCCTATCAGCAGCTCTAATGGAATGTTCTCCACTCCCGGAGCCCTGTTTTGACTTAGGTCTTTCAGTGCTTTGTCAAATTCTTCATACAGTACCACATCACCCTTCTCATCTTCCTGCCCTCAAGTGCATCTCCCTTGTATAGACCCTCTATACACTCCTTCCACCTTTCTGCTTTCCCTTTTTTGCTTAGGACTGGTTTTCCATCTGAGCTCTTGATATTCGTACAGGTGGTTCTCTTTTCTCCAAATGTCTCTTTAATTTTCATGCAGGCAGTATCTATCTTACCCTTAGTGATATATGCTTCTACATCCTTTCATTTGTCCTCTAACCATTCCTGCTTACCCATTTTCACTTCCTGTCAATCTCATTTTTAGATGTTTGTATTCCCTTTCACCTGCTTCATTTATTGCACTTTTATGTTTTCCACTTTCCTCAATTAAATTCAATATCTTTTGTGTAACCCTCATCTTTTTACCTACTTGCTTCTCTGCTGCCTTTACTATTTCATCTCTCAAAGCTACTCATTCTCTATTCCTTTACCCTGTTCTTATCAATCATTTCCTAATGCTCCCCTTGAAACCCTCTGGTTCTTTCAGTTTATCCAGGTCCCATATCATTAAATTCCTGCCCTTTTTGCAGCTTCTTTAGTTTTAATCTGCAGTGGCTTCCTGTTTCGTTCCTTTCTCCCTGACCACATTTACCAACTACTTTTCCTTTTCTTCCTTTTCCTACTATCGAATCCCAGTCCTCCATGACTATTAAATTTTCTGCTCCCTTAACTATCTGCATAATTTCTTTTATATCATCATACCTTTCCTCAATCTCCTCCTCATCTGCAGAGCTCGTTGGCATATAAACTTGTACTACTGTGGTGGGCTTCGGGTCAATTTTGGTTACAATAATGCTTTCACTATGCTGTTCATAGTAGCTTATCCACATTCCTACTTTTTTATTCATTATTAAACCTACTCCTTCATTACCCCTGTTTGATTTTGTATTTATAATCCTGTATTCACCTGACCAGAAGTCTTGTTCCTCCTGCCACCGAACTTCACTGATTCCCACTATACCTCACTTTAACCTGTACATTTCCCTTTTTAAATTTTCCACCTACCAGCCCGATTAAGAGATCTGACATTCCATGCTCCAATCCATACAACACCAGTTTTGTTTCTTGTGATGGTGACGTCCTCTTGAGTAGTCCTCACCCGGAGATCAGAATTGGGAACTATTTTACCTCTGGAGTATTTTACCCAGGAGGCTGGCATCATCATTTAACCATACAGTAGAGCTACATGCCCCCGGGAAAAATTATGGCTGTAGCTTCCCCTTGCTTTCAGGTGTTTGCAGTACCTGCACAGCAAGGCCATTGTGGTTGATGTTACAAAGCCAGATCAGTCACTCGTCCAGACTGCTGCCCCTGTCACTACTGAAAAGGCTGCTGCCCCTCTTCAGGAACTATATGTTTGTCTGGCCTCTCAACAGAAATCTCTCCGTTGTCGTGGCACCTACGGTACAGGTATCTGTATTACTGAGGCACGCAAGCCTCCCTGCCACCGGCAATGTTGATGGTTCTAAGTTGTTTTATATTCATTAAAAGAATAGATCTATTAAGTAAATGTTCTGTTGCCTCTGAAAAAAGCAAAATTGTTTTTTATAACAAAAGCTGATAAGCCATGCCTTTCTGCTCAAAATTTTTAGTTAATGAATTCTGCAAACCATGAGCAGTTTCCTTGTCATTGGGGTACCCCAAGAGATAGTGTGAAATTCATAGGATTGTTTGTGATTTCGTGTTGTTTTTGAAATGTTTTCTCAGAAGAGCCTTGTTCTGTGCAAATTATTCAGCTATGTCATCTAGAGCAGGTTCCTCCACTTCCATGTGTGGCTGTTCCAAAACACTCAATAATTCCAACTCACTTAAAACAGCTTCAAACCTGTTTCCAATTGCCGAAGTTTCTTGCCAAAGAACAATGGTACCCTATATTTATGCTGTTTCCTGTGCCGTGATTGTAGATTATTACTGAACCCCCCCTGAACCATGGACCTTGCCGTTGGTGGGGAGGCTTGCGTGCCTCAGCGATACAGATAGCCATACCATAGGTGCAACCACAACGGAGGGGTATCTGTTGAGAGGCCAGACAAATGTACGGTTCCTGAGGAGGGGTAACAGCATTTACAGAAGTTGCAGGGGCAACAGTTTGGATGATTGGCTGAACCGGCCTTGTAACACAAACCAAAACTGCCTTGCTGTGCTGGTACTGCAAACACTGCAAGGGGAAACTACAGCCGAATTTTTTCCTGACGGCATTCACCTTTACTGTATGGTTAAATGATGATGGCGTCCTCTTGGGTAAAATATTCTGGAGGTAAAATAGTTCCCCTTTCGGATCTCAGACAAGGACCACTCAGGAAGACGTTGTTATCAGGAGAAAGAAAATTGGCACTCTACGGATCGGAGGGTGGAATGTCAGATCCCTTAATCTGGCAGGTAGGTTAGAAAATTTAAAAAGGGAAATGGATAGGTTAAAGTTAGATGTAGTGGGAATTAGTGAAGTTCGGTGGCAGGAGGAACAAGACTTCTGGTCAGGTGGAATACGGGGTTATAAATACAAACTCAAATAGGGGTAATGCAGGAGTAGGTTTAATAATGAATAGGAAAATAGGAATGTGGGTAAGCTACTACAAACAACATAGTGAATGCATTATTGTGGCCAAGATAGATACAAAGTCCATGCCTACCACAGCAGTAGTACAAGTTTATATGCCAAATAGCTCCACAGATGATGAAGATAATGATGAAATGTATGACAAGATAAAAGAAATTATTCAGATAGTGAAGGGAGACGAAAATTTAATACTCATGGGTGATTGGAATTCGATAGTAGGAAAAGGGAGAGAAGGAAACATAGCAGGTGAATATGGAATGGGGGTAAGAAATGAAAGAGGAAGCTGTCTGGTAGAATTTTTCACAGAGCGTAACTTAATCATAGCTAACACATGGTTCAAGAACCGTGCAAGACGGTTCTATACATGGAAGAAACTTGGAGATACTAGAAGGTATCAGATAGATTATATAATGGTAAGACAGAGATTCAGGAACCAACTTTTAAATTGTAAAACATTTCCAGGGGCAGATGTGGACTCTGACCACAATCTATTTGTTACGAACTATAGATTAAAACTGAAGAAACTGCAAAAAGGTGGGAATTTAAGGAGATGGGACCCGGATAAACTGAAAGAACCAGAGGATGTACAGAGTTTCTGGGAGAGCATAAGGGAACAATTGACAGGAATGGGGGAAAGAAATACAGTAGAAGAAGAATGGGTAGCTTTGAGAGATGAAATAGTGAAGGTAGCAGAGGATCAAGTAGGTAAAAAGATGAGGGCTAATAGAAATCCTTGGGTAACAGAAGAGAGATTGAATTTAACTGATGAAAACATAAAAAACAAAAATGCAGTAAATGAAGTAGGCAAAAGGAATACAAACGTCTCAAAAATGAGATTGACAGGAAGTGCAAAAGGCTAAGGACAAATGTAAGGATGTAGAGGCACATATCACAAGGGGTAAGATAGATACTGCCTACAGGAAAATTAAAGTCACCTTTGGAGAAAAGAAACCACTTGCATGAATACCAAGAGCTCAGATGGAAACCCAGTTCTAAGACAAGAAGGGAAAGCAGAAAGATGGAAGGAGTATACAGAGGGTCTATACAAGGGCGATGTTCTTGAGGACAATATTATAGAAATGGAAGAGAATGTAGCTGAAGATGAAATAGGAGATATGATACTGCGTAAAGAGTTTGACAGAGCACTGAAAGATCTAAATCAAAACAAGGCCCTGGGAGTAGACAACATTCCATTAAAACTACTGACAGCCAGGCCTAACAAAACTCTGCCATCTAGTGAGCAAGATGTATGAGGCAGGCGAAATACCCTCAGACTTCAAGAAGAATATAATAATTCCAATTTCACGGAAGGCAGGTGCTAACAGGTGTGAAAATTACCGAACTATCAGTTTAATAAGTCACGGCTGCAAAATACTAACACAAATTCTTTGCAGACGAATGGAAAAACCGGTAGAAGCCGACCTTCAGGAACATAAATTTGGATTCCGTAGAAATGTTGGAACACGTGAGGCAATACTGACCCTACAACTTATCTTAGAAAATAGATTAAGCAAAGGCAAACCTAAATTTCTAGCATTTGTAGACTTAGAGAAAGCCTTTGACAATGTTGACTGGAATATTCTCTTTCAAATTCTGAAGGTGGCAGAGGTAAAATACAGGGAGTGAAAGGCTATTTACAATTTGTACAGGAACCAGATGGCAATTATAAGAGTCGAGGGGCATGAAAGGGAAGCAATGGTTGGGAAGGGATTGAGACAGGGTCGTAGCCTCTCCCCGATGTTATTCAATCTGTATATTGAGCAAGCAGTAATGGAAACAAAAGAAAATTTCGGAGTAGGAATTAAAATCCATGGAGAAGAAATAAAAACTTTGAAGTTCACCGATGACATTGTAATTCTGTCAGAGACAGCAAAGGACCTGGAAGAGCAGCTGAATGTAATGGACAGTGTCTTGAAAGGAGGATATAAGATGAACATCAACAAAAGCAAAATGAGGTTAATGGAATGTAGTCAAGTTAAATCGGGTGATGCTGCACGAACTAGATTAGGAACTGAGACGCTTAAAGAAGTAAATGAATTTTGCTATTTGGGGAGCAAAATAACTGACGATGGTTGAAGTAGAAGAGGATATAAAATGTAGACTGGCAATGGCACAGAAAGCGTATCTGAAGAAGAGAAATTTGTTAACAGCGAGTATAGATTTAAGTGTCAGGAAGTCGTTTCAGAAAGTATTTGTATGGAGTGTAGCCATGTATGGAAGTGAAACGTGCACGATAAATAGTTTAGACAAGAAGAAAATAGAAGGTTTCGAAATGTGGTGCTACAGAAAAATTCTGAAGATTAGATGGGTAGATCACATAACTAATGAGGAGGTATTGAATAGAAATGGAGAGAAGAGAAATTTGTGGTGCAACTTGACTAGAAGAAGGGATCGATTGGTAGGGCATATTCTGAGGCATCAAGGGATCACCAACTTAGTATTGGAGGGCAATGTGGAGGGTAAAAATCATAGAGGGAGACCAAGAGATGAATACACTAAACAGATTCAGAAGGATGTAGGTTGCAGTAGGTACTGGGAGATGAAGAAGCTTGCACAGGATAGAGTAGCATGGAGAGCGCATCAAACCGGTTAGTCTCTGGACTGAAGACCACAACAACAGTGAACTAATCAATTCATTTTCCCACCATTGTTACTGTCACAATTTAACACTTTGCTCTGGACTCATAACCAAACTAGAAACATATGTGAATATTTTATAGTTAAAAACTAGGAAGCCACACTACCAGATGCAATAGTTTTGTCTTGCCTGACCCTCAAAAGAATCTCCACAATATTGTGGGAATGTCGTCTACTCCTAGTCTTCCAATCAGTTGTCGAATTCTTCTCATAGTATCATATCACCAATCTCACTTAAATCTACTTCCTCTTCCCTTTCTATACTACTGTTTCCCAGTTTACATCTCTTTGTTCAGTCCCTCTGTATATTACTTCCCACCATCTATTTTCCCATCTTTGCATATCAGGACACAGGATGACCATGACATTCTACATTCCCTTACTCAGTGCCAGCTGTGACCTCAAGTCATACCGGATGGCATCTCACACCATAATGACAGGAGTAACATTACTGTAACTGTCCAAAGCATTGCAAGAATGGGAAATCTCCCTAGTTTGCCACCATATTCCCCAATAATAGTCATTCGAGGTAGAGCACAACCATGATTCATCACTGGACACAATGAAACACCATTAACCAACAGTCCATGCTTCCCGGTCATGGCAACACTTCAAAAACATCCATTTGTGTTGCAGTGTTAATACAGCATACACATGGGATGATTATGGGATTACATAATTGTCCAATTCCACTCGTCTGCTCTGACTCATGACGTCACCAATATGGCGGAAACGACCATTCTCAACGTATTCAATATTGCGCCTATGTCGTCATTGCATAAACATGACAACAAACACAGCAATACATATAAAAACAACAAACACATCTCCCTCTAAAAACATAGTCAAACTAACGACATCAGTGTGGGAAATTTGGTGTTTTTGGGTGGGGACAAACCAAATATAAAACCACACACCATGATCACAAAACACACAAAACGACGACAGAAAAACAACAAAAAATTCCCATATTCTGCTATACTCACAATATCCACAGGTATCGGTCACTTCTCTTCACCTACATAGCTCAACCACAGTTGTCAATACTACAAAATAAAAACCAACACACCCAAAAATTATAATCAGATCGCAACTATTGATACCACAAAACCATCACCTAAAACAACAAAAATTGGAATCACACACTTCACTTGACCTATATAGGTCAATTACAACTGACGATACCAAAACGCACACACCTACGACGACATACATTGGAAATGGACACTTCCCTTGACCTATATAGGTCAACAACAACTAATGATATCAAAACACACAGAGCTAAGCTGACATGTTGCAAATGGACACTTCCCTTGACCCATATATTTGTCAACAACAGCTCGCAATACCAAAATACATCTACAACTACAAAAATTGTAATCGGATACTTCCCTTAAAAGACATAAATCAACCACAGTTGACGATACCAAAACATCAAACACCTACACCTGCGGTAAATAATACCAAACCAACAACACATGAAAAAAAAAACACAAAACATCGCAACTCACAAACAATAGACCCCAAAAAACAACTACTTACGACGAAAAAATTGCTTCAAACAAACCCACCCACCCACCCGCGCACACACACACACACACACACACACACACACACACACACACACACACACACACACACACACACACACACACAAACTCCCAACTCACCCACAACCTACCAACCCCAACCCCCTAAACTTCACCCTTCCCCCAAAAACAAAAATCCACCAACAAATAAAAACCAAAAAATAAATGAAACACAAAAACAACTGCAACAAAACAGATCCTCCGCAACATAATCATAAAACAATGCCCCCCCACCCCCCATGCAACCCACCTAAATCCACAAACATTACCAACAACCCTGCCCCCCTTACCCCTCCCCCCCCCACCACATACAAAAGCCCCTCAACTAACCACCCTTGGCCTGTACTTTTTACTAACAGCCCTCAAAAAGACACAAAAAATGCAACACTCCCCAGGGACACTCCTCTGCCTGCAATACTCACCTAAATGAGATTTCAGGTTAGAAGAGCACCTCTTCCCCCTCCCCATGACTGATTTAACCGCCCCTCCCCCCCAAAACCTGTCTATTGTGTTAGTACACGCCCCAGTTTCGTAGTTTTTGAACTCTTTGATTTACAACTAAATGATCATAACCCCACTTCCTCAACCCCCTATACGATGAAAAAGCATCTGACACTACCATACTCCCCTCCTCTATATACTCTTCAATTAACCCTGGCCCACCCAACTTACCCCTATGCTTCACATATTCTGAACACACTTCCCTACAACAAGAAAACCAACCAAAACTGTCCTCTCACTCACACCAGTATCATGTGCACAAAAACTGATGGAGGATCTATAACAAAAATAACAAGTCATCAAAACAATTTATCTCATGGTCAACCTAGACTTCTCAAACTAGGTACCGTGTCTAATGGAGCGCCAAAGATTATCCCTTTGGCACTGCCACATGTAAGTCCCTGGTCCGAAACGCCAGAACTCTCGCCAACTGCATATTTTCTTTACAGACACTGTACTTGACTACTTCAGCTAGCAGTCCAAACATCTGCAAAAATTTTATGAGGGACATCATGTCCTCCCCCATCTCAGCACACAACCGCGAACTGTGAAATTTCACTGTCATATCCTTAACTGACAAAAGAAGCCACAAAATAAATTAAATGCCTTACCGCACAACAAACAGCAAACCAATAACACCAATCAACAATGCAACTACATAAACAAAACAAAAAAATTAATTGATAACTCACTGAAACTAATTTCCGTTCTTCAATCACAGGCAATCCAAATTACTGCACACTGTGACCAACAACACTCAAATGAATCCAATAAACCACATAACACTCAGACTGTACACACACAACTAGAGGACACTACCAACCACAACAAGACGACATCTCCAAACACAACCAACCCAAACTAAACACTGCGGCATAATGCAACAAGACGACATCCACAAACACAACCAACTTATAAACTAAACTCTGTGCCGTCATGGTATCACACACCACAACACCCTTACGTCAAGGGTCAAAGCTGATGGGTGGAATCGGATGCCTCCGTTGACCTCACAATAATTCCTTCATCCAACTACTTCTAATTTCTGACTAACGGCATGGGACGACACAAAATATTGCTTGGAGTCCATTACTTGTTTTGAGGGCAGGAGCACATGTAAAGAGATTGCAAGGCGGTTGGTGCTCCTCCCTTGTGGTGATCAGACATGGTTGACTGGACTCTTAATGATGAGTTAGCCTGCCAGCACATTCCATGCAATAAAGATCAGGTGACTGTCACATCCTAAATGCCCCACACGTCTGGATGTTGCATACAATAACAATTAAATCAAATGGAGACCCACCATGTAGTCCTTCCGAACTCTTCTCATGTCCTGATAACACTGTCTCATATGAGTATGCAGTATCTACTTGCCCTTCACAGTGATCACTCAACATATGACACTATCCATATTCCTCAAGTAACATACCAGGCCTAATAAGGACACTATACATGAAAAACACCTTATGCACTCTAGTGGCCATTCCAACTTTCACAGCGAGCTGTAACTATAATCATTTACATATCTACTGATGGCGTGTATGTTGACATCTCCCCATGCCTTTGGGATGCTTCACTTCATTTTGTGAATTAAATTCATTATCACCTGTGTTATACATGATTAGGCTTGTCATTTAGCCTATTTCATCTCTCAAAGCTACCCACTGTTCTTCTACTGTACTTCTTTCCTGTTTCAGTCAATCATTGAACGCTCTCTCTGAAACTATCAACAATCTATGTTTCTTTCAATTTATCCAGGTGCCAGCTCCTTAGTTTACTACCTTTTCTTGTAATTTCTTCAGTTTTAATTTAAAGTTCATAACCAATAAATTATGGTCAAAGTCCAGAAGCAGCCCTGGAAATGTATTACAGTTTAAAATCTGGTTCTGAAATCTCTATCTCACCATTCAGTAATCGATCTGAAACCTTCTGGTATCTCAATGTTTCCTCCATGTATATAACATACTCACATAATTCTGAAACCAAGTGTTAGTGATAATTATGCTCTGTGCAAAAATTTACCCTCTACCACTCTTTTTCCTTAGTCCATATTCTCCTATTGTTTTCTTTCTCTTCCTTTAGATACTTTCAAGTTACAGTACCCCACTATGATAAAAGTTTCAACTTCCTTAGCTACCCTAAAAATTTCTTTTATCTCATTACACATTTATTTTATCTCATCATCATTTATAGTGTTAGTTGGTATATAAACTTGTACTACTGTGGTGGGTGTTGGCTTTGGGCCTATCTTGCCTACAAAAACACACTCACAAGGCTTTTTCTATTAACTTACACACATTCATATTTTATTATTCAATATTAGATCTTCTACTGCGTTATCTCTGTTTGATATACTGTTTTTATAATCCTGTACTAACCTAAGGAGAAGTCCTGTTATTCCTGCCCCTGCAATTACTGAAAAGGCTGATATCTCTCATCAGGAACTATATGTTTGTGTGGCCCCTACACAGATACCCCTCCACTGTTGTTGCACCTACAGTACAACTGTGTATCACTGATAGTGAGGCGCGAAAGTCACCCCCACCTCGGCAAGGCCCACGGTTCGTGGGGTGATTCCACCTAGTACGTACGATATACGAAACACCCTTAGACTTCATGAAGAATGTAAGAACTGCAGTTCCAAAGTAAGCACTGCTGAGAGGTGTGAATGCTACCAGATCATCATTTTATAAGTCTTGGTGACAAAATACTGGCACAACACGATGAAAAAACAGATAGCAGCCCATCTCAAGGAGGTCAGTTTTGGTTCCATAGAAATGCAGGAATGCACCTGGCAATACTGATCCTATGACTTACCTTACAAAATAGATTTTAAAAAGGCAAATCTATGTTTTTGCCATTTGTACATTTAGAGAAAGCATATGGCAATGTTAACTAGAATGTACTTGTTGAAATTCTGAAGATAGCAGGGACAAAATACTGAGAACAAATGATTATCTTCAATTTGTACAGAAATCTGACTGCAGTTATAATAATTGAACATGAAGGGGTGGCAGAAGCTGAGAAGGTAGTGTGCTAGATTTGAAGCCTATCTCCAAAATGGATTGAATGAAGCATTCAGTACTGCTACACTATACACGACCTGTTGTGTTTCTACCTTATCTAGACTTCACACTATGCTAAAGATTAGTATGCCACCACATCTATGATTCTGTATTTACATTTCTGAGCTTTCCCAACTAACAAACTGTCACCTTCCAACCCAGATTTCTAGATATGCTGTAGACCAGTCTGTTAGCACAAGCTACATTCCAAAAACTAATACAGACACAAAAGAAATATTGTCACTGTTCTGTTTGCTTCCTGTTTACACAGGTATGAAATAACAACATTATGTGCAGTTGACCATCGATGTTATTCAAACTGTACATTGAGCAAACAGTAAAGGAAACCAATGAGGTATATGGAAAGGAAATTAAATTTCAAGAAGAAATAAAAACTTTGGGTTATGGAGATGACATTGTAATTATGTCAGTGATGACAAGGGTCTTGGAAGGTGGGCTGAACAGAATAGATGGTGTCTTGAAAACAGATTCTAAGATGAGTTTCAACAAAAGTAAAACAACATTAAGGGAAGGCAATCAAATTAAATAGAACAAAGCTGAAGGAAATGAGACAAAATAGGAAATGAGTTTTGTTCTTTGAGCAGAAAATAACTGATCATGGTCAAAATAGAGAGGATACAAGAGGCAAATTAGCAATGGCAAGAAAGGCATTTCTCAAGAAGCAGTTTAAGACTGAGTATTGATTTAAATGTGAGGAAGTCTTTTCTCTAGGTATCTGTTAGGAGAGTAGCCTTGCAAAGAAGTAAAATATAGATGATAAACAGATCAGACAAGAAGGGAATAGAAACTTTTGAAATAGGAGTTAAGGTACAAAGCTGTAGGTCCGAGGGGCAGCTCGAATAGCTAATAATGAGGTACTAGGTTTTTGAGTTCTGTGTGTGTGCCTGGTATTGAGGACTCCCCATGGGTCAAGTGAAATTTACAATACCAACAGTTTTTTTTTTTTTTAATTGTTGTGTTGAATGTTGAGAATTATGCGTGCTTGATATCTGTTTTGAAATGGTGTTCTTATTCTTACTGTCATACATTTAGTATGCCCCTCCAAAACTCCCTATTTCTCATTTCATTTTATTGCTGGAGTTAAATATTATGCATGTCCATCATCCTGATCATGTCACAGGTCAAAGTAAATGAACGAAATCACAGCTTTTGATAATCCTACATGTACAAATGGATGTACATTGGAGGAGTCATGCTGAGATGAAGAGACTTGCACATGACAGACCAGTGCAGAGACAGGGTGACATGGGCAAGGAAAAAAAATTCCTAGGTTTTTCCTGGATTTCTCAGTTGAAAATACACTTTCTCCCGGGTGAAAACACATTTTTCCCCATGTTATGTGAGAATATACTCTTCCTCGCCCACCTGGTTAGCCGTGCGTTCTAACGCACGGCTTTCTGGGCGGGAAGGAGCGCCGGTCCCTGGCACGAATCTGCCTGGCGGATTTGTGTCGAGGTCCGGTGAACAGGCCAGTCTGTGGATGGTTTTTAGGTGGTTTTCCATCTGCCTCGGCGGATGCGGGCTGGTTCCTCTTATTCCGCCTCAGCTACACAATGTCGACAATTGCTGCTCGAACAAGTTCTCCACATACGTGTACACCACCATTACTCTACCACACAAACATAGGGGTTACACTCGTCTGGTGTGAGATGTTACCTGGGGGGTCCACCAGGGGCCAAACAGCATGATAACCCTGGGTTCAGTGTGGGACGGCGGAGGGGTGACGTGGACTGCCGCAGTCGTTGCGAGGTTGCGGACCACTGCACAGCGGCGGGGGTGTAGCCTATCCGTCGTTTCTAGGTCCCCGGTTAACGTAACATACTTTTCCTCGGCACTGTAAAACTTATCAGTCTTTTGGTCTTTTGAATGTTTCTGGTTTTATATACCGACACAGAATTTCCCAGCACTTTAGAAAACGAAACTTGGGGGGGGGGGGGGGGGGGGCACGTTTTGGATAGATCTTTGATGAGCAGCAGCAACATGTAAACTGCATATTTTTTTGTATTACGAAGATATAAATTCGAATTCCACCAAACACCACATATTACTTTCCAAGGCATTGAAACCGAGATTGCGACGCACTTTTGTAAGCCAATCATAGCTCATGTCATGTGATCTCGCCAGCTGATGACAGCATAGGACACCTGATGTAGTCAGCCAATAGCAAGATCACTCTTAAGTAGTGCGAACACACAAATAAGAAAAGTTGATGGTTTAAATTAATAAACATAGTGTTGCTACAAGAAAAACAGAGGTTTCACATATAATTGTAGTCTCGAAGAATAATAAGCTGCAAGCGAAGCTAAGCTTCTAAATATATTGTTGATCTTTTTGTGCCTGTTACACTTTAAGATATATCACACAAATGTGCCAGTAAAATTTTTAATAACGACGTAAATGTCTGATCTTCTGGGCTCAAAATTCTCCTAGATGGTCGTCTACAAAGAGTTGATTTTTAATTGAGAGTCAAACACTCTGTGATTTAAGAAATTCATCGTACATTCTCACATATACTTCATCTTGTGTAAAAGGAAATTTACTTTGAAAGTAACGCTTTTCAAACCACCATCCACAATGTTTTCCCGTGACCTGTTAGAAACTTATTCATTTCAGCAGTTGCCAGAGAGCGCCAGATAACAAGTGCCACTGCTCTTGCGCAACTATGATGACACAGGAAGCCCGTATGTTCGTACGTGTAAAACATTAAAAGACCTTGCACTATGTCACAAAAGAAACAAGACATCAGAGGACACTTCAAGCTCATTGGAATTTCCTAAAATGCATAATTGGGCTTAAAGTGCACATTCGTATGTCCAGATTTGGATGTAAATTTTCTCGTGTACCAGTACTGTACTATCTCATGTTTGGTTCTTTATTATGGCACAATGCCATGCGAGCTAGAAGATGGAAAACGTGCACATGAAATGCAGCGAACAGTTGAAACTAGCCAACAGTGTGAAATTAAACACTTCGTTTCAAATAAATTGACTGCCTCCGCGCAAAAGATTAATAAAAGGCAAATCTCTTTAGCAAAGCGACAAAAATAACTCCATTGTTCTGCAAGGTGACTAATGCTTGACTGTCAGAAAGGTGGAAATAAAACCTGAAAATAACTACATATTTTAGCCTTCTGTAATTATGTGAAAGTATTTTAATTCATTTGATAGCTCCCCGCCACAGAGTCCATTTTGTTTTCATTTGATGTGAGAGTAATAAATGAAGAGGAAACAGCAAAATCACTAAACGAAAACACAGATCATGTGGAGACTACCCACCTCCCCACCACGACTCAGACTGCTCTGTGCATCAGCCCCGGTGCTACGATATTTCCGGATCAAGGCAACACTAGATAGTGGCGCCCAGCCACACATCCATAGGCAGAAGGGGGAGAAGGTACTACCCATACGCGACTCAACTGCTCAAACGAATCTAATGTCAACAGCTGTCATGTCACGTTCATCGGAATAGTCTTTCTAAAGCCTTTGACACACTTTGATGTTGGCAGATGGTTGTATGAGCACAATGTTTTGTTGTTGTATATCATGGATTTCTTTTGTGACTTAAGCTTTATTTTCATTTTTTCTTTCTCTTGTTAATGTTTTGTTGCTGCAGTATTATCCTGCAGACGCAGGATACAGTAATATCCTGTGTTGGAGTATTGGTTCTTGCCAGTCAAAATCACAAAAATTTAACTGAAAACTAAAACAATGAAACATTCCCAGAATTCTAAAAAATTCCCAGGTTTTTCCCGGTTTTCTCCCGGATGAAAAAATTCCTAGGTTTTTCCCGGATCTCCCGGGTCGTATAAACCCTGAGAGAGCTGTATCAAAGCAGTCTTCGGACTGAAGATCATGATTACAGCAGTGGCTGGAATAGTTTTGTTATGGTATGTTCTCCCAAGGAGCTCAATAATTCTGCGTCACTGTCAACTGTCATCTACTTTCATCTCACCCACCTTCTCTTCCCACTCCGTAACAATGACGTCAAGTTTGTTTTTCTTGAAGTTCTGCAGTGTACTCATTTCAGCTTTCAACTTTCCCCTATTTGCTAATAAATCTTGCCATCTGAGTTTTATTATTCAGACAGAGGTTTCTCTTTTCTCCAAAGCTCTGTTTAATTTTTTTCTGTCAATCTCATTATTAGACATTTGTATTCCCTACAATCTGCTTCACTCAAAGCATTTTTATATTTCCTCTTTTTATCAGTTGAATTCAATATGTTGTGTGTGATTTAAGGATTTCTACTTGGTTTTTGTCTTTTTACTTATATTAGCATAATCCATATCACTTCAGGCAGGGGAGTTACCTCCATAGTCTCAGATGTTATTGAATTTAGCATATGTTAAAATTCAGGAGTAAGTAGGAAACACATATTTTTTTTGTTTTCTCCAAAAAAATTCCTGCCCCGAGATACAAGCGTCCAAAGATGGCACTGCAAACACCACTTTGAAGATGGGAATTTTGGAAAACTTTTTTAAATGCTTTATCTCTGTAACAGTTATAGATATTTTGTTAGAGTTTTTTTCATTTGAAAGATAATTGCTTTATTATTACAATGGTACCCTCCATTTGGACATATCTGTCAAAGTTCTTTTGCTGGCGCCTTTTGAATTTTTTTATAATATACAGAAAAAAATTTTTTTTTCAAAAATGCCAATCCAGAAAAGTTAGACTTTTTCTGTTGATTAGTACCATGTAGTAGTATATTATCCGTAAATGTGAGCTTCCACTTTTAAGTTGGACAGGTTTTATTCTAAAAAATCGTTTTTTTTTTTCCACTGAAGTTGTTTCTTACTAGTTTCTTTGTTACAATGCTTATTTCTATTGTCTTTGTTGCAGTTAGTTCTTATCACTTTCTTTGTTCCAGTTATCACTTTCTTTGTTCCAGTTATTTCTTTTCATTTTCACTGTTGCAGATTTCTTACACTTCTTGTCAGTTTCTTTGTCGTGGTTATTCATTGCAGGTTTCTGCATTGTAGTTGTTCAGTGCTAATTTGTTTACTGAGGAGGCTTCTAAGAAATCTGAGACCATCCAGTGAGTTCTGTGTTTTCATGAGGAATTTGCCAGTTGACACAGTTGCAGTGTGTTTTGTGAAAAGGAATGTTTGAAATGTCTTCTGCCTAGGGCCACAGGAGAGTGAAGTGTGCTGACTGTTTGTATATCCACAAAAGAGTGATATATAAGACAAAAAAAAAAAAAAAAAAAAAAGACTTTGTTCAGGTTGGGAATAAGTGTTCTCATTTGAAGACTCTGTTTTCTAAGTAAAGATGTTTCCAGTGACGACTTTTTGCGTTCTAAATGTTTTGACAGAATAACAATAATGATAGTATCTGAACAAGGTGAAGCCTTCCATGGTGCAGATGATGCAGATTTTGTATCAACTGAGAAAGCATTAAATACCTTGAATCAGTCAATTACAGAGGTAGGCGTTAGTCCTGTTAAGAAACTGTGGTCAGTAAAGCTGAGTCATAAGCTCTATGCATTATGAAAACACAGAGAAATTACTAAAGCTATGGATGAATACATTACAGCAAAACTCGCCAGACTCTTCAAAGTAGAAATCCCATCTTCAGAAGAAAATGCACCAAAGCACTCTTGCACCTATTGCCAGGAATTTTTCACAAATATCAACTCAGCTGTTGTGCATCCTACAGTGAAAAGGTGCAAGCTTTAACTATTATTCCAGAGACATTTTCAAAGCAAACAATTTTGAACCACATTCCATCAGTATCACATTACATGGTCGACAAACCAAGAAATGTGAGGTCTGTAAATGGAGTCCTTGGAAGACCGGATCCCTATTACGGTCACCCTGCAGACACAGCTCAAGTTCAAATAGTGCAGTCATTGTATCTGGAAGATAAATGGCACTGTTCTCAAAAAAGACACTTTAACTGTAACAGTGGAAGGTCAAAAAGTTGTGAAAGTGAAGAGGTACATGACTCGCAGTATTAAAGAAACTTTTGCAATTTATAAGAGCAACTATACAACCTCATACAGTGGAAGATCAAAATTTTATGCACTATGACCTAAGTTGGGTAGTTCCACACCCACCGAGAGATGTTTCTTTATGTGTGTACTGCACAAATTTTGAACTTTGTGTGGTAACTTTGAAGAACTTACTGGAGCACATGACATATGACAACTTGGTCTGTGACATAAAGTGAGATACTTGTTTGTTTCAAGAATGTGGTGACTGCCCTGGAAAGGGAGGACTGTCTTTACAGACACTTTGCCTGGAAGACGTAGCAAATAACTCTGCAGAAATTACATATGCAACATGGGAGGAAAATAAACAAACTAAGAAAACTGTTGCCTTTGACAGTTTCATTGATGAACTTGGTAAATGGTCAGTGAAAGCAGTAACACACCGGCACCTGAAGAAATTGTAACAACAACACATTGCAGAAGTGGAAGGGTGTGTACAGGCTGAAGAACTATGTTTGGTGTTTCACTGTGATTTTGCTGAGAACTGGTCTGTAACCCTCCCACAAGAAGTACAAGGGTATCATTGGAGTAACGACCAGGTTTCAATTTTCACGAGAGTGACATATTTTCAAAAGATGACCACAAGTGTTGAAGTTATAAGTTATGACAGAGGACATGATTCAGCATATGCTTTGCTAGCAATGCACAAAATTCTTCAACTGCAAACGGGCAGAGAAGATCATTATTATTTCTGATGGTGCTCCTAGTCATTCTAAAAATCATTACCAGCTGTTTGAATTGAGTAAGTCACTTGTGCCAACTGACTGGGTATACAGTGCGACTGGACACAGGAAGGGGCCTTGTGATGGTGTAGGAGGACTGCTGAAGGACCATGCTACAATACATAATCTTCCCAGACCCAATACAGCTGCGATTCAGAATGCTGAGGACTTTACAAGAGTCGTGAAATCTTACACATCCACAGCCCTCATTCTTTTGTCCAAAGAGGAAATCAAAGAATTCCTTGAACAGAAAAAAGAAGAACGGTCCAAACAAACTACTCCTGTGGAAGGAATTCAGAAGACACATTTTTGGATCTTATAAAGTGATGGCTGAACTCATATTGCGGTCAGATATATATTTCCAGCTGAAGAACATCAACAACGCCATCAGTGCTCAGTGCTCACTTCCTGTCCACAATGTTTTGAAGATTGCTCCAGGGTGCTGAAGAAGAGTGCTCCAGTTCCTACTGGTTCAACAGGAAGGCACCACTCTATATCAAAGCAAGATACTAAAGCAGCAGAACACATTTTTTGTTTAATGACTGGCTACTTTCAGTACAAAACAGAGTGCACAGAATTTGTATAAATTGAAACCTTTAAGTCTTTGGACCTTTCACATACATTTTGGAACCATTTAAAATGCTTGAAAAATGAGTATCTTACTCATCTTTCAAAACTAAAATTTTGTTTTGATTTTTATGAGCCTGTTATGTGATAATGTGGTAGTACAACAGGTTTTATGTATGGCAAAAATTTCAATTGTTTATAAAACATGTTCAGCCAAAAAGTGGAAGCTCTCCTTTTCAGGGAATGAAGATCTATATGGTACTAATCAAAAGAAAAAATAAATCAAAATTTTATCAATTGACATATCTGAAAAAAAACCATACATTATTTAAAAAAAGTTCAGAATGCTATGGTAAAAGAACTTTGACAGGTAAGTCCAAATAGAGGATTTCTTTGTAATCATAAAGTAATTATCATTCAAATAAAAAAAAAAAAAGGGCCATATCTAGAACTGTTCCAGAGATACAAAATTTCCAAAATTCGCATCTTCAAAATGGTATGCGCAGTGTCATCTTTGGAGGGAAGTATAACGGAGAAGAAATGTTTTGGGAGAAAGCAAAGAAATATTTCTTCCTTACTTAGTGCTTCATTTTAACATTCAATAACATCCAAGACTATGAAGGTAAGATTTTTTCCTAGCCTGCCTGACTTGATATGGACTATGCCTATTATGGCCCATAGTCGTCACTAGTTCATCTCTCAGAGCTACTCATCCCTCTTCTGCCGCATTCCTTACCCATTTCAGTCAGTTGTTACAAAATGCTCCCTATGAAACTTTTAACAACCTCTGGTTCTTTTAATTTATCAAAGCCTCATCTTCTTAATGGTTTTGAATCATAAAATTATCCAACCTCTGACTGCTCTGGCATGGCCCATGAACAATTTCTCTCTTGTGACAGCCTCTTCATCCCAGAGTAACACTCGCATCATAGATCCTCAATTATTTGTTAGATGTATTCCAAATTTTGTCTTCCACTGCAGTTTTTACTCTCTACAGCTTCCTCTAGTATTATAGAATTTATTGCCTAATTTCTTAAAGTGTCCCTTCTTCTTCTCATTGTTTTCCATATATTCCTTTCTTTGGCGATTTTGCACAGGACGTTAAATATAGCACTAACACAGACATCAGGCTACACTATACATCAGTCTTTTACCACAACATTTATTTTGTATTCACACTGTTGACTTCGCCAACTTCCAACCAAAGTAGTCGCCTTTCCACCTAACCTTGACCATGGGCTAATCTACAAATCAGTCTGTCACTACAACCAAGATTTCATGTGTGGGGCAGGCACTATCACATTAAAATTTAAACTGTTAGACAACTTACACATTACATACATAGTACACAATATTTAAATAAAGTCAGAAATTTTTGGGCACACACTCCTTTAGGCGTAGCACACCGAAGATAATGTGTCACTGTTTTGAAGATATTATAAACAAAACGTCCACAAAGAAAATGCATGGCATGTAACGGTAGGGGCAAGTATAATGTTTGTAAAAATCAAAAAGCCTTCACACAGGACAGCTGTCAAAAGAATCCCTTCTTAGTTCAAATGAAGATTAAACACTTTAACTCTTTCGCACAGTAAACGTAGTTTGTCATCATACAGATCATTGCACAGATTTCAGATATTTACATAACTGATACTTTTTCTAATAAGTGATTAAATGATTATAGTTGTCGTCTGGGTGGAATTGGTAACACACCTTTAAATCGGTTACATTAATAAAATAAATAGAGACAGTAAGTACTTAACTCACCTGAACTTCAAATGTAAAATATTTCTTTAAATTCTTTATTATCATGACCAGGAACGGCAACTTAATACCAAGGGTTTTTTTCGGATCTGCTGGGCACGTTATATACGTTGTGCTTACGTTAGAACCCACTATTTCCAAAACTAAAGATTGAATGTCATTATCTGTTATTCTCTTTATATGACCATTCCTGACTTTTTTGTCCCATATCTGTAGCGGTTTACTCCCGATACTATATAAAATTGACAAGAAGCCACTCTGGAATGTATTTTTAAACATAGTGTTTATTAAATACTGTACACAAATTTCATGTAAACAACAACAAATCTATCTCGCTCTGCCAAAAACAAACGCTAATCTATACACAAGTACCAACACTGAAAACTGGAATGAGAACTAGCCAGAAGAGGTAAAAATCGTTGGTACATACCAAGGTGATTACAATCTATGGAAGTTACACAAAGCTGTACAATGTTAGTGGGATGCGTGAAATGAGTTGCACGCAGATGATTTCGTGTACGGCAAGGAAACACTAGTATACACTTTAATTTTGTTTAAATTAGATTAGATTAACTTTTCGTTCCATAGACCCAAAAACTAGATGATTCAAGAGGGCGTGTCGTGTTGTCATTGCCATAGTAGTCTCTAAAATAAAAATTTTAGCCGCTGCAGGAGTTGTGGTGGAGTTAATACTTGCTTACGTAAAAGCACTGCATAAGAAACGATATAAGAAACGTATTTGGGTACGTAAGTGGATAAACATTGTAGTGAAACACCTGAGAAGTTATCTCAGGTATCTAAAAGTCCGCCTACAGGCAACGATGTGTTTGCACAAATGTCTACGCACACCACATCCGCACAGACAGATATTTGCGTGTGAACAAGAGTTTTACGGAAATATGAGATGTGCGCAAAACTGGAAGTTGAAGTTGAAGGTTTGAGAGAACTTGCTCAAATCTGCGGGTTCAAATAACATCTATGCAGACAAACTGGAGTATGTGGACAGGAGACTGCCGCAGCTCTGGTGCGCGAAACGCGTTTAGTCGGCTGTTTGTTCAGTCGAGTCTTTCTCCTGTGTGCGTACATAGTGAATTTTGAATTGGCAGATGTACGTCAGTGTTCTGAAAAGTCCGCTGCCGAATTTATCGAAATGTATAGTAGTCATTCATGTTGGTGCAAATTCAAGAACAGGGAATACACGAAGAGATAAGAAGGCCGCTGCTTATAATCCTGTAATACAGAAATTACGGGTGCTTGACTCTACAGCAAATGGAAAGGGCAATTAAAAAAATCCTTTGGTATCGTTTACCGGAAAGAGCTGAGCAAATTAACGAAATCTGTTCGAACTGATGCTGGTGGGATCACTAGCATGGTTTCACTCAGTAGTATCCTATGACGTAATTTTATGTGACATTGTAGTGAAAAAAAAGGAGATTGGGGATAGACTGTAGTGTTAAGCTGGTAATGCAAGATGTTGCAACAGTGCCTGTGGGGACATACGGATTGCGACACTTGCTTTACCGTACTTCCTAATATAACGTGATTTATAACAAGAGTGATTTAGAGATGAACTGTAGAATTCACAATCACAATGCTAGAAGTAAAACTTTGCAGATAGACCATGAATCCGTGTCTAGTGTTCAGAATAGAATTTTATACTCTGCCACAAAAGTCTAAAAATAGGTTGCTGGTAAACTTCAGGCAGAAACTTGAAAATCCCAACTCAGAAACAAGCTAAACTATAGCTCACTGGCCACATATATAATTACTAACAATTTACTGTGTTTCAAACATGGCTGGAACTGTAAAACTATTGTAATTTTTAGCACATATAGTTGCTTAATGAGGTGCAGGGGGAACCCAACAACTGGTATGAAAATATATAATTATTTTTTGACACTCATAATGCAAGCAGTTACTTGCTTTATCATACAAATATGTCCAAGTGATGCTAAATATTATTATCTTTACACATAGAAAAATATTACCTTACCCACCAGGTTAGCCAAGAGCACTAATACGATGCTTCCTGGACTCAGGTAAGCACGCCGGCCCTGTATCGAATCCGCCCGGTAGATTAATGACGAGGGCCGGTGTGCCGGCCAGCCTGGATGTGGTTTTTAAGGGGTTTTCCACATCCCCCTAGGTTAATACCAGGCTGGTCCCCATGCCCCGTCTCAGTTACATGCCTCACAGACATTTGTAAACGTTCACACTATTTCGTGGCTTACACTAGATGCAGACAGCTGGGGTGCACTAATTCCATCCAGGGGGATACAGGGTGGTGACAGGAAGGGCATGTGGCCAACCTCTGACACTAACATCGCCAAATCTGTAGTAAAAAGGCCGACCCCACATTGAAGTGGGACAAAGGCCCAAAGCAAATGATGATAATAGAAAAATATTATCTTCTCAACAGTCTTCAAATCGTGAGCTACACACTTAATTTTTACATGTGACATTAATGAATTTACTCATGACACTTTTGTTGCCTTAGTCAGTGGTTACTTTCAGAACCCAAATTAATCACCAAGTGAAATAACTTAGTATGATTACATTCTGGATAGCTGGTGTATCCATGTACTATCGCCTCAATAAAATAAAAAAAATTGGATGGCTGAGGGAGTATGAATGGGAACAGTGGCATATTTAAGTTCACAAAAATAATGACAAGTTTTTATTTATTCCTTTACAACTACAATCGAGCTGATAATCTTACAAAAAAAAAAAAAAAAAAAAAAAAAAGAATGGCACTTGATTGCCAAAGCATTCATTGGGGTGGAAACTATACAAGTTCTCCCTGAATTAATCCCTTTTACAACTCAGTCAGACTTCATTTACATGAATCCTCTGTGAGGCAAAATTCTATTCAAATGGAATCAACTGCGACCACTTATACCAAAAATTATGGTTCATTGAGAACAGAGAGCTGTGAATATCGTTAACAAATCTACACCGGTGCAACAATACTTTACCCTTTCACTTTGGTTCAGGTGGCAGCAGGAAAGGGCACACTGTGGGCAAGGGCCAGATCGCAGCGGCAACTGTAATGTTCTGAAACGTGCACAAAACTTGCAAACTACGCGGACTGCCGTTCTAATTATTAGAAAGCGGCAAATTTCCCTATCAGAGCCTTTAAATCCCGGCAGATTTCAGTGTGAGGTGCACCCGTTCGCTGTCTGGCTAACCAATTTGGCACACACTGGCAGGACGGTGTGTGCTGGAACTGTCGAACATCAGACAGATGACTCAGGATGCATAAGTTCACCCTTGTGACACACGATATGTCTGGGATGATATGTAGTTCCTCTGTCGGTATAGTTGGAAACTGCCACTGGCTCTTAATCCACCACAAGTTACATATCGCAAGTCTCATCCACTAGGGAAAGACCTGAAGTTCTTCACCACGGGAGGACCAGAAGACGAAGAAGCCAAAGAATGACAAGAATCTTCCACCAAGCCTCGTACAGGAGCCGAATTAGCAGAAAAAACCTGCCTCCACATTGTAAAAACCAACTGAACTCTCCTCCACGCACTGAATCTCCCCTCCTGACTGTTCAACTTTCGTGGTAGCCAATCCCAACAAGGCACTGTGATTCCCAGACTGGCAGATCAAGCCTCTGCTTTGCATATCCTGAGGGGAGCCAGTCAGTGACTCAAAATCTCTCTTGTCTGAAAAAAAGATTTTAGACTTGGAAGGCATGATTCTCATGATAAACATGGCCATGTTTAGGCAAAAAACGTCTACCTAGATGGGTCCACAGTCCCTCATTTACAAAGAGATCTAGTCTTTCCAGGCCGACCATTTCCAATTTCTGACAGAAGTCTGTTAAGCTTCCCAGACAGTCGTGTCTGAGAAATATATGTTTTTTTCGCTCTCTAAAAGAACCTGGCGACTTCCTGGCACATTTTTGGGGAGCACATGACTGACCTCATTGGTATGAGACTGTAGTGCAGGCAGTGGCACTTGCTGTGAGGTGGATGGAGGTGTGCTGAGACTATGTGGCGTCTATGTGGTGGAGTTATACTCGATGGCTTGAGCTGTTTGCAGATCATGGAGATGAAGATATGCTGTGGTGAGCTCATTGAATGTTATTTGTATCGACTGTCGAAGCATTTCACTGTTCACTTTAAGACAGAGAGACTCTAAGCATTCTTCAACATAACAACACTGGTCCCATTGAATTTGTTCAAGTGTGGTGAGAGAGTCGAGGAGATGATGATAATGTTCAGCTGTATCAGTATTGTGCCATTCTTTATTAGAAATAAGTGTGGCGTAAGGGCATGGCTGATGACACCGGAGATTATGTGGCCAGTATCATGTTGGATGAGCATGCCTTTGCCTAAATCTGGTAGTAGCCTAGAGTAACAGAAGAAATCAGCTCTGACAATGGTTTTGGTAACTTACATAATTTGAAACTTCTATATAATAGTCGATTTGTAGCCAAGTTCAATGTGTGTGTTTAGGAGCTGTAAACATAAATTGTAGAGCTGTTTCACTTAGCAAAGTTGCATAGCCATTTTACTGTCATCTGTGCTGTTTACAATCTGGAATACCACACTAACGTCTGAGACAGAATCGATCAAATAATATAGCTGTCCAAGTTTGTCAAGGATGTAAAGCTTGCCAATATTCCTAGTAGTTGGGGCATAATGGTGAACTCTCAACACATGAAAGAAGGCGATTTGCATGATCATTGCGACTTGACGTACCTATTGCAAGCCAGCTGAATTTTTTGTGTGGTTGTAGGACAGGCGACAGTTGTAGGTTTGTAGGTTGGGTCGCTGAATTGTGCATGATACCATCGGCAGTGCAGAACGGTAGCTGGCGGAGCACAGTTGCCAGTTATTTGATGTGTTGTCCCAGCATGATGGAGGTCACAGTTCCAGGCAGGAGTTGTGACATCGCAGTCGGCAGGCATCAGTCATGGTCGGTTTAGTTTGGTGGGTGCAGGAAGCAGTGCATGGTGGGACTAATGATTCTGGCTACAGAATGTGGCATTGTTATCAACTAGATTGATACAATGTCTGTGTTGCGTGACAGCGAAAATTTTGTCTGCCAATTTATGATCGAATGGCTCCAGCCATTGGTGTTCATGGAAACTTGAACCTGAGGTGGAAGTTTACATACCCACAATGTCAGCACTGTATGATCAGGCATTATTTATGAATCAATTGAAGTTCATATTTGGCGCCATAGTTGGAACAGCGTGTTGTTCATTAAATGTTCATCATATATTACATGTTATAATTATTCTTCTGCCGGCCAGAGTGGCCGTGCGGTTCTAGGTGCTACAGTCTGGAACCGAGCGACCGCTACGATTGCAGGTTCGAATTCTGCCTCGGGCATGGATGTGTGTGATGTCATTAGGTTAGTTAGGTTTAATTAGTTCTAAGTTCTAGGCGACTGATGACCTCAGAAGTTAAGTCGCATAGTGCTCAGAGCCAATTATTCTTCTGGCGTCCTGTAGAGATGTTGCAGTAGTGTTGATCTTGCTGTCAAATTTTTATTTTCCCTTGGTGGTCTCAGGATGATGTCGCTAATCGTAACTGCATGTTCCCCCAGGTTGGTTAGGAGTGTGACGAATTTAATTGTGTCACTTGTCAGGATGGATGCTATCCACTGTGCTAAACCATATGAACGACTGATCCAAGCGAAATGATGATTGAACACCAAATAGTGAAGGTTTGATATTGGTGATTGATTGCATCCGTTGGCATGTGTTGGCATGGAAGCATGTGCAGCGATAACGCAGTTGAATGTCCCATTGCCATACAAGGTGCAGTTTGTAGTATGAGGGTACTGTGTGATTACTGTGATAGCCTTGATTGGAAATTTAGTTCATGTGGTATGATTGAACTGCCATTCAAAGTAGGTTGTTGGACGTATTATACATTGTGTGGTAAACGTTCGGTGTGTACCACCTGCAAAGTGGCGGCAGCTTCGAAGTCATACAGTAAGTCTATGGTTTCCAGATGATGTCAGCGACCCAGTCATACGGCCATCAGGTGTTTGGCTCCATACTAACCTAATTGTTGGGAGTTTGGGCACTTAAAAATGCACTGCCCATGGTGATCCTGAAATACAATAACCCATGGCCACAACCCTATAATAGAGGGAGAGGCTGCTCCAATCAGGGAAATGGCATGGGGGGCATGCTGACTCACCCAAGTCTGCCCAAAGTAAGAGCAGTAAACCTCGCAAATTTTCAAGGTTTAGAGGAGTTGGAAAGTGTGATTGTGAAGAGAGTGAAGCATGGAAAACCAGCCCACATTTTGGTGGACACAGGTGAACACACAAGTTAAGTTTTTATCCGGCCTGGTGACAAGCCCCATTGCTGTCTTACTGGTACACGTCCCGAAATAATAAAACCTGCAAGAACATGTGCGATGAGCTTGTCGATAGATGATACATTATACGAATTAGAGACGGAGGTTATAAGTTCCTGCACCATTTTCATGGCGCAGTTGATTACCAGTACCTTACTGTCACAATCAGTTGAGTAATCCGCTGAGTAATCCTACATTTTGGTGGCGTAGGCAGTCAGCCGGGTAACCTTAAATAGTGGCACTGTCAGAGTTCTCTGGCTGATTGTCAAAACTTAGGAGCCTAAAGGAACTGTCTTTATAGTTGACCTGTTCATACAAAATGGCGTCCTTGATAGAATGGAAGTCCTTCTGAAGAGAAGAGAAGGAAGGAACATTGGGTTTAACGTTCTATCGACACTGAGGCAGAGTACAAACTCCCTTTCAAAGGAGCCATCACGGCATTTGCCTGGAGCAATTTGGGGAAATTATGGGAAACGCAAATTAGGATGGAATTACACAGGTTTGAACCAACAACCTCCTGAATGCGATTCCAGTGTGCCAACCAGTGCACCACCTTGCTCTATCCCATGTCAAGACAGGTTTGGTTAAAGCCAAAACTGTGGGGACGAAAGTGAGAGTCTCACCTTGCCTAGATAATTTTGATATACTAGACATAGTATTACTGAGAGGAATCATATTGGCCAGTATGCAGAAAATAGCTAAGGATGAGGAACCCTTTTCCAAAGAGACAATTTAGAGTTGAGCAAACAGTGGCCACTGTCTATTTGAGAAGTATTCACAAAAATGCTGGCCCTTAAAATGCTGTTGTACAGTAAGCTGATGCATTTAATTGACTATGAAGAGTCTATAGAACCCAGTTTTGGAGGAATATTTATGGTTTTTTTGAGGAGAGGCAGTACTTGCCTGCTACTGGCCTCATACACCATGACAGACCTACCGGAAACGCAAAGGCCAATAGCCCTGAAATTGTACAGAGCTCAGCATCTGCTACCATCTGTTGTCAAAGAAACTATCAAGCATCAACTTGATGCACAACAGCCTGAACTATCTGCCAGACCCTGGTTAACTCCAGTCGTACCCCTGCCTAAGAAGTCCATAAGTGGTGAGAAGACCTATCACCTAGGTGTAGATGTGAGGGCAGCAAACAAAGTTACTACCCCTGAAATGTACTCCATGTCATCAATCGATGAAACCATTGACATAAGGGGAACATTAAGTTTTCCACTACTCTAGATATGTGATAAGGATATCATCAGATCCCAATAGCCCTTCAGGACCAGCCAAAGATAGCTTTTGTCATATCTTCAGGACTACATGACTTTCTACAGATGCCTTTTGGGCTGAGGAGTCTGCCCGCCACATTCCAGAGATTTTGCAATTTGTTATTGCTGGATTGAGACCCACCAGCTGTTTGATCTATTTAGATGAGGTTATAATGTTCTCTCAAACAACTGAGAAGCACGCTGAGTGATTAAGAAATGTATTGGGGAGGCTGCATAGTGCATGTTGAAGTATGTAACTGGAGAAATGTTCCTTTGCAGAGTCACAAGTACAGTACTTGGGATACAATATTACTTCTGCCAAGTAAAAGTGGATCCATGGCTGACAGGAGGTCTAGATAAATTCCGTGCCCTTGGTAATGTAAAAGAGTGACACAGTTCCCTAGGACTGGGGACTACTGTTGCCGTTTTGTAGAAGACTATGCTACTGTGACTAAACCTTTAACGAAGTTATTTAAAAAAGGAGTAACTTTTGGATGGTCCACCAAGTGTGAAATTGCCATGCAACAACTTAAAGGTATATTGACAAGTTCACCTTTGCTGGTGAACCATGACTTTGAAAAGCCATTTATTCTGTCCTGCAATGCTTCAAATTTTGCTTTGAGTTGTATCTTGAACCAAGAACATAATGGCGAAGAAAACCGCCTGGTTATGCTTCTCTCCAACTAAATAAAGCTGAAGTTAATTATAGTATCACAGAAAAAGACTTGGAAAGGTTCAGGTGGGGCCAACAGATGAAGTGCTCATAGCAAACTTAAAGGGTGCTCAGAGAGAAGACGCCAGTTGTAAGCTGTATGCCACACTCCCGGATTTTCTGTCCGAAGACAGTATATTATACTGCAAAACTTCCTTTGGAAACTAGTTGGTAATACCAAAGACACTCCAGACGCATATCATTGCTCAGTGTCATGTTTTCACAGCATCTAACGGCCACAAACACCCATATTGCTACCCACAACTGGTAGTGGAATAAACTCTATGATGCTGATAAGTACAGGGTGTACATAGAGTCCAGAAACAGTGTCCATTATTTATTGCACAAGAACCAAACATTGTACAGATGTCATACATATGTCATTTTGAAGATAAACACTAAAATTTTTGTTTCATGTGTACCGCCACTGCGTAGTTTGGTAATTTGCCGATAGTCAGAGCTAGTCGCAAACATGGCAAGTTCATGTGCGGAGGGAGCTTTCAGTGTGTTTGAGTTCGACAGGAACAAGTGTGCTGCAGCTGTCGTAACGAATTTGTTGTGCCAGTGGTAAATGGCCTTTCTTGTTGGTGGCTTCTTACCGTACTTGGTTCTAAACATCCGTTGAACAGCTGCAGCTCACTTGTTTTTGTCGAACTCCAACACACAGAAATCTCGCTCCAGGCCCCGTACGGGGCAGGTCCGAAAGCTTTGGTGCAGGTGTTATTACATTCGACGCTACTTTGGGCGACCAAAGCGCCGGATGGGGATGAAATGAACGATGAAGACAACACAACATCCAGTCCCTGAACGGAAAAAAATCTCCGTCCCCGACACAGCCGGGAATCGAACCTAGGCCCGTAGGATGGCAATCTGTCGCGCCGACCACTTTTTTATGTTTTTCTTTTTTTATTTATTTATTTTTTTTATTATTTTTTTATTTTGGTGTTGTGGACCGGTGGGGGCTCGGGGGCCAAAGTGGGCAGGGGTCGAAACCTGAGGCCTGGCCACAGTGTCCCCCTCACCACCAACGAGCCTGTGGTTCTTAGGGAAGTGGGATGCACAGGAATCAACAGTAGTGAAGGCGTTGTTGTTATTTATTTATTTGCATGTATGTTTGTAATATTCACTATTATCATGAAATTATATGAACACACCGGCGAAAGAGAAAAAGAAATATAAATTCTGGGTAAAGAAAAAGAAATGAAAAAGGAAAAGTAAAAAGAAATAAAATCCGCGCAATCAGCGACGCGCTCTCCCATCCGCGGAGGTCAGAAGTAGAATCGATCGTAGGCGGCTTAAACTCAGACACCGCTGGGAGAGGAGGGGTAGGTGCCCTCTGAGCCAGGCACCCCCCAACTCAGTGGAGGTCTAACAAAGACCGCTCGAAGATAGTTAGCAAATAAAGTTCGGTAACGTGGCGTGTTTTCGAGAGCTGCAAGGGCTGTTCGTAGATAAGTCCAGAAGTCGAGGCGGGATTTAGGTCCCTCATGAAAGAGATAAGCGACCGCCCACCCTTTGACCCACGTAATAGCGTGACATTTGGTGGCGGGAAAATGTCTGTCCTCCGGGTATAGAAACATTCGAGGTTCGATTGTGTCTGGTGGCACCCGGAGATAGCAGGCAATGATTTGCTGCACGAAGCGCCATAATCTTGCCAAGAGGTGCATGTTAGACGGTGTTCATCAGTGTCCAATTGCTGGCAAAGGAGACAAAGAGGGGATTCTGACAAGCCAATGTTGTGCAGTCGCTGCTTCGTGGCAAATTTCCTGTTGACTATGTGATACCACAGTGCCTAGATGTTCGTAGGGAGGAAGGGCTGGTGGACGTTAGTCCACACTATGGGCCACTGGATGGAGGAATGTTTGGTCTCCATTGCATTCCTGGGAACACAGCGCAGCAGCAGGCTGTAAAAATCCTTGGTCCTGGGTGGGCGCGTATCTGGGACACTGCTATGTATGTAACTGTAGTCGACGAAAAAGGTCGAAATATGAGACAATTGAGGCACAATATGGCCCACAGACACTGGTGGTGAGGTGGATACAGGCAGGACCACCTCAAGCAAGCTGCATGTTAGAGATGTACCCTGGCCGGTCCACTGTTTTCTCATGGTACTCATGTACAAGGCTGCAGCTCGCATACGGACACTGAAGTGCCCGACGCCACCATCCCGTGAGGGCAGGGTAAGTGTCTCATAACGGACTTTAAACATGGAACCAGCCGTGAGATAATAGCCAAAAGCCGCCTGAAGGTTGCGCCCAATTGCAGGTGGCAGAGGGGGAGCTTGCGCGATGTGGACCAATTTTGATGTCACATAAAGATTAAGAAACTTAACCCGTTGAAGTGTGTCCTGGCGGCGCAAGAGGTTCTGGCGGACGTCGTTGCGGATGACGTGTAACAGGCGACGGAAATTCGTTGCCGCTGTGCGTGTGACCGTGGGGGAAAAGGTAATGCCCTGGTACCGGAAAGTCCGCACAAGCGGCAGGGGTGCCACTTCATTCCCCTGGAGGCCTCGTCCAATGTGCATTGCAGAAGATTTGGCGATATTCATGGCACTGCCAGTGGCAGCCCCATAACGGGTAATCAATTTGAGGACTTTTCGAATCTCAGAGCCGGAGTGAATGAGGAGGAGGAGGTCATCAACCTATGCCGGACAGCGAAAAGTGTGTTGGCGTAGGGTGAGGCCAGAGAGCTTGGTCGTCAAGCCACCAATAAGGGGCTCAAGGGCAATGGCATACAGGAGGGTAGAGAAGGGGCACCCCTGCCGTATCGAACGGCAGATAGGTACCAGCCCTGCTAAACGTCCATTGACTTGGACATGTGAACTAGCACTGTTGTAAAGACGCCAGATGACGTCGAGAAACGGATTGGGGATGCCCATTCGGGCTGCCACTGAAAACAGGAAACGATGATGCACTTTATCGAAGGCGCTGTCGAAGTCTACAGCGACGACCGCTGCACAGAGTCTGCAGGCCGCCGCCATCGCAATTAAGTCGCAGCATTCCCCTGTGGCAGTCTGTATGTTAACCTGTCCTCCAGGCGTCGTTTGCTGTGGCGAGAGGATATGAGGGAGTGTAGTTCGGAGCCGCATTGCCAGTAAGCGCGCGAAAATCTTGTAATCGGCATTGAGTAGAGTGAGCGGTCTGTAACTCGTGACCATCGAACCACGGGCTGGTTTGTGGACTGGTATGATGATGCCCTCAGCAAAGGCGGGTGGGATTGGTTGGTCAGATGTCATCAGTTCTTGATACATAGTCGTCCACCATGGTGCCATGAGGTCCCGAAAGGTACAATAAAACTCAATCGGTAAGCCGTCAATGCCGGGCGATCTGTTGACCACTCGGCTATCAGGGCAGTACTAGTGCTGACTATCGGAAAATTACCAAACTACGCTGTGGCGGTACACATGAAAAACAACTTTCAGGGTTTCTCTTCAAAATTACATATGTATGATATCTGTACAATGTTTGGTTCATGTGCAATAAATAATTGAAAGTGCTCCTGGACTTTATGTACACTCTGTATATAGACAAGTGCTTGCTGCGCACACAGCATTCCCAATAGATGCAGCAATAAATTCCATCGGAGACCTTACTGGAAGTTTAGAGATCTCTTGAAACTGTGATTTTATATATAATGGAACGATTTTCTCAAAGGCAGCAAAAAATAAACATATCTTCTCAATTAATGACTGCTTTTCACATTACTTTGTGCAATTATTCCTAGCTGATAGCATGGTATAAACTGTGGCAAAGGCATTTGTAAACCACTTGGTACTACCTTCTCGCAGTCGCGATGCTATATTAACAGATCTAGGAGCAAATTTCATGTCCTCTTTCTTTGTGAAATACTCAGAACAAAAACGTGGAGGACCACCACCCTTCTGTCCCAAGGCCAATGACCATGACCAACAGGTCCATAGGGCTACTGTTCGGATGTTATCATATTACATGAATTGAACATAATCCTACTGGAACCATTATATTCCATACATTCAATCTGCTTACAAAAGCCGAATTCATGTGGCAACAGGTCCCACAACCTATGAGATGATATATGGCCATCTTATGAGATCACTCTTTGAAAGAGATATACTACATCTGGGAGTAAAACCGAAGGAAGTAAGATGTTTTGTGCACCAAGTCAGGATGATCTGGAAGCGAGTACAGAATAATACTCAACCCATAACCAAGCAATTACAGAGAGGGAAATAAAGGAGGACCCCAAATCAGCTTGGTGATGGGATACTACTGAAAAACTCGGTAATTAAGAAGAGCAAGACAGAGAAATTTATTCCCCTTATAAATATATCTATCAGGTTACGCATTTAACATCCCACGTTAACGCAGAGATATAGCTGGCTGACTGCTCAGTGATGGTTCATTATGGCAGGCTAAGGCCTTACCTGGGAAACACTGTGCCTCCACCACCTGCTACCACACATTGTTAAAACAGCATCTAAGAGGATGAAGTTACCGCCACCATCGCTACACTCTACACTCGAAACCTCCCTATGCACTAAGATCCCATGACTAGGAGCAGCTTAGTATCCTCACAAACCGTGCTCTGAGCCCTTATACACCAGGAATTCACGAATGGAAAGACGTGGCTGGTGTTCACGGACTTTTTCTAGCTGATTACTACAGTAGTTATTCTGTTTCGTTTTTCTGTTATGACGTTCCCTGCCTACAGTTATTCTTCCTTTGGCGTTGTTTCTGCAGAGGTCTTCATTCTGGGGACAGGTTTCTACAATCCCTTGACTAGTCTTTCTTCTGCGTGACTTTTGAGATATATGTACCGATTCTCTACACCCCTCTGCAGGTTTGCAACCAGTATTCTTCTGCATGTTCTATTACCCCATCGTCTGCCATGCCATCAACAAGTCTGCCCTTCATTTCTTATGGCTCCACGCCAAAATTATGAACGGTACTAGCAATTTTTTAACTGCACTGAACACATTTCAAACTTGCAATTGTCATGTCTGGCCTCCAAATAAGATACCCTGTCCTCACACTACAACACACTGCACTAGTAAACTCACTTTTCCTTTTGGCATTACTTGGTGCAATGTCTGACATTGCTGCTGTCCAGCGAATTACATTTCATGTGCTTCTCGTATCATCAAAAATCTGTGTCTGTACTCTCGTCCCCTTGTTGTTGTTGTGGTCTTCAGCCCTGAGACTGGTTTGATGCAGCTCTCCATGCTACTCTATCCTGTGCAAGCTTCTTCATCTCCCAGTACCTAACGCAACCTACATCCTTCTGAATCTGCTTAGTGTATTCATCTCTTGGTCTCCCTCTACGATTTTTACCATCCACGCTGCCCTCCAATACTAAACTGGTGATCCCTTGATGCCTCAGAACATGTCCTACCAACCGATCCCTTCTTCTAGTCAAGTTGTGCCACAAACTTCTCTTCTCCCCAATCCTATTCAGTACTTCCTCATTAGTTATGCGATCTATCCATCTAATCTTCAGCATTCTTCTGTAGCACCACATTTCAAAAGCTTCTATTCTCTTCTTGTCCAAACTATTTAGCGTCCATGTTTCGCTTCCACACATGGCTACACTCCATATAAATACTTTCAGAAATGACTTCCTGATACTTAAAACTATACGCGATGTTAACAAATTGCTCTTCTTCAGAAACGCTTTCCTTGCTATTGCCAGTCTACATTTTATATCCTCTCTACTTCGACCATCATCAGTTATTTTGCTCCCCAAATAGCAAAACTCTTTTACTACTTTAAGTGTCTCACCTCCTAATCTAATTCCCTCAGCATCACCCGACTTAGTTCGACTACATTCCATTATCCTCGTTTTGCTTTTGTTGATGTTCATCTTATATCCTCCTTTCAAGACACTATCCATTTCGTTCAACTGCTATTCCAAGTCCTTCGCTGTCTCTGACAGAATTACAAAGTCATCGGCGAACCTCAAAGTTTTTATTTCTTCTCCATGGATTTTAATACCTACTCCGAAATTTTCTTTTGTTTCCTTCGCTGCTTGCTCAATATACAGATTGAATAACATCGGGGAGAGACTACAACCCTGTCTCACTCCCTTCCCAACCACTGCTTCTCTTTCATGTCCCTCGACTCTTATAACTGCCATCTGGTTTCTGTACAAATTGTAAATAGCCTTTCGCTCCCTGCATTTTACCCCTGCCACCTTCAGAATTTGAAAGAGGGTATTCCAGTCAACATTGTCAAAAGCTTTCTCTACGTCTACAAATGCTAGAAACGTAGGTTTGCCCTTCCTTAATCTAGCTTCTAAGATAAGTCATAGCGTCAGTATTGCCTCACGTGTCCCAACATTTCTGTGGAATCCAAACTGATCTTCCCCAAGGTCGGCTTCTACTAGTTTTTCCATTCGTCTGTAAAGAATTCACGTTAGTATTTTGCAGCTGTGACTTATTAAACTGATAGTTCGGTAATGTTCACATTTGTCAACACCTGCTTTCTTTGGGATTGGAATTATTATATTCTTCTTGAAGTCTGAGGGTATTTCGCCTGCCTCATACAGCTTGCCCACTAGATGGTAGAGTTTTGTTAGGTCTGGCTCTCCCAAGGCTGTCAGTAGTTTTAATGGAATGTTGTTTACTCCCGGGGCCTTGTTTTGATTTAGATCTTTCAGTGCTCTGTCAAACTCCTTACGCAGTATCTTATCTCCTATTTCATCTTCATCTACATTCTCTTCCATTTCTATAATATTGTCCTCAAGAACATCGCCATTGTATAGACCCTCTGTATACTCCTTCCATCTTTCTGCTTTCCCTTCTTGTCTTAGAACTGGGTTTCCTCTGAGCTCTCGATATTCCTGCAAGTGGTTCTCTTTTCTCCAAAGGTGTCTTTAATTTTCCTGTAGGCAGTATCTATCTTACCCCTTGTGATATGTGCCTCTACATCCTTACATTTGTCCTTTGCCTTTTGCACTTTCTGTCAATCTCATTTTTGAGACGTTTGTATTCCTTTTGCCTACTTCATTTAGTGCATTTTTGTATTTTTTGTTTTCATCAGTTAAATTCAATATCTCTTCTGTTACTCAAGGATTTCTATTAGCCCTCATCTTTTTACCTACTTGATCCTCTGCTACCTTCACTATTTCATCTCTCAAAGCTACCCATTTTTCTTCTACTGTATTTCTTTCCCCCATTCTTATCAATCATTCCCTAATGCTCTCCCTGAAGCTTTCTACAACCGCTGTTTCTTTCAGTTTATCGACGTTCCATCTCCTCAAATTCCCACCTTTTTGCAGTTTCTTCAGTTTTAATCTACAGTTCATAACAAATAGATTGTGGTCAGAGTCCACATCTGCCCCTGGAAATGTCTTACAATTTAAAACTTGGTTCCTGAATCTCTGTCTTACCATTATATAATCTATCTGATACCTTCTAGTATCTCCAAGCTTCTTCCATGTATAGAACCTTCTTGCATGATTCTTGAACCATGTGTTAGCTATGATTAAGTTATGCTCTGTGCAAAATTCTACCAGATGGCTTCCTCTTTCATTTCTTACCCCCATGCCATATTCACCTACTACGTTTCCTTCTCTTCCTTTTCCTACTATCGAATTCCAATCACCCATGAGTATTAAATTTTCGTCTCCCTTCACTATCTGAATAATTTCTTTTATCTTGTCATACATTTCATCATTATCTTCATCATCTGTGGAGCTATTTGGCATATAAACTTGCACTACTGCTGTGGTAGGCATGGGCTTTATATCTATCTTGGCCACAATAATGCGTTCACTATGTTGTTTGTAGTAGCTTACCCACATTCCTATTTTCCTATTCATTATTAAACCTACTCCTGCATTACCCCTATTTGAGTTTGTATTTATAACCCCGTATTCCACCTGACCAGAAGTCTTGTTCCTCCTGCCACCGAACTTCACTAAGTCCCACTATATCTAACTTTAACCTATCCATTTCCCTTTTTAAATTTTCTAACCTACCTGCCCGATTAACGGATCTGACATTCCATGCTCCGATCCATAGAACGCCAGTTACTTTCTCCTGATAACGACATCCTCTTGAGTAGTCCCCGCCCGGAGATCCGAATGGGGGACTATTTTACCCAAGAGGACGCCATCATCGTTTAACCATACAGTAAAGCTGCATCCCCTCAATATGTAGATATCTCCACATGTGAACTTTTAGCATGTCGAGAATGTGTTGTCCTTATGTATTTTCCTTATGTTTAACTGTGATAAATGTAAGGTGAGAGGCTTGTAGTGCCACAGCTCTTTGACCACCATTTAACCATCACGTCTCCAGTTGCCAACATGTGTTCCTGTTCCTGGGAATGATATATGGGTGTGAGTTATTATTTAGTGGTTGTATTGCGACAGGTTTTATGCATAATGAATGCCAGCTTTTACCCTTTTTCTCTGAACGTGGTTTCTGTCCTAGCTATGCTGACCTCGCCTTGTACCACCACGCATTTGCTGACGAGCAATGATAAAGTGGTTACTGTTGGGAGAGGGAAGGCAATTTTCACCGAGCGTGTGGTACAGACTACTAACTGCTTGGCTTTTCCACTTGCTTCGATACTACTGGTCGATTTATTCGTTTCTGGTAAATCCCAATAGGGTGTGTTGATTGCTGAACGGAACCCCAAGAGCTTTTGAGTGTCATTTACATTCCTCTGAGATGATAGTACTGTTTACAGTGAAAGGGGTATGTTTGCTGATACTAACTGCTTAAGGGAAACTACAAGTCCAGAATACATTAGATTGTTTAATATTTCTCGTAAACATCACAATAGCAGTAAGGATTTCGCAAGTTGTTTCCATCTTAAAGGGATATCTGAACATCAATTAACATCTTCAAATAACGTAAGGAATGGACATGTTACATTAGTGTTTAGGGTGCAGGAAAACTATCACTTGAAATGGGCTCAGGCAAAACCTATGATACTGTGGGGACAAAAACAAGTTTTTTGATCATATTGTTCAACAGGGACATTAGTTTAGCATGCATAAGGTGAAACTACATTTGTTTGTCAATGAGTAAGCAATCGCGAGTCTGTCACTAAAGAGAAGTGGCTGGTTGCACTGACGAATGAAACCTGCACATCCATAATTTCCGTGAGGCTTGACAAACCTGGCTCGGGCCTAGCGTCCTGTTTAGCAGTGCCTGGTATTGTAGAGTGGAGGCAGCTTAAGCAGCACCAGGCACTGCTCCCCGAGACTCGGAGTCCGCGCCACTCGTGATTCTTCCCCAGAATTGAAGTCTGCCGCCGGCAGGGCCCTTCTGCCCCACTCGAAGGTTCGCACCAGAAATGTATTTTGTACTTGGCATCTGAGTTTCACTGGAATGAATGAATGAACAAACGAATTAAAATAGCCTGTGTTGTCCCATCGAGGGCAAAGGCCTCCTACAAGTAGGGGTAACTGCTTTTCAAGACTCACGCAGAGAGCTAATCCGCGTTAAGAGCTTACCGCACTTAATTCACACTACACATTGAATTACACTTCATCACTTAGCTGCAGTTCCAGTGCTTTCCCCTCCTTTCTGTTTCTGGGTATGCTGGTACACTGCCTTCCTGCTTGTTTTCTTCCTATCATTTGCGTCTTTGTCTTCCTGGGAGTCCCTTGCCGATGTAGGGTCCCTGTGTGGTAGCTCGTGCCGTCCATCTGTCATCTTACAGCCTCGCCAGGTGGCCACCCCATTTCCATTTGGTCTTCGTAGCCTGTTGTGCTATGTCTGTTGTTGCTGACATCTTGTGTATCGAGGTGTTAGGTACACTGTCTTTCAGAGAGATGCCAAGGATCTTCCTCTGCATTTTCCTTTGGCATACCTGACGAGTGTTTCTGTCTTTGGCTTTGAGAGGCCGTGTCTGACATCCATATAATAACACTGGAAAAACGCAGCTTTCGAGTGCCTCCATTTTGAGCCTTCCTTTCAGGGTTCTGTCTAGCAATATGAGCTTTAAGGCTCAGAAAGCTTTCCAAGTTAAGGAAAATCTTCGTTTCATTTCTTTTTTCCATTTTGTTGTTAAAGGAAATTATTTGGACTAGGTATATGTATTGTGATGCATACATTAGTTATGTTCCTTCAGGATATATTGGGATTTCACTTAGCCTCCCTTGAAAAAAGAAAAACACGTGTAGCTAGCTGCATCCCGTCAAAATCGTACAAGCAGCATTCAGCCAGTCAGGCTAGAGAAACGAGAAGTCACTCTTCCCTCACACATGAAGTTTTATTCATGGCCAATCATATTGTACCATCTATGAGTGGAAAAGTTTACTGTTTACAGAACTGTAATGTGCCAATTTGTCGTGACAGTACTTTGTGAGCAGAAGAATGTGATCACCAGCGTCGACTCACTGCACAGTCGTTGCTCGTGGAGGTGTGTCGTTAGGGTGACACTCTCAGGAATAGATCGAGAAGATTAGTTGCGGACAGAGAACAAGGGCCTCATTTCCTACTATTCTGATTAGCATGTGAACAAGCAAGTGCGTCGCACCGACCGTACCGCGAAAACTGATCCTGCTTTTGTAGCTGACTCGTTCCTGGTCGGACGATACGTGAAGTAGTGTCTCACTGTAGTGTCTGGTCCTGTCATGGCGCTGGCTCACTACACATGAAGCGGAAATGGCAGTGTTCCTGAAGCATCAACCCTTCAGACTTGCACATATAACCAGAGTCTAGTGAGCAGGCGACGAAATGGGGCCCCCAACTGTTTTCGGCTGAGCTGAAAAGAGGAACTGTGCAGTTAGAATGAGTCCTTACGAAAATGTAACAAGACGGCTAGAAACTGTTTACTTTATGAACGGTTACAATTGCTCAACTGTTGTTTCACCGACATACATGCAAAAAAGAACCTTGTAAGGGGTTACTCATCGATTTTAAGCAATTGTTTGTGTCATTTCTCGTGGCTAACCGCTGTTTTCTCTACCATTGTAACGCAAGATGCGTAATATGAAACAAGCTGGTCACTTAACTGACAGATCACAACTGATCAACTTGTCACAGAACTACTCAATGTGAGTGAAAGAACTGTCATGAGCTCAGATAACACGTGCTGTAGTGATTCATTCGCTATTGTCGACAAACGCCATCACGGAACAAGCAGGGCTTATCTTCTCATTGTCCTCAACCAGTTTCAGCGGTTGCACGCCACAATCGATACAACCGCTTATACTAATTGACATCTTAAGTAATTCTTTATTTATATTCTCAACTTATATCTACGTTTTTCCAATATATCCCCATCCATCCTGTAAACGTGCCATTAAATTGCCCCCTGAATTGCGAGGTGGAATAACGCACCTACAGGCAAGCAATTCACCATAAAGCACATTCAGTACAATATTTACATACATGTTCAGATACAATTCATGGTATACAATATTTGAATGAGGCGCGTGCGCCCAGAAGATTTCAGTGTTAGTATCGCGGCCACAGCGCATACGCAGTCGCATGTACAAAGACCTTGTAAAAAATAACTAGACTCACTGATGGCGCTGCAGTGGCAGGATAATTTGAACCTTCGGCTCAGACCCCCACAACCGTACGTGAGGTCGACTGTGACGAGCGGACAAACTGGATAACTGGCCTGCGGCCATTAGAGTGGTAAACTGACGCATGGAGTTCGAAAGTTTATAGATCGCCTTTGGTTATAAAATGCCTTCCCTTGAGTTAAGTCACAAACATAATGCCTCATTTAAATACGTTACTACAATATACTTTTTAATTTATGGACAAACAGCAACTAGTCACTGTTCATCAATTTAACTTACGTACTACATGGAATCTGCCGCAGCTAAAAGTTATGTACTGGCCCCCTAGCATTTTTCGTAGTTCATTTACGATAGATGTACATAAAATGCATCAAAATACTCGAAGATTTGCTCACTATGTTAATAGATATTTTCTGACTCTACCTTGCTTTACATTTTATGACGAGAAGTGCGTTATATATGCCATAGTGCTTTGGCAACTCACGATCAAATTATCAAGTTTCAACCTAACATAGACCATGAAAACACTACCGATCAGCCAGCTACAACAAACAAGACTTCAGGCAGGCATCCAGTATCGCACTAGTCACAATATTTACTTTCGAAGATGTACACTTCAGTTTGTATGTGTGGTTTTTTCATCAGTTTCTGAGCAACTTCATAGCCCCACTGAATGAAACATGTGAAATAAACAAACATTTGCAGAAGTACTGTCAAAAATAACAGTTACTGTTCAAAAATGTAAAGGCAGTAACGTATCACTTCTGAAAATGTAAGTCCCTGATCTAATCTAGAGTTACAGCATGTTGAGTAATTTACTCTTTCTGTTATACATTATCATATTTTCCCCTCTATGAAGGTTAGACTTACAGCACACAAGCAATATTTACTTTTTACTGTCCCTGAAGAATAGTAATACTCTCCTCCCTATGAAGGCTATCCAATTTTAGCTTACGAAAAATTTTCATTTCTTAACTGCATGATAACATCACACTTCCCTAGGCAAAAGAAAGGTCACCCACAGTGGTAATAAAATAGTAGTTGACAGTTTTACAGAAAGAGTGACTGCTCTGAATAATGAATCAAAGTTCAACCTGCAAAAAATTAACCCTGCTGTTATTGCTACTAAGTTATAACCAGCAAAGTTTTATTGTAGTTTTCAGTCAAAAGTTTGTATTATATTCCAAACAAATGCAGCAACCTGTCTTATGAAACTTCAAGATTTTTTAACCAAAGTTTACAAATGAAAAGCATTCTAATTTTAAACCACTTTATTATTGATCAAGGAACAAAACAGATTTATTAAAATGTTGCCTTAGCATTTCTTTGTGAAGAGTAAAATTGTAACTACCTGCTACATGATGCAATCTGATTTTCATATAACATGAAATTATGGCCCTTAATAGTAGTACAATATGATTTTCTGGCCGTAAATTGTCTCTGGCATGGACATTTAATTCTTCAAATACACTGAAGTGCTATAGTTTCTCCAGTACTTTAATTTTCACTACAAGTTTAACATCGCCTCTGGGTGGCTTTCCTCCATTTACAGCTTGTACACTCCTGGAAATTGAAATAAGAACACCGTGAATTCATTGTCCCAGGAACGGGAAACTTTATTGACACATTCCTGGGGTCAGATACATCACATGATCACACTGACAGAACCACAGGCACATAGACACAGGCAACAGAGCATGCACAATGTCGGCACTAGTACAGTGTATATCCACCTTTCGCAGCAATGCAGGCTGCTATTCTCCCATGGAGACGATCGTAGAGATGCTGGATGTAGTCCTGTGGAACGGCTTGCCATGCCATTTCCACCTGGCGCCTCAGTTGGACCAGCGTTCGTGCTGGACGTTCAGACCACGTGAGACGACGCTTCATCCAGTCCCAAACATGCTTAATGGGGGACAGATCCGGAGATCTTGCTGGCCAGGGTAGTTGACTTACACCTTCTAGAGCACGTTGGGTGGCACGGGATACATGCGGATGTGCATTGTCCTGTTGGAACAGCAAGTTCCCTTGCCGGTCTAGGAATGGTAGAACGATGGGTTCGATGACGATTTGGATGTACCGTGCACTATTCAGTGTCCCCTCGACGATCACCAGTGGTGTACGGCCAGTGTAGGAGATCGCTCCCCACACCATGATGCCGGGTGTTGGCCCTGTGTGCCTCGGTCGTATGCAGTCCTGATTGTGGCGCTCACCTGCACGGCGCCAAACACGCATACGACCATCATTGGCACCAAGGCAGAAGCGACTCTCATCGCTGAAGACGACACGTCTCCATTCGTCCCTCCATTCACGCCTGTCGCGACACCACTGGAGGCGGGCTGCACGATGTTGGGGCGTGAGCGGAAGACGGCCTAATGGTGCTCGGGACCGTAGCCCAGCCTCATGGAGACGGTTGCGAATGGTCCTCGCCGATACCCCAGGAGCAACAGTGTCCCTAATTTGCTGGGAAGTGGCGGTGCGGTCCCCTACGGCACTACGTAGGATCCTACGGTCTTGGCGTGCATCCGTGCGTCGCTGCGGTCCGGTCCCAGGTCGACGGGCACGTGCACCTTCCGCCGACCACTGGCGACAACATCGATGTACTGTGGAGACCTCACGCCCCACGTGTTGTGCAATTCGGCGGTACGTCCACCCGGCCTCCCGCATGCCCACTATACGCCCTCGCTCAAAGTCCGTCAACTGCACATATGGTTCACGTCCACGCTGTCGCGGCATGCTACCAGTGTTAAAGACTGCGATGGAGCTCCGTATGCCACGGCAAACTGGCTGACACTGACGGCGGCGATACACAAATGCTGCGCAGCTAGCGCCATTCGACGGCCAACACCGCGGTTCCTGGTGTGTCCGCTGTGCCGTGCGTGTGATCATTGCTTGTACAGCCCTCTCGCAGTGCCCGGAGCAAGTATGGTGGGTCTGACACACCGGTGTCAATGTGTTCTTTTTTCCATTTCCAGGAGTGTATTTCTCTTAAAATAATTTCACACTGAGAGCATACTATTGCAACACTATGTGAAGGTATTGTCAAACCTCCATTATTTTTCCTTCATAAGAACTTGTTATACATTAAATCATTGTAAGTTCCAAAAAGGGAAGAAACACATGTTGAACACATTACAACATTTTTCAAATGCTGCACAACATAGCCAGCTATGTACACTACAATATCTTCTGAATATTCTGTCAGGATGGAGGGTGACTGAGTACAGTCATGGTCTGGTATGTGAGACCAATTTTCGTTCAAGTCAGATACAAGGCCTATATCAATATCATTCATTCGACTTTTTGAAAATATAACAGGATCAAACCACATTTGTTGAAACATATCCTTTTTCCAAGACAATAATGGAGTTATAGATTCTGATGAACAGTTCCCAGTGCTTTTACATTTTATCTCATTCCTCACTAATAGTTACCTGTAAGCAGAACGGAACTGCAAAACAGAAGGATTATTATTCTAACCAAACCTACCTCGTATCATGCAGAAAAACATCTCTATATGATCTTAGCTGAATTTATACGTTAACAAATATTTGAGGTAATCAGTCTCAACAAGATCAACAGACAGCCCCCTAATACTGTGGATGATGCATAAGAACCTGTTATTGGTGTTTTACGCTGTGTCTTATAGATCTCTTTTCCAGTAATATCTTTCAAACCCAATAAATAAGATTCTGCCTTTGATAGAAAAAGCTCCCAGTTGGGTTTGTTTGAGACCCGTAAAGCAGATTTGTAACCAACTGCTAATGGACTTTTGCAATTGCAAATGTCAAATAGCCTATCAAACATTTCACAAAAATCTGCTGTACCTTTAGCATCTTCAAAGATATCAAGTTGTAGGTCTTCACTTAAGTACCTTAGGCTTGTACAAACTGAGGAACTAAGCACTTGTACAGGTAATTTTACTTTCATCTTTTGTCTCTGAAATGTAACATGATTTCTTTTCAATCTGTTACCCAAAACTAGGCCCTCCTGACACTGTAATTTCTCTAATGCAACTATGTGTTCCCACTTGATGACATTTCCATGCACATCTATCATCGCTTTCATATCTGAAAATAAATTTCTTCCTTATTTTAACATATGACAGGCATCAAGCAATATAAATACTTTTTCGGCAGTACTGGGATGCAAAAAGTAAGGCTGCAAATGGTTAACATTTATAATTGCTCCTAGTTCTGCAGCGGATAGGCACTTGGTGCAGGGAGTGGCAACTGACCCTTAACATAGACAAATGTAATGTATTGCGAATACATAGAAAGAAGGATCCTTTATTGTATGATTATATGATAGCGGAACAAACACTGGTAGCAGTTACTTCTGTAAAATATCTGGCAGTATGCGTGTGGAACGATTTGAAGTGGAATGATCATATAAAATTAATTGTTGGTAAGGCGGGTACCAGGTTGAGATTCATTGGGAGAGTGCTTAGAAAATGTAGTCCATCAACAAAGGAGGTGGCTTACAAAACACTCGTTCGACCTATACTTGAGTATTGCTCATCAGTGTGGGATCCGTACCAGATCGGTCTGACGGAGGAGATAGAGAAGATCCAAAGAAGAGCGGCGCGTTTCGTCACAGGGTTATTTGGTAACCGTGATAGCGTTACGGAGATGTTTAATAAACTCAAGTGGCAGACTCTACAAGAGAGGTGCTCTGCATCGCGGTGTAGCTTGCTCGCCAGGTTTCGAGAGGGTGCGTTTCTGGATGAGGTATCGAATATATTGCTTCCCCCTACTTATACCTCCCGAGGAGATCACGAATGTAAAATTAGAGAGATTAGAGCGCGCACGGAGGCTTTCAGACAGTCGTTCTTCCCGCGAACCATACGCGACTGGAACAGGAAAGGGAGGTAATGACAGTGGCACGTAAAATGCCCTCCGCCACACACCGTTGGGTGGCTTGCGGAGTATCAATGTAGATGTAGATGTAGATGTAGTTTTGAGGCAAGTGTCAAGTTAGTGTTTAGACCATCAAATGTGAGGCCCACACACTTCACATTAACTTCGTGCAAGAGTCTGAGTGCATTCTGCACCACACCAAACTTTTCTTCAGAGGACATGCTATTCACTAAAAAATATGCAGTTGGGATTTTCCAATTAGTGTTTACACCCACAACAAGAAACACTAATGCTTCTTTGGCTTCCACTAACTCTTCATTCTGAACCCCATTTCATCAAATGTTAAACAAACGTAAACATCACCATTTACCTGCTTTGCTCTTCCTGAAATTGCTGAAAATTCTTCAGCAGTAAACCCTCTCTTTCCATCTACAGAGTTGTACCAACATCTTAGTGTATTTGGATGTGGCAAAGCTAAGTCTAATGAACTATGCACGTATTCATATGCACATGGAGGATAAAAATACAAAGTTAATGAAAATGATTTCAGTTTTTCAGAGTATTCATTGTTCTTGCCAGAAAACATTCTCCTAAATAATTCTACAAAGACATCGGAAAAAGTCTCCTCAATTCGGCCAGCAGTTCTCTCACTGATTAAGTTTTTGGCTTGCAGATCAGTCACAAGCTCCTTTAAACATTTTACTTTCTCTTCTAGTCTTTCACACTTCACTTTCTTTGCATACAATTGTTTTCGTATGCTTCTAATCACACAATCCTTCTTTTGTGTTATTTCACTACACTGTCTTTTGTATGTCCTTGGACTTTTTTGCAGTGAATAAATGTGATCGTTGTTAACACTACAAGTACTTGTTGTGGGTTCTGCTTCCATTTCTTGTTCAGCTGTGGCAGTGGAACTAGCTGCTTTAGTAGAAGTTTTCGAGGTACGTGGTGTCTTTGTCTAAAACAGAAATATTTATCAACATTACTAAAATAGGTGAGTGAAGAACAAAACAGTCTTATGATAATTAGTTAGTTGCTTGTTTCATGATTTAAGCACAATAAAGATTATGATAAGCATGGTATAAGGGTTATACTACACATATGATAGTAACTTCAACTATATGCTGAGTATTTACAGAAAAAAAGCACATTTCAAAACACACACACACACAAACACTTACTTTTTTGTTCAGAACTATACTACAGAGACTTTAAAGTTATTACCAAATAGCTTATGAAGATGATACTGTGCCTAAATTGTGTTTTCCGTATTGTGTTGAAATTCCATTTGTCCCAGAAAATGCATGAAAAAGAAAAACTCAACAACTGTTCCATCGAGAGAAGTTGTGAAATCAATTACAATTACACACATTCAGTTGCATTTTATAACGATAAAAAGCCTGCTAACTCAAATTTCGTGTTGCTTGCAACTCAACCTCTTTAAAACTTTTGTAATTAAAATAAAATATGGTTCACAAAGAAAAATTTACCTTGTGCTGTACATGGTTTGGAAAACAAAAGATGGATGGAACAGCATCATCTTTCAGCTTTCTGCGATTTACGTAATTTGCAAGGAAACAACTTTCTTCAAAAATGATCGGAACATATAAAATGGTATTCTGTCGGTCGGAAATCTTGCCTCCTTACAGCGTGTAACCATTTTTGTAACAGCTATGGTTTTGAGAAAGGAAACCTGCAAATAGATGCACAGACATTATGCTAATACCACGTTACAAAAACATTTATTAAGCAAGTGCACTGACACACAAAACAACTTAAAATATCCACATACCTGTGAAATGTAATATTCGTTGCTTTCTCTAATGTATTTGTACAATTAATCGCTGCACAACGCTTCACCATTGTACTTCTTTTGATTGGAACGTACAGACATTAGAATTAGGAGTAACAAATCCTGTATGTACGCCCCAACAAACATAAAACGTTGAATCAGGGTCTTCACAAACAACAACACTAAACAACACATCAGACTACGACCACTATAATGGCATCCAGCCGAGCGCATGTATATCAGTGCGGCAGTAGCCGTTGGTGCGTTCACACTAGCGCGCTGTGCGGCTCGCGCGCCGCCCGTGTGCATTGAATTCTTCATATTTGGACTGGGTGCGCGCGCTGCGCATGAGCGACGCATCGCGGCCCATCTCCTGTCGGTTTTTCCAACGAGCACTTTCAACGTTCGCCAGTTCAGATTTGGACGGGAGCGCGAAAGGTTTGCTGTTTTTAGCGCGCATGTTAATATTGTTTTGTTAGATATTAATGAGAAAAGAGGGATTTTTTTAAGTTGAACTAAGATATTACATTTTAATTAATTTTTTTTAGATTATTGTCAGGCTTCAATAAAGGGACTTTGTGATTGATTTTCCAGAGATTAAATATGAGTGGTCGGGACTGACTTTAATTAAACTAATTGATGAATATAGAAAACAATCCATCTTTTCCGATCCTCAGCATAAGGACCATTAGAGGAAACACATGAAAGCAGATGCTTGGCCAGAAATATATGCGGAGATGGATGTATCTGCGGACCAGTGCAGAAAATAATAATATCCTTGTAGTCTTCATATCGACAAGAGAAGGGCAAATTGAAAAACAGAATGGCAACAGGAAAAGGTAAGTTGTGAATGTAATAAGATATTATGTACCTAAATCTCTTAATTGTGATAATTAAATTAGTTGGGAAGTTTAGAGATGTGGCCGATCTCAACTGTCATTTATTATTATTCGAAGAATTTTGTATTCAGAAAAAATATATTAAGAAAATTAATGATATTATAAAATAATAAGCTTCATTTTCTTTTTAAGCGATTTTTTTACATACATCATTCAAACTTTTAGAATAACAATCGGAAGTACTGTACAGTTTTGTATTTTTGTAAACAGGGTTTTATTGCATTCTAAATTTCATTGTTTCAAGAGGAGATGATGTTTACGTAAGCAGGTGGTTTCCTTATGAAACTTTCAAGTTTCTGGAGGACAGGGACATACCAAGAAAAGGACTTCCGACTGTAAGAAAATGTTGATATACTCAAGCATATTTGTATTGCCATTACTGGAATCCTTCCTTTCATACAATAATCTGCAATTTCATCTCTCATTTTTTGACAATAATTTGTGGATCGTCGGGGGACATGTCTCAGTAGTAACAAAGACGTCATATTATCTTTTTCCTGGACTCTCCATGACCCTTCAATTAAAACTCCATTATCTTCATGCTGAATGCCTGCAGGAGTGTTCAAATTTGGCGAATGGGTCCTTAGATAACGACACGACTTAATGTTTTTAATAGGCTCGTATTTTTATGTTAGTCACATGATTCCAGTAATACATAATTAATATTGGTTACTATTGATTATTACTTGTAATTTACAGGAGACAGATGAGGTTATTAGAAATGAAGAAGACATTGAGTCAGAATTCAACATTTCTAAAGACAGTCAACAAGAGCCAACAAGGTCAACATCTACTTCCAGACATACTAAACGTAACCAAACTGATGCTAACGACTCAATGATGAGGAGTGCTTTTGACGTTTTCCAAACTGCTGCAGAGAAATTGGAGAAAGAGCCGTATAATAAGTCGGACGAAATCGATGCCTTTTCTACGTACGTCGATGCAAAAGTGAAGAAATATTCGCCTGAAACGCAGAAATCGGTACAGCATGCCGTGTTTGACGTACTTGTGAAAACTGATAAAGGGTTTTTTGATTGAGCTGTTCCAAATTCTCAGCATTCCAACAACTGGCAAATCACTCCAGAAAGTATATTTCACCCCACACATTCTCAACAATACTTTTTGCACACTTTGCAACCAGTACCTGCTCCCGTACCATCGCCATCTGATTGCTTGACACCTACCTCTTCTCAACCATCTCTTGCTGCATCAATAACTTCAGGACAGTTTTCGGATTTTGTGTAACGTAACTTTAGTTTAGTGGATTTTGATGATTTTGTGTAAAATGCGTTTAATTTTGTACTTATAAAAATATTTTAAAAAATAAAACAACTTTCAAAATTAAAAGAGTTAAACAGCGGTGTTAATATGTTACCTTGATATATCCTTGTAACTCATGGATGAGAGCTGCACAGACTTGTGATACTATTAGTGCAATAGATTGCTTAGAAATCCTGAAAGTATACTGCAGGCTAGTAAATGAATCTTCCGTGGCAAGAAATTGAAGTGTTACTGCTAACCTAGAAGAATTAATCATATTGATTTTATTTGCCTTTATTTAATGAAAAAGAAATATATATATGTCATATATCTGTCAATTTTTTTATATCCACGCCCACCATTGCTTATTTGGTCCGGATCTTACCACAAATACACAGCGAATTATAAACAAGAAGTAAACAAATTATGTACAACAAATATTAATGCTCACCTGTCTTGAGAGGAAACTGCCGTGCGGAAATTAGCGTCCTCTTTCAAAATCTGAGAGTCAAATCTTCTGCAGCCGATTTTCAAAGTCAGAAAGTGACATTCGACAGAAATTTTTATATTGATCACTTATTTGTTGTGACTGTCCGCCCCAATAGCAGCCAGCACGGTAGCTCAGCGTGTTCGGTCGTATAGCTGGCCACTGCAATAAAAAAAATTGAGTGTATGGATCATTGATGAACCTGAATGGGTGTCATGTGACGTCCGCACCGAACAAATTCAACAAACAATATCGAGCAAAATGAGATTAAAAAAAAAAAGAAAAAGCTGAATGGTCAGCGTGACGGACTGCCGTCGTTAGGGGCCGGGGTTCGATTCCCGGCTGGATCGGTGATTTTGTCGACTCAAGGACTGGGTGTTGTGTTCTCTTCATCATCATTTCATCCCCATCCGGCGCGCAAGTCGCCCAAAGTGGCGTCGAATGTAGTAAGACCTGCACCAAGGGGGCCGGACCTGCCCCGTAAGGGGCATAAGTTCTGCATAAAAGTTTAGTATTCCACCAACGTCGACGCTTCGTTTTGTTTTTCGAGAAACTTGCCATTAATAATGCCTCACCACTCATCGCCATAATCCTGAGATGTTCCCGTCCTGTAGACTTGGTTACAGCTTGGCTGCAAACTGAATACTTATATGTTCGTGGGTTTCCTGAGGATCACTGTAGGTTCGTTGAAACCCACAGTTCCAACGAACGAAAGGCGAGCGGCGCACGTGCGGCTCGCGCACCGCTCGGAGTTCGTGGTGCGCAAGTGTGGACGCGGCTTTAGATGAAATTGCAACACGGTGATCACAGTTTATATACAGTTCATATGTGTATTGTATTACAATAATAAAAAATAATCAAAAAATTCAAAGAGTAGTACAAATGCATTATTAGTAAATGTTGTGCATGTACGAGTTTAGGCTATTCGGACTTCATCTCTTACATTTCAATTGTAGATGCAGGCAGCCGACTTCAAGGACACAAGTGCATATCAAAAAATTAAGAATATCCTCCCAACTTGGCTCCACTTCACTTCAATAAAAACACTTAATACTGTTGATAAGTCTTCTCTTCTTCAGAGTCAAATATAATCATAACACTCATATACTTCATAGGTTGAGCAATACATCTTTACCATCCTTCTATAGACGAGAGACTGTGAAAAAAATCATGTACAAAGAAAAGTGAATGTTATTTTTTTTCATTTGTCTTCGCCTTACCACGCTTTCATAATTAATGTCTTTGTCGACGCTTGTGATCGATTGCTGTTACTTTTTCTTTTTTTTAAAATAAATTTTAACTCTACCATATCCAGGGGGTCTTTCACCTTCTTGCTTGTACCTGCATAATTGCTCCACTCTGTAAGTTGACATGGTATGGAGACATACAATGTTTTTGTATGTACATGTTTACATTTACATTTGCCGATAAGGGTCGATGCCCAATGTCTGTCTTCATTATGGGTGCAATGAGTGTGTGCCTATTGTTCAAAATCCGACGCTGTGGCAGAAGATCTAAATTTTTACGGCCCAGGTGTCATATTACCCGTGGTACTCGCATTTTCAGAGGAGAGAACCCTGGCCAACAGCATCCATCGACGAGGTAAGTACCAGTTCAAACAACTATAGTGCATTTATTAATGTATACTATGTATTCAAAAGTATCCGGACACCTGACCTGAAAATTACTTACAAGTTCGTGGCGCCCTCTATCGGTAACGCTGGAATTCAATATGGTGTTGGCCCACCCTTAGCCTTGATGACAGCTTCCACTCTCGCAGGGATACGTTCAATCAAGTGCTGGAAGATTTCTTGGGGAATGGCAGCCCATTCTTCACGGAGTGCAGCACTGAGGAGTGGTATTGACGTCGGTCGGTGAGGTCTGGCACGAAGTTGGCTTTCCAAAACATCCGAAAGGTGTTCTATAGGATACAGGTCAGGACTCTGAGCAGGCCAGTTCATGTTTTTGCCATGTTATTGTCATGTAAACACTCAGCCACAAGCAGTGCATTATAAACCGGTGCTCGATCGTGTTGAAATATGCAATCGCCATCCTCGAACTGCTCTTCAACAGTGGGAAGCAAGAAGGTGCTTAAAGCATCAATGTAGGCCTGTGCTGTGATAGTGCCACGCAAAACAAGGGGTGCAAGCCCCCTCCATGAAAAACACGACCACACCATAACACCAAAACCTCCGAATTTTACTGTTGGCACTACACAAGCTGGCAGATGACCGGGCATTCGCCATACCCACACCCAGCCATCAGATCGCCACATTGTGTACCGTGATTCGTCACTCCACACAACGTTGTTCCACTGTTCAATCGTCCAATGTTTACGCTTCTTTAACCAAGCGTGGTATCGTTTGGCAATTACCGACGTGATGTGTGGCTTATGAGCAGTTCCTCGATCATGAAATCCAAGTTTTCTCACCTCCAGCCTAGTTGTCATGGTACTTGCAGTGGATCCTGATGAAGTTCGGAATTCCAGTGTGATGGTCTGGATAGATGTCTGCCTATTACACATGTGCGTGTCCCTTCACATTTCCACTTAACTATCACATCGGAAACAGTGGACCTAGGGATGTTTAGGAGTGTGGAAATCTCGCGTACAGACGTATGACACAAGTGATACCCAATCATGTGACCACGTTCAAAGTCCGTCAGTTCTGCGGAGCGCCCCTTTCTGCTCTCTCACGATATCTAATGACTACTGACGTCGCTGATAAGGTGCACGTGGCAGTAGGTCGCAGCACAATGCACCTTATACGAAAAATGTATGTTTTTAGGGGTGTCTGCATACTTTTGATCACATAGTGTATCAAGCGTTGTGAGCCACAACACTCAGAAATTATTTCGTTGCACACGTATATTAATTACATTACACTTGCTCGTCCACTTGTTGAAAAACACTTATAGCTGTCTGAAATATTGTATAAATTGTTTGTCTTTGAAGTTCAGTCCTTCACATGGAGTTTTGGTTTCCAATGATAATTCATACGAGTATTGAGTTATAACAATATACATAACATGAAAGCTTATACCTGTGGCTGAGAATCCATCCATCGCTTGTAGTTCGAACTTAAATGTCTTAAGTTTTAAAACGTCATAAATTTTTCATTAACTGCATTCTGTTAGTACAGTTGTTTGTTAGTTTTTAACTTATCTTGGTTCACATCACCTATACAAATTAATTACATAATACATTATTATGGTACAATACAAGCATATGATACTTTTATACTTCATTTTATAGATAAGCTTTGATCACTTATGGGAGTTCATATCTTCCTTAGGTAGAGGAGGGAGAAAAATATCCGAAATAGGACTAAAACATTACGCATTGCTGCCCTAACCACGCTTGGCGCCGCCTCCTTTGTTTGAGAGGGAAGAAAGGAAATACTCATCTATTGGTTCAAGCATTTATCAGGAAATGTTACTCGTGCAATCATGGATTAGTTGCTAAGGAACTTTTATTTCGTGAAAATGATGTGTACTGACTAATCATTCATGTACTATCATGTTGTTTCTTCACACACTAGTGCTGTTTACCTCAATTCACATGTAGCTTAGTGTTAAATATGAATAAGTTGCAACCATCATAGACTTATCTTTCCCAAAAACCCGGAAATTTCATTATTTGTGCTTTCATGTGACACCATAAAAATTAATTGGTTTTTGTAAAATCACATGCTTAAATGTTTATGTGTACTCTGCAGTAAATGTCATGGAGATATACTGTGACAATTCATATTTTCGTTTTTTATTTGCCTTATGACTGTTGTATAAATAGCTATATTACTAAATTGTTTGCTCGAGGTACAGCCCATTTCTTCATTTGGTACCTGCTACTCTCGAAGTAATTCTCTTCTTCTGCGCTGTGATGATGCACCGATCGCTGAAAGAAAAAAAAACTTAAAACTAACTTAAAACTAATTGCATTACGTAGCTCAGTGGCTACTGATACGTTTGCTCATTACATCCATCCGCAGATATTTCGATACTTTGTTTAAATTCATAGACATTCATTTATTCTGTTACCCATTGTGATCATATACCGTGCAAAGAAAATGATTTGACATTTCTTACGGTATTTTGTGGTTTCTCCTTGTCTTATACATCTCCTATATTTTTTTCATAATGCTTCCTTTTGCTTGTAAATATGTTGCAAATAGCTTAGTATTTATTTAAATCTCTGTGTTCATAAATCAATAGGTTCTTTATTTCTTAGACAGTGTATGTAATTGCTTAGTATTTCCGTTTACTTTGTATTTAAATTAGGTACTTGTACGTATCACATTCATATTTGGTTACGCCTTCTGCCGGTCTGTCACGCATGCGGACAGGTCAATGCCTCCTCTCCAACTGCTGAGGTTAGCATGTATTGTTGAGCGCCCACAGCTGACCCATAAGCTAATTTTGTTTATACTTTTGCTTCGTGTGAAGCTGTGTATTACTTCTCATTCCTTTGATTTTATGTTTATGTGTACAAATCATAAGAATTACTTTTACACATGCATATTAATTTATCTTAAAATACCATCCAGAAGAAAAAAATTACACTTAGAGTTATGTACACTATGTACAATTACCTTGTGATAGAAAGAAAAAAGCTTCATCATTCTATAAAAGCTTTTATATCTTTGTGAGGGTTGAGACCCTTGTCTCTCCCTTTTTTCTCGTAGACCAATCTGTACATCACAGGGTATGGTATTTTGGAAATTATATACGATTCTGAATAGAGTAATTGCCACTTCTTATTCAGTTTGCGTGATTTTGTCGATTTAGAGTGTGTCTGTAAGAGGACTATTTGCTCTTCAAAAAATTGTGTGACACGTTTCAGCTTCTTATCATAAATTTTCTTTCTATACACTTCACTGTTTTCTAGTGCAAACATGGCTTGTTTGATTTTACCTTGTAGTATCATTTTTGTAGTGGGTACCTTTGGTATGGGCAACTCCCATTCATTCGTTTGTTTTGTCTGGGACATCAGTTCATTAGGTATGAAACCTGTTGAAGAATGTGGAAGGTGATTGACAACTTGCGTGAAGGGAGTTACATATTCTTCCCATTGGGTGTGTTTGTAAGGGGTTTAGGTCCTAATAAACCGGTTAAATTCTTTAAATACTCGTTCTACTGGGCTTGCTTCTGGGTGAAAAAAGCATACTAGTACATGTTTTATGCCCTATGAGGTCATAAATTGTTTCCACTTTTGCCCAACGAAATATGAAGCATTATCCCTCAGTAGTACTTTCGGTTTACGTATTCTTTTCAAATAGTCTTCCTCAATTCTTTTTCTAATATGTGTGACTGTTGCATTTTTAGTATCATACATTTTGATATAATTCGAGAAAATATCCTATAGTGCTACTACGTATTTTCCTACTCCTTTATTTCTCGGATATGGACCAGCTATGCCAAGGGATACAATATCTAGAGGGATTTCTTGTGAGTATTGGGTGTATCTCAGTATATTTTGACACATTACACTGTTATGATTTTTGACATATTACACACTTATTTGATACATGTAGGACTTGGCTTCTCAAATTTGGAATATAACAAAAATTTTTCAGTTCATTAGCCTACTCCTCTATGTCCTCATACTTCATGTGTGTGTCTTATAAATTCGTCAATATAATCTTCATGAGTGCACATGCACCATTGATCAGCTTATTCATTTTTTCTATGAAACAAAGCGCCCTTGTACTCCTGATAAAATTTACCTACCTTTTCACCTTCATCTTGCTTAAGATTTTTCATGGCTCTACTCCATCTGCGATCTTGCTGTTGTATAATTTTCAGTTGCTTACAAAACGTATGGTAATCAGACTGTTGTGTTGTGTCTTGCGTTAATAACGTTTTCTGTTCATTCACTGAATTCCTCTAAATCTTGTGGTAACTTAGACAAGGCATCTACAATAACATTCCGACTTCTTTTAATATAAATGATTTTTGAAACTGAGTTCTTGTAAATAAAGACACCACCTAGCTAATCTACGGTGCAATAGTTTACATGTTAAAGGAAATGACAGTGATTAACGGTCACAGTAAACTTTGGTATTCTTATCCCACAAAAAAATATTCAAACTTTTTAAATACCCATATTACAGCTAAACTTTCCAATTTTGACACAGAGTGAGATGTTTCTGCTTCTGATAATGTTCAACTAGCAAAACTGATGAGTTTGGATACTTCTTTACCTTCTTCTTATTTCATCTGGAACAAGTATGCCCCCAGACTCTTAGATAAGGCATCTGTGCATAGACAGAAATCCTTGGACGTGTTAGGGTGGCTAAGAATGTTTGCATTGACTAATGCCTGCTTAATGTTATTAAAGTCCTCCTGACACTTATCATCCCATAACCAAGGCCTATTTTTTCGTAACAAGTTGAGTAATACATCACTGTTCATCAGTTGCTGATATGAATTTACAAGAGAAGAATACTAGTCCTAAATAAGTTTTTAGTTGTTTTTTATTCCTTGGAGCTGGTCAATTCCGTAAGGCATCAAGTTTTTTCAGATCAGGTAATATACCTTGTTCTGACACAACATGTCTAAGAAATTTGACTTCCTCCTTACCAAAACTAACTTTTTTAAATTGGCTGTTACTCCGTAATCTGCAAATCATTGAAGTACCTGTTCAATCAGCCTGATATTTCTAACCCAGTGGGTGTGGCTATTAGTATGTTGTCTACATAAACAGCGACTTTGCTAAGCATATTGGGTCTAAACACTTGCCCAGTGCAGATATAAATGCGCCTGCACTAATGATCAGGCCAAAACGTAGAACACGGAATTCGTAACTTCTGCCACCACAAACAAATGCTGTATATTTTCGACTTTCATTGTGGATCTTTATTTGCCAGTCGAACGCCTTGAGGTCGAGTATACTCAAGAATTTTTCACTGTAGAACTTTAAAAGCAAGTTGTCTGGTCTTATGCGTACTGGTACTAAAATCTTATTGATACCACTAGCATCTAGAAGTAATTTAACAGACCCATCTGGCTTACTATAATACTGGTAATATAAGACTACAATAGGGTGAAAATGAAGGTTGTATAATTCCCCATTTAACCATATGAGTGATCTCTCCCCTTACTGCCTCTCGTTTTGCCCTGGAATGGGATATGAGATTACACAAAATGTTTCATGTGGATAGACATCAAATTTATTTTCACAGCCTTTGATTATTCCTGGCTCCTTACTGAAAACATTTTCATACTTAAGCAAGTTAGAAAGTTCTTGTCATTACATATCATTTAGTATATGTGATTCACTTAGTTTCTGGTCTACCATTTCGTAACTAATCTCTGTATTTGCTTCTTGTTCAGTATCAAATTTGTTTGTGAAATATACAGTTGGATAGGAACATTGTACTATTACATTTGACTCTGGTTTGTTTTTGTTACTTTCACCACATGTTTTAACTAAATCAGCAGAAAAAAATCGGATCCTTTACATATAAGTGGCATTTTGTTTTGTGTGTTTTAAATGGGTCTGTGCCAATAAGACCATTAACTATAAGTTCGTCAATTATAAGAAAATTGCACTTCACTGTAAATTGTTCAGTTTGTAATGGAATAAGTGCCTGATGTCTAGCCAATTTAGTCTTACTGCCTGTAGCAGTTTACACTTTACAATTTTCGACAGGAAATGTTGGAAATTTGCTTCTCTTCTTCAATTCACATAAAAATGCGTCTGATATTAGGTTGGTAGCTGCACCTGTATCTAAAATTAACTACACAGTTAATTTTAATATTAAATATTTTCACCTTAATGATTGCTTGTACTTGTTCTTCCTTGATATTATTTGTTGTAGCTAACTCATGCAATGCATATCATCCTTGATGCCACCTTGTTTGTCAAACCTTATGAAACATGTTTGCAATTTTGCTTTGAGCCCCACTCCCTGAGAGGTCAATAGACTGGGTCTTAACTACGATCGGTTGGTGTTTCCCACGGCGTAGTGTGACTTAATTCATTACCTGGAGTAATTTCAGTTAGTTGCACTGTGTGGGTACTTCGCCAATTTGTGTCGTTGGCTGCTGCGCTGTTATTTTGCTGCCAAAAGATCAGCTGTAGCACAGCGTCGCCCACTGCTGAGGATAACTGTTTCTGTTTGTGTCCGGCCTATGGCCTTGTGGTGGTGGGTTGTAATTCACCCATACATTGAAATTATGCCTGTTGTTTTGAAATTTTCTTTTAAATCGTTTGTTTTTTCCATTCCCGATAACGTACTCGTTATCTTTGGATGTGTAACTTTGCTGTTGTGTGTGCCATCCTTGCTGCGTGTTTAGATCACGTTTTACTGACTGATTTGCATAACTATGTTGTTGTTGTTCCTGATTCGGTACAGGTGTTTCCTCATAGATTAAGTCGACAGAATTAAGCACTGACAGAAACTATTCAGTATCATGCTCTGGCATTGTGACTAATTTTTCTCTAATGTGCGATGGTAAAAGACTTTTCAAAATTTTTAACACGTCTACCTGTGATATTGGGTTCGTCCAGTAGCGTGTGTTGTTCAGGTATTTTTCAAAGCATCCAAGCAGACTACCGTATTTGCCATTGAATGGTGCACTGCCTCAGACCAATATTTGTCAAGAGAAGCTCGTCCAAATTGGATATAAGTGCTGCAACGTTTGGCCACTTCAGTTGCCCATAAAAGAACCTCACCTTACGTATATCCGACGACAAATTTCATTTTCTGTGATTCCGTCCAGTTGCGTGGAAATACATGACGAAAAGCACTGATAAATACTTCTGAGTTCATTCTTTTACCTTCGGTAGTGAATGTAGGGAACTGTCAATGTCTCAGCAAACCTTTGCCTGCAAAAATAGTTGATAGACACGTGGCATTTTCTGTCGTATTTATGTTGTTATTGTAGTTACCTATAATTCCGGTTGGTAATTACTCAGGTATTGGAGTTGTGGGCATGCTTACATATTGCACTCTACAACTGTCACTGGTACCTGCTGTAGGACTCATGACAATTTGTGAATAAATACCAACAGGTTGTGGTTTGCTCACAGTAGCCTGTGTATTATTTACGTGCATATTTCGAGAACCGGTAATATTTTCTACTAAAAGGTTGTAGATCCTATCTTTCGTCTGCCTGTAGGTTAATGTTTACCTTTTTCGCTATTTCATTTTCTTTTTTCTGAATAGGAGTTTGCACTACATCTGTGTATGACTTACAATTGGTTACCAACTTCTCTGCAAGTGTATTACTCTTATCTAATGTAGCTGCTTCAGTTTGACTAATGGTAGCACTTAGATTTTCATTGATCGTCTCTCTCTCCATCTTAACACACGCTGAGTCAACTTCTAATGTTTCTACCCTTAAAGTAAGATCTTCTACAGCTAGGTTCACCCTCATAGTCTTTACTTAGTCGGTTAACGACAGTAGTTACCTATCTTACTGTCGAACACAACTGATTTTGTGTGGCTTCAATATTTGTGCTCGCATCTGTCATTTTCTTTATATGTTGCTCTACTAGATCATGATGGTCATTAAAAGATTCTACCCTCTGTTTTAAATCTGTAATGTTACTGTTAACTTCATAACTTACTTGTTTTTTAATGTCATTCAATTTTTCGTCGATGTCAGTGCGAAAATTTTTGGCTAAGTCGTTGAAATTTTGTGAGACCACGTTTTGTAAATCCTTAAATACTTGTTTTTGTCCTTGTTTCATTATATTTAGATCTCGTGTGACGGTGTTCAGATCCTGTGCCAAACTATCAATTTTGGTATTCATATCTTGTTTCATATCACTGAATTTTGTGTTTATTCTATCTAATTCCGTGTGTATGTTAGATAATAACTGCCATAGCAGTGTGTCAGTTGTACTACTGTGGTTGCTGTCGCCTGTTCTTTCCAGGTTAATGATTGTGTTGTGCCCAAGTGGTGTTTGTAACGTGTTGTCAAGATTCATATTTGTATTGCTCTCCAATGTTTCATTCATGAGCGGTGTGTCACTTAGGAGATGCGTAACACTGTCTCGTCAATTGCAAACATTGTGTCATCAAGGTTATTCTGCTGTGGAGAGTCGCTATCATTTGTCACACCTGTGACACTCATCTCTGACCTACTTAAATCTTCTGCAGGAGGCATGGTTTACATCAATACAGATAATTAAACATAAATAAATTACATTTTGGCTTTGTATGGAATACAAGTATGTACATAATCTTACAAACATTACAGATTTTTTTAACCAAATTTTGCATTAGCGAATGATGTCACCTGAAATTGAAAAGATTAGACACAACATCTGAATACATCAGCAAACAAGCCCAAGCACACACATACTAACAGACGAACGTCTAAAGTAACACACTAAAAACAAACCTACAGACTTCTCACGTTACGACTGTATGCAGAGTGTGTGTATGACTTTGGCTTCACGTAAACACGTCATGCAGTTGGAAGTGCATCTAACCCTTTCCTAGGTGATAGTGTTTGGTTGCCATGTGGTTTTGTGTACACAACAACCAGTCATGAATAGTCCTTGACCGACGTATCAGTTAGTCAATTATGTTTTCTCAAAAATATTTTCATCACACTTGCGTAAATCTAATGATAACATTTGCGTTAAAATTAGGCTGATGTTGTTTATGCATGTTCGGCCAAGTAGAAATGTCTTCTTTCTTCTTCTGCTCCTGGCTGGACCAGCTGAAATAAAATATCTTATGCTATCTAATTTCCTTTCAATAGTACTGTAAGGTACATGTGTTTTATAAATATGCAGTTTACTTACTCATTACTTATAGATATATGTTTACTGCTTAGAATGAAATGCTCTGAAGTCCTGATGAGCGGAAATCCCAATGATTATATTTGTTTCTGGGTTCTGCATCAGGTATGCACTGGGATGCGGTATGTAGACAATTACATATGGACTGTCGTACAGCAGACGCCACTTCACATTGTCCCTCTTTAGTCCAGAGGATTTGTGGTGAGTATGCAATTGTACTTGCATGCCTACCTTGAATTCCTGCTTTCGTTTAATAGTATTAGAGTAGTATCTGTTTCTTGCATTAACATGCTGCATCAGAGTGGTTAGTACTTCTCTTACCTTTTCATTGCGCGATAGCTGCTGAAATGAAATCTTTGGCAACAGATTGCTCCACTCATTTGATTCTTTGCGGTCAAACATAAGCTCTTTAGGTGTATGGGTTGTGTCATATATATTGAGGTTGTTGTGAACTTCTTCCAATAGTGACAAATAACTTAGACAATAGGAATGCTGTGCGGGTACATATGTCCTCATGAATCTGTTCAGTTCTCTGAAAATTCGTGGAGTAGGATTAGATTGCGGGCTAAACTTCGAGCTAAAGAACCACTACTTGTTGGATGTGGACCATTGATGTTCATACTTACAGTCTCCACAGGTTTAATGGGTAGAATGGAATGTAGATCTGTCTTTGAAGACAGGTTCTGAGGTTTAGATTTCTGACAAGATATGCATGTTTTAAGCACATTGTGAAGTTTTCGTCTCATATTAGCGGAATAACACTATGTACTAAGTTTTGCAAGGCATTTCTTCGTTCCAAAATGTCCTCAAACTAAGTGTGTGTTCCCAATTAAGTTGTGTTCAAAGTCCTTGGGAATATATACACACCAGTTAGAACCATCAGGATGACGACGATAGAATAACACATTATTATATATCAGATAATGGCTAGATAGTGAATGGTGAGGTTGATATATGACTAAAGGTCTTACCTTGTTCTGGATCAGACTTTAGTAAAGCTGCCATATTTCTACACAAATCAATGTAATATTGTTTATCCTGCATTAGGAATATTCTAAAGTTGTTCACGTTTTCAAGATCAGTGTTACAATCATTCATACCTTGTCGAAGACGACACAAAGCATCAGCAATGATGTTTTCTTTGATTTTAATGTATACAATCCTAAATGAGTAATTCTGCAGAGATAAGCCCAGCGTGATAATCTAGGATGAGCTAACTTAAATGTTAACAAAAATGTCGGAGCTTGGTGGTCAGTATAAATTTTCGTGTGTTTACAATACAAACAGTAGTTAAACCTTTTGAGCCCAGAGAATCGAAAGAGTTTCAAGTTCAGTGGTTGAATTTGTATGTTCACATTCACTTAAAGTAGGGCTTGAAAATACAAAGATTTTTACCTGTTTCTCTACCCCATTCTTAACTACTTGAAATAGGCAACAACCCAAGTCAATGCATGATGCATCACACGTCATACAAAAATCTAAACTAAAGTCTGGATGGTCCAAAATGTTTGCATTCACCAGAGCATGCCTTATGTTATCAAAACCTGCTCAGACCGGATCCATACCTGATTCTTCTTAAGTAAATCTAGGAGATGCATAGTTATTGTGATGGGAAACGTCGAAAGAACGAACAAGAGTCCCAGAAATGACTTCAGTTGCTTTTAGTGCAAGGACTAGGAAAATTCCTAATGGCGTCCAAGTCATCTGGATCAGGTCATATACCTTGTGCATTAATTATGTGTCCAAGACACCTAATCTCACTACAAGCAGATTTTTACTTCTTTACGTTAGCTCTTATACCAGCTTGTGCAAATTTCTCCAGAATCTTTTAAAGTGTGTCAAGATGTTCATTCCAAGTCTTATAAGCTATCAAAAGAACATCGACATAATGTGTAACAGTCTCAACTAACTCGTCACCAAGCACAGTATCCAAAGCAGTAATAAATATCTGTACTGACGATCAGTCCGAAAGGGAGAACACAGAAATGATAAGTTCGCCACCCAAATATGACAGCAGTATATTTTCTGGAATTAGGAGTGATTGCTACTTGCGAAAACGAATTTGTCAAGGCGATCATGGAAAAAAACTTAACATCTAAAAATTTCTGTAATTGTTCCTTTAAATTTTCTGGTTTAGTACGAATAGGTAGTATAATTTCGTTTATGCCACGTGCATCCAACACCACTGTAATATTTCTGTTAGGTTTCTTGACAACAATTAATGGATTATAGTAGGGAGATGTGGAAGGTTCCATGATCTTCCACTCTAACATCTGTTTAAGTTCTTACCATACCGCAGGTCGTTGAGATGGTGGTATATTATAGATTTTGTGATAGAAAATTTCGTGAGGCTTGACTTCAATTTTATAAACATATGTCTTAATGATACCTGGTCATTTAGTAAAGACATGTATATACTTAGATATTACTTGATATAGCTCATTGTATTCATCATATGTAATAGCAGTGGTTTCACTAAACTTATGGCTAATCAATGTTTTAAAATCATCATATTCTGTATCAGGTGCGAGTATCTGTGTGTTTGCTTCGTCGCGCTCTTGCAGAAATTGAATTTTGTACTCAGTACAATACTTGTCATGTCTGAGGGTCCTGGTACCCAAGTCAATCGTAATTTCAATGTCCTTATGTCTAAGGAAACATTCTCGTTTCAAGAAGTCAGTAATGCTGTCCTTCCCACATAACATATATAAACCTATGATACAATTAGTAACTAAATTCTGGACCATAAGGAATGGCCATGTGCTGTTCCATTACGTATCTTAATGGTCACAAAGACGTGTTTCGTAACTCTACTAGACCTATTACCTACGGCAGGTAATATCTTACACTTTTGAACAGGAAACTCTGGCACGGACTCAAATTCAGTCATTTTCTTATAGAAATTACACGACAAAACACACAAAGCCGCTCCTGTGTCCAAGACAATACTGGTTGGAATACTTACTACTATACCAGTAGTTGTAGCTAAATCTATTTCATTGCTAGATGAACGACATTGTGTATTTACCTGCAATAGTTCATCAGGTAAGCTCTCATCATGATTGCAGTGGTAGTTACTTAAATCTGTTTACTACATAATCATCGTGTTGTTCATAAGTGGGTGTATCAAGCAATGATTTGCTACTGAAGTCGCCTCCCAAACCTTCTTCAGCCACGACCTGGGGCACAGTAATGACTGTCTTTAGTTTGACGTTGTCGTAATTGGTGCTGGTGATGATACTGGTGGAGATGGAGTTTCACTTGACACTTGTATTATGTTTACGTTAGGGAATTGTGTATTCCACTCTCCAATCTGTTGTGGCTTTTGTGTTTGAAGACCTTGACTTACCTGCTGATTGGTGGGTAAAGCCCAATTTTAATTTTGTACAGGCCGTGGCGCCATTTGCCACAGACCTGTGTTGATGTTGTACTGAGGTGGTGGACCAGAATTTTGGTACGCATTACCGCAGTTACTGTTTCAGTTTTGCTGTTGATTTTGTACAGGCTGATAATTGTTTCTGTTTTTGTTCGAGTTTTCGTTGTTTCCGTTTCTGTTATTTCCATTATTGTTGTTGTGGCACGTCTTGTGTTGGTTGTCGCTTGTTGTGTTACGATTATTGTGCATAATGAGGTGTGTCTGCTGATTCTGGTACTTGTATTCGTTTGCTGAAGGAACCTGTTGATTCTGCTGCTGTATGTAACCGACAGCAGCCGGGGCGCTAGGATTAAGATGGCTGGCCTGTGCGTTTGGCATGCCACTATCGTAAACAATGTGGCAGCTGGTTTGCAGTGCAGAACGTTGATTTTCGCATAACATATCAACAGAATCAAGCACAGTCAGAAAATATTCTGCATCAATGTCTGGGATGTGCAGTAACTTCTTTTTAATGTTAACCCTCAAACGGAGTTGTGGGGTCCTTTTTGATACCAGTCAAACTGTACATACGTGCCATTTACTCTGCTGGTCATTCTATTGTTGGTTGTTCTACATACCTTCTCAGCAGTTGATAGTGAACCTCCTGACGAACTAGCAACATTGTCGAATTGTTCTCTTTCTCAGTGCACAGTTGTAAAGTTTGGTTGGTGCCATTATTGACTCCACGACATAGTAAGTGTTTCTGTTTGCCCTAGGTCAAAAGTTTACTCATCAACGAAATGTCATTTTGTTTTTAGGCTTAGTCAGTGTTTTCAGTGTTACTATGACTTCGAGCTCTGATTCACATATGTCAGTGCTCGATCCAAGTTTCCCAGACTTTGTGAGAAAAACGCTAGAAGAACTAGAAGAGGGAGAAGAGGGTAGTGATGCAAATGATCTGGACGACGAAAATGACCTTTCTTACAACAGTGAACATGAAACTGCTTCAGAACAAAGTCGTGACTCTAGTGAATCAGATAAATTAGAGGGAAATAAACATAGAAGGGAATCAGCTAGTTTCTTTGGCAGAAATAGGTATAAGTGGTCCACCCTAGAACCTCAAAGGAATGTGAGAATACCAGCCCAGAACTTGATAATAAAAGTTCCTACATTGAAAGGCCGTGCAAGCCGATTGGGAGACTCATGCAGTCCATTGGAAGCGTGGGAGTGTTTGTTTACCAGAGATATGTTAGAAGAAATTGTGAGTCATACCAATGTGAAAATTTCTTCATATCGATCAAAATTTTCTGATCAGCAGCGCACAGAACTACGAGACATGAATGTCAATGAACTTAGGCCACTATTTTGATTATTATACTTCAGTGCCATTTTCAAATCTAATCATGAAATCTGGAGTCTCTGTTTGCAACAGACGGCACTGGAAGAGATATTTTCCGCGCCACACTATCCATGAAGAGAGTGCTGATATTGCTTTACTGCCTAAGATTTGATGACATAACTAGCAGAGATGAGAGGAAGAAAAATGACAATGCAGCAGCGATTTCTTGGATTTTCGATAGAATGGTTCACAATTCTCAGGCATCTTATAACATATGTTGACATGCATGTGTGGATGAAATGCTGGTTGGTTTTCGGGGAGATGCGCATTTAGGGTTTATATGGCTAGTAAACCAGCGAAATATGGGCTGAAAATAATGATTTTAGCTGATGCTCAAACAAATTACCTTCTGTATGCCTTTTTATACACTGGAAAAGACAGTGATGGCGTTGGCTTGACACCAGAAGAAAAGAAATTTCAGAAACCTACTCAATCTGTCCTGAGACTAGCGAAGCTCATTTACGGTACAAACCGCAACATTACAGCTGACAACTACTTTGGCTCTATTGCATTAGTTTCGGAGTTGAAAAAAAGAAAGTTGACATATGTTGGTACATTGAGGAACAACAAAAAGGAAATCCCACCCGAATTCCAGCTATCTAAGAGGCATGTGGAAGGTTCAACACTTTATGGCTTCACAAATGACAGAACATTGATTTTTATGTCCCTGTCATTTTGATTTCCAGTATGCATCATTCAAAAAGAACAGATCCAAAAACAGGAAAAGTAGAAATAATTTCCTTTTGCAATAGCACAAAAGGTGGTGTAGACTCTCCTGGCCAGAAGTGTGCTATGTAAAGCACAGGCAGACGAACACGCAGATGGCCTCTTGCTGTAGTTTATGCAGTTCTGAACATACTCGGAGTTAACTCGTATGTAACACAAACGTCCTGCAAGAAGTACATACCTATTTCCCGGTTTGAATTCATCAAGACACTTGCCAGGCAGCTTACTGAACCCTATCTCAATGAGAGGCTGATGAATGGCAGACTACCAAATGAACTAAGAGTAACAATCTCAGGACTTTTGAAGAAACCTCTACCAAAATCACAAATATCCACTCTGGATTCAAAGAGGAACTGATGTGCTCTTTTTCCACGTGCCAGTGAGAAAAAGACAAACCAGTACTGTATCTGCCACAGTCACCCAGTTTGCCAAACCTGTCGTTCGGTTGTCTGTGAAGAGTGTGGAGAGGAGAATGCGGGTGATTATTGACGATTTGTGAAAAACTCGGTATCAATTCATATTTGATGTTCATTACATACAGCTAATTTTTCAAACGCTATATATTTATCTCACAGCAATCTATTACTGTTTCGTGTTTTTTTCTGATATAATAAACTAGTCTGAATTTTTATATTGCATTTCATTTCTATGTTAAGTAGTGTTGCATAAACTTGTTTTCCTTTTGTGATTTTTATACAGATTTTTTTAGTTTAACTGAAGTTTTGTGTTGTAACATAGGCAATTAAGGAATTTATAAATAAATATTTCTAATGAAAGTAAAGTAAATTAATTTTAGTGGATAAAATTGAGTGGTATCCTTTTGTACCCCACAACACCATTTATGACACTAAGAAGTCACCACTTCATTTGAGGGTTAAAAGGCTACTGGCTTTCAGTGCACAGAGTATATCACACGTAGCTACAGGTTCACCAAGAAAGTGTCCCACATTCAAATACTTCTCAAAATATCGGCGCAAATTGCCATGTTTAGCATTGAAAGGCTGTGGTTCTACAACCTGTTCCCTTAGTCGGTGTTGTACCGACTGCGACCAAAATTTGGCCAAGAAAGCTCATTCAGGTTGCTCATATGTCACCCATATGTCAGCTTCATTATATGCCCAGACAGCTGCGTCACCCTGGATGTAGTCTACAACAGAAATTCTATTTCAGTCACTCCTTGCTCCTGGGAACGATTTATAAATGCTTTCAGAAAAATTACAGGATGTACAGTAACTTTTTATGGGATGAAAGGTCGAAATTGCCAATGTTTAATCAGACTTTCTTCTTCTTTGGCCCTGAAATGTCGTTTGCTTTCACTGTAATTATTGTAGTGATCGGCTGGTGAATAGAAAGGAATGTACTGCCCATAAACGCCGCAATTGTAATTAGGTGTCATGTATGTGGGTGTGTACTGTTGGTGCTGTGAGGTGTGTGTTGTGTATGGAGGATACTTGTCATACAAGTATCTGTTTTCACTATCAAAGCGAGCATTTTGATTGTTAGCATTACTACACTCCAGTCATATGTCATCATTTAGTTGTTTCTGTTGTGCTGCGTTGAATTTAGCTTCATCAAATATGACATGTTTATTATTTTTGACAAATTCGGTTACTGTGTTGTGCACAACAGTTGGTAATTTTTCCTCTATACATTGGTCGAAATATTTGTTTTTCTGATCAATCCAGTCATGAAATTCTTTATTTATGTTGGCAAAATTGTTGTCAGTGTGTCATTGCAGTTTGTCTGTAAGTTGTTTATCCATAGTGTTAATATTTGACATGAGTGGCAACAGCTTTGCGTTTAAATGTTTGACTTGAGTTGGAATATCTTTTACGTAATTTGTGGTTTTTTCCTGCTGTAAGTTCAATTCGGAAAATTTTGAGTCATGTTCGGACACTTGTCTGCTCCGTCACATTTTAATCTTGTCTACTCCTTCCCACAAAGTATCATTACAGCCTTAATATCGTCATGTCGCATTTTTAAAACTACATGTGTTCGTCAATTTCTTTTTTGTTTTGAGTCATTTTATTTTGACTTCAGTTATCTGATTTTGTATTGATGTCATGTAATTTTTGTTTTCAGTCATCTGCTTGATAATAGCGCCAAACATGCTGGCAGTATTTATCAACTGACACTGCTCTGTCCCTGCCACGTCGTTTGACATGACTTCACAGACAAGAACGGGCTCTGAGATGGATTTAGCTATTTGACTAGTAGTTGGCCTATTTACGAAATTTCCGTCACTTGGCATGTTAACTGCTGATTAATAGTTACTATTGGCATTCACTCTGGAGTCACTGTCAATGTTTTGTACAATGGTGAAATAATTAACATTAATGTCTGCTTGCCATTTTGTGTTGCATATGACACAATTCGACCATTTTGTGGAATGGTATGAGTGTATTGTTGTAATAAACAGCATGATAAAAATAATATGGAATATGTGATCTTGTGTAAAAATGACTGCTACAGTTATGGAAAATTTTGAAAAAGCTGAAAGCACTTGGACCAGTGTGCTAATGTAAAAATGCGTTGTCTTATCTTGAATACAAGTATGCAGTGTAGATTCCAGGTTTCATCAACAATTCCAATGGTTCGTCTTTTTGTTTGGTCTTTCCAAATATTCAATGGCAGTGGCTCACCGGATAAGATCCCATTATACACACAACAACAAAAAAACAATGTAGCAAATACAATAAAATCTCCAGACATGAAGTCGCCAGTTTGAATTTACCATGGCTATTCCGGTCTGCTTTGAGGATATCAGAGAACAGACAAATAATAATAAGTAATGATAATAGTGTATGATCAGTTTGTATAAACTTTGGGCGCTTGTAATGGCTTTTAGCATAAGGTTCGTTCATAGTAAATTTGACCATGAGTGATTTTTCTGGAAATATTTCTTTATTGGACTTCGTTGATTGAATAATTCCAAAGATTTGGTTTGTGTTGGACCACTGACAATATTTGTTACATGGAACTTTAGCCATGTCAAGACGCCATTTAATTGGAACGGTACCTTGCAACAGAAATGAAACACAAGATTAAAAAATATCACTGTATTCACAAAATATTATAATAAACTAAATTACATAGACACATTCATTCTGTTCCTGTGTGCAACTGTGAGTACACCTAGTGAGACTGTGTCTCAATAAGATAAAATTATGGCGGTGCATCAAATAATTGTCTGCAGCAATGACAGATATACATCTAATCTGGACATTTCCAATAACAAAAGAAGTGCCATATTCTCGGTAAGACAACTGAACTGTGTAATTACTCTAATGTTTCAGCTGTTGCACGCCACTATCGATACAACCACTTATACTAATTAACATCTTAAGTAATTCTTTATTTATATTCTCAACTTATATCTACGTTTTTGCAATATGTCCACGCCCATTCTGCAAATGTGCCTATAAAAATGTCAGATCTCTTAATTGGGCAGGTACATGTGAATATTTAAAAAGGGAAATGGGTAGGTTAAAGTTAGGTATCATGGGAATCAGTGAAGTTCGGTGGCAGAAAGAACAGGACTTCTTGTCAGGTGAATACAGGAGTATAAATAAAACAGCAAATACGGGCATTGCAGGAGTAGGTTTAATAATGAATAAAAAAAATATGAACACAGATAAACTACTATGAACAGCAGAGTAAATGCATTATTACAGTCAAGATAGACACAAACCCTATGCCTACCACAATAGTACAACTTCATATGCCAACTAGCTCCACAGACGATGAAGAGATTGAAGAAATGTATGATAAGATAAAAGAAATTATTCAGATAGTTAAAGGAGCAGAAAATTTAATAGCCATGGGGAACTGGAATTCAATAGTAAGAAAAGGAAGAGAAGGAAAAGTAGTAGGTGAATGTGGACTGGAGTAAGGGATGAAAGAGGAAGTCGCCTGGTAGAAGTTTGCATAGAGCACAACACAATCATAGCTAATACTTGGTTTACGAGTCATGAAAGAAGGTTGTATGTGTGGAAGAGGCCTGAAGACACTAGAAGGTTTCAGATAGATTATATAGTAGTAAGACAGAGATTTAGGAACCATGTTTTAAATTGTAAGCCATCTCCAGAGGCAGATGTGGACTCTGACCACACTTTATTGGTTATGAACTGTAGATTAAAACTGAAGAAACTGCAGGTAGGAATTTAAGGAGAGAAGACTTGGATAAACTGAAAGTACCACAGGTTGTAGAGAGTTCCATGGAGAGCGTTAGGGAACGATTGATAAGAACAGGGAAAGAAATACAAGGAAGTGGAAAATTGCTAAGCAGGGATGGCTAGAGGACAAATGTAAGGATGTAGAAGCATATATCACTAGGTGTAAGATAGATACAGCCTACTGGAAAATTAAAGAGATCTTTGGAAAAAAGGGAACCACCTGTATGAATATTAAGAGCTAAGATGGAAAGCACATGTTGGCAGGTGTGAAAAATACTGAACTATCAGTTTAATAAGTCACAGTTGCAAAATATTAACCCAACTTCCTTAAAGACAAATGGAAAAACTGGTAGAAGCTGGCCCCTGGGAAGATCAGTTTCGCTTTCATAGAATTGTTGGAGCAGGGGATGCAATAGTGACCCTATAACTTATCTTAGAAAATAGGTATGTAGCCTTAGAGAAAGATTTTTGACAATGTTGACTGGAATACTCTCTTTAAAATTCTGTAGGTGGCAGGGGTCAAATACAGAGAGCGAAAGGCTATTTACAATTTGTACAGAAACCAGATAGCAGTTAAAAGAGTTGAGGGACATTAAAGGGAAGCACTGATTGAGAAGGGAGTGAGGCAGGGTTGTAGCCTATCCCCAGTGTTATTCAGTCTGTATATTGAGCAAGAAGTAAAGGAAAGAAAAGAAAAATTTGGAGTAGGAATTAAAATCCATGCATAAGAAAAAAATCTTTGAGCTTTGCTGATGACATTGTAATTCTGTCAGAGAGAGCAAAGGACCTGGAAGAGCAATTGAATGGAATGGACAGAGTTGAAAGGAGGATATAAGATTATAAGATGAATGTCAACAAAAACAAAACGAGTATAATGGAATGTAGTCAAATTAAATCAGGTGATGCTGAGGGAATTAAATTATGGAATGAGACACTTAAAGTAGTGGATTAGTTTTGCTATCTGGGAAGCAATATAACTGATAGTGTAGAGAGGATATTAAATGGAGACTTGCTATGGCAAGGAAAGCGTTTCTGAAGAAGATAAATTTGTTAAGTTCGATTATAGATTTAAGTGTCAGGAAGTCCTTCCTGAAAGTATTTGCGTGGAGTGTAGCTATGTACAGAAGTGGAACATGAACAATGAATAGTATAGACAAGAAGAGAATAGTACCTTTCAAAATTTGGTACTACAGGAGAATGCTGAAGATTAGATGGGTGAATCACGTAACTAATGAGGAGGTACTGAACAGAATTGGGGTGAAGAGGAATTTGTAGTACAATTTGACTAGTAGAATGGATCGGTTGGTAGGACACGTTCTGAGGCAACAAGGGATCACCAATTTAGTATTGGAGGAAGCGTTGAGGTTAAAAATCGTAGAGGGAGACCAAGAGATGAATAAACTAAGCAGATTCAGAAGGATGTAGGTTGTAGTAGTTACTTGGAGATAATGAGGCTTGCAGAGGATAGAGTAGCTTAGAGAGCTACATCAAACCAGCACATTTAAGTGACTACAAACTAAATACATGTATATAGAATTCAATCTTCAATGTTAATACTAACCTCTAACTGTTTGAAACATCTATTTTTTATTAATTTTACTATATTTACATTGATTTGCCTGAACCCTTCATTCATGGTGTTTTAGGCCAAATACGTTGTGATTTTTTCCACTGTGTACAAACTCCAGGGATTGCTTGATGAGAGGATATGGAAAAAAGGTCCAATGAACTTGTACCTGGAAATGCAAGGTTCCCATGCAAGAGGCTATTAGTCAATCATACATTGTTACAGAGATAGCAGTCTAATATGTACTGTACCAAGCAGCCACAGTTACAGTGTGTGTTGAAAATGGTTTCCACATGCACAGATACATGTGTGTACATGTCATAGCACTTTCTGCTTCAAATGTCCACATGAGCCAGCCTGAATCCAGACAGTGTCAAAGCCAGCATGAATACACAGCTCTAGTGTCTCGACATCTGGAATGGGCTCTGCATACGCTATACTTTTGAGATGGCTCCATAACCAGAAATCGCATGGGTTGAAATCCGGTGAACAAGCAGGCCATGCAGTTGGACTCCCTCGTCCAATCCTTTGACCAGGGAAGACACGCTTGAGATGCATCCGGGTGAAGTGGGCTGGAGCACCATCATCTAAGAGCCACATTCCCTTTGAATCACCAGTGGCACTTCTTCCAGCAGGGGAAAAAAGCCACCTGCAAGAAACGCTGATAGTTCCAGCCTGTTAGGCGATATTGAAGGAAGACTGGTCCCAATATACAGTCATCAATTATCCTGGCTCTCTCATTCCTGCTGCACTGCTGCTGATGATTCACTGTCACCAAACCATCAGCGTTCTGTATACTATCCCACAAATGACCGTTAAGAAAGTTGAAGGTACCACTCTGCGTAAAGATGGCCTCAACTATGAATAGAATAGGTGACACAAATCCCAGAATCATGGTTCCCTGGTGAAAATCAGTGGCAAAACTGCTCCGGATATGGAGAGTGTGTTGCTAGAAATTCCTGCACACGCTGTAAGTGATAAGGGTAGTAATAACTGTCATGGAGAATGTTTCACATAGTCGTCTGCCTTATCCTGTACTGGAGGGCCAACTGGCTTGTACTGATACGGCAGTCACCTTCCACAGTGTTAATTACATTTTCCTTCAAGTCTGGTGTCAGAACATTTCGAGAACGTCCTTTACGATTTCCTGCATCTTGAAACAACCCTGTCTCAGACAAATGGCGAAGCACTGTTGCAAAGAATTGAATGCTGTGGTTGTGGCAACGTTATAGGTCTCCCGATAGAACCTTGCTGCCCATCGCCGATTGCCATTTGCCTTTCTGTAACCAAAAAGCATGTCAGGAAGCTCTCGATTCAAATACGAAACCATTGTTTACAACGCTGTATCTCATCCACTACAAGGTGAGTAAGCAAGAGAAGTGGATGTGACAGAATGTTATCACTTACTACAGCAGGAGAAGGTGCTAGGGCATGACGTATCGGGAACAGTGCCTCCCTCTTGGAGGAAACCGTGCACACTGTAACTGTGGCTGTATGGTACAGTGTGTATTAGACTGCAGTCTCTGTAACAAAGTATGACTGAATGAATGATCTCCAGCTTGGAAAACATGCATTTCTCGGCAGAAGTTCACTAAACCTTTTTTGTTCCATATCCTAGAGTTTGTACACAGTGGAAAAAATTACCCTCTATATTCTGACACACAGGTGTCTGCCAGTTATTGGGTACTACAGACAGAATGCATTTACATTTGGTGTGTCCACTTTCTTAAATGGTCCATTATATACATATTCAAACTTCCTTATTTCATTGTTAATTTCACTAGACTGTTAATGCGTTTTCACAAGTACCAGAGCCCTTACTATGAATTTTGACATCTTAATTTTTTCGTCGTGATGAAGAATTCCTGTCTCAACTCGCTTTTGCATCTTTTCTCTGAACAGTGTCTTTTTCATAATGATACCAAAGTCATCTCGATGAGGAAATTGTAGTAGCTCCTTTACCAAAACCTTAGATCATATTTCTTTCAACACCTCTCCCAGAGTGAAACCAGTGTTCTCTTTTATTAGCGAATTCATGATTTCTTTGAAATCACCGACATACATTCCTCACCGTTTCTGGTTCCTATTAGAACAGGACCCCACTGTCGTCTTATCTCCTCTGTGTACCATGCTGTGAGCTTCTTGATGGATGGTACTTGTTGCTTGGCCTGTCCTTCTCGCCATTACTTTGAGCAAAATAGCGCTCAATAATCCGGGCATATCATCTTTGGTTTCCTCATATTGTGAAAATAGTGTCTAAGGATTTCTTTATATACCATCTTTGATGCAGCTTTACTCAACACACACAATTTTATATATTTGGAAAATACATCTTTGGCCACAAATAAATAAACACAACCTCCCATAGCCTTCGGTAGGAGACCGAAAATGTCCAAGGCCACGATTTCTGATACTTCTTTAGCTTTTACTGTCTGCACTGGCCCTCGAATCGTTGCATTTGCCACTTTAGATTTTTGGCAGAAGTCACATGATTTTACCCTTTGTGCAATCTGATGGACCATGTTGTAGGAAGTTAGACATTCAGGCATTTTTTTCTATATTTTTCTTTGCCCCACAATGTCCCTATGCGAAGTGATAATAATCAGTTATTACCTTTATCTGCTGTGAGGGCCAAAGCACTGACCATATTTCTGAACTACTTCTCTTCTTCAAGTATTATATTTCCTAATAAATAATTTATGAGGCTAAGTGATTCAGACAGAATGTCCAGCTACTTCCCTTCTGCATGACACAGTCTATCATAACCTTTAGTATTTTCAACTAGTTGCCATGTGGGATTAGCCGAGCGGTCTAAGCGCTGCAGTCATGGACTGTGCAGCTGGTCCCGGCGGAAGTTCGAGTCCTCCCTCGGGCATGGGTGTGTGTGTCTGTCCTTAGGATAATTTAGGTTAAGTAGTGTGTAAGCTTAGGGACTGATGACCTTGGCAGTTAAGTCCCATAAGATTTCACACACACATTTATTTTCAACTAGTTAATCCCTAGGGCGATTTTGACACTTAATTCTTACGAAACAAGAAATATATAATTAGAACAGCTGTCTTTGTGTCTTAAAATCTAACAACATTTGGTATGTTATAGGTTTGCTTCTCTTTCCTGTAACACCTATAACCTTAACACACACCACCAGCATTATTTCAACTCCTGGCGTGTGTCTGAGCATTTCGAAACAGATGTTCAAAATGGAGTTTATTTGCGCTTCTGTGTCCAAGAGCAAAAACATTTCCTGTCAATAAATTTTAATGTGGACAACGGTTTACATCCTAGTTTTCTCCTTCCACTCATATTCTCATAATAAATCCTCTTCAATTGCAAGGTCTTGCCATGATGTCTGTCCCATCTTTATACCGAAAGTTTTATCTGGTGGGTTCTTCCTCCACTTCAACCTTACATGCTGGTCTGCTTTCTCTCATAGCCCAACATCTATGTATTCTAATACTGCAGCATCCTTTTCTTTATGCCCCTTGCCTACAGTTTCGGAAAATTTCTCTTCTACTAAATCTGAAGTATTCTTTAGCTCGAACTGATACGAAGAATTCTGCTGTTAGACTGTATATTTCTTGCGCTTTTTCATCTTCTTCTCTTAACAATCAATCCAAATCATATTTATAGCTTTTCTGAAGGATTAATTTCCTAAAGTTCTACAGGTTTTCTCAATGGACTTACCAATTTTGGAATCTGTTTTACAGTGCCATCATTTACAAAATTGAATGGTGTCTAAATTTCTCTTTTGCTGGGGCAACATACAAAATTTAAAAAGTAAGTCCAGTCATTTGTATGCCTGATGCAACAGTTCTGTTTGGTTTCGTATTTTCTTCTCTGCTTTAACAGGACAATCAATTATTTTTTATCGATATTGTTGCTTGTTTCGGATTGGATGGAAAATATTTAATTTGGATAAGGCACAAAATATATGGTTAATCGAACTTTGTCATCGAAACACAAAGTTGATTGAGAGTTGAATCCTAGGCAGAACATTGCCCTACTTTTCATACACAGTTACACTTCTTACCTTACACACTAACCTGTGCATTTTGGATTCTAATCAGCGGTCATAACAGCAGGCAATCTCAGCCAGACCCGACGAGAGCATTTATCATTTATTGTGAATTATTCCCTGGAAAAAATTTAACTAATTTTGTTAATATCCATTGTCAGCTCTGAAGAAGCAAATTTTGTTATATTGATCAGAAGGAACTGCGAACACCTTGAAATTCTAACCTGAAACTGATTGTAGCAAACTTTAGATGAATTTACTCACTTGCTGTCCTACCGAAAAGTTAGTTGTGTGAATGAAATTTTATTTCTTTGTGTATTCAGATGCAAGATGGAAACGTAAACTGAACTTTTATTACTCTTAGCGCACATGCTATTGATGTAATGTTATTGTTATGTACAGTGACCAAGAATGCACTGAATTGGTGTTAACGTTCAATAATTCTTTTCAGCAGCTGTATCATTAAATGAACCATAATTTTTTTTAAAGATTGGCCTATAAAATGTGACTATATTGTCTTTTCGCTAACAGAGCTACTCTGAAGGAGCAAATAACATCGTAACATAAAGGTGTATAGAATGAAAAGATTTCGTCTTTACGCCATGCTAATGATTCACTTTGATATCACCTACATACATTCCTCGCTGTTTGTGGTTCCTTTTAGAACAGGAACTCCACAGTCGTCTTATCTCCTGTGTGTACTATGCTGCTGGGTTGCTTTCGTTATAGACCACCTTTGATGAAGCTTTACTTATCAGACACGACTTTATATATTTAGAAAATACATCTACAGCCACAAATAGATAATCAAAACTCTCCATTGTCTTGGGTTGTGGAGCAAAAATGTCCAAGGCCACGTTTTCTAATACTTTTTTTAGCATTTATTACCTGCACTGGCCCTCGAATCGTTGCATTTGTCACTTCTGACATTAGGCAGAAGTCATATGATTTTACCCTTTGTGCAACCTGATGGTCCATGTTTTGGATGTTAGACATTCAGATTTTTTTCTGTATTTTTCTTTGCCCCACAGTACCTGTGTGCTAGGTGATAAAAACCAGACATTGTCTCCATCTGTTGTGAGGGCCAACGCACTCACCACATTTCTGGATTACTTATCTTCATCAAGTATAATATACCTTAATAAATAATATGACAGAATGTCCAGCGACTTCCTTTCGTCAACACACGGGGAAGTCAGCACTCGTGCATTCCATACACTACAGTTTGGTTGGCACTTAGGCGTACCCTCCAAAGCTATCCGTACAAAATCCATTGGCATCATGAACTGTTACCTGGCGATTTAGTGAAGCGGAGGGCATTTGCGGTGTGGTCGTTTCAAAAGATGGCGGAAGATGACGATTGGTTGAGTAACGTGTTGTGGACCGACGAAGTTCATTTTACTCTCCGAGGGTCTGTCAACGCCTACAACTTCAGAATTTGGGCTACTGAAAATCCTAGAACTGTCGTGGAAACTCCATTACACGACGAGAAAGTCACGGTATGGGTTGGATTTACCACATCTACCGTTATCGAGCCTTTTTTCTTCGAGAAAATGCGTGATTCTGGTTTTGTAACTGCTACCGTGACAGGTGAGAGGTACGCCGATATGTTACAGAATCTCATCATCCCTAGCCTGGCTGATAAACACCTGCTGGAACATATGATGTTTATGCAGGATGGTGCTTGTAACACAATGGAATATTAAATCACAATGTCTATACAGTAATACATAAACAAGATTAAACATGTAAGAAAATGCACACCTATATCATAAGTTTACCAAAAATTCTGTGTTGCAGAAAGACAATATACCAATTAGCACATCAAACCGAAAATAACTAATCCTCGCTGCGCATCAGAAGATCTCTGGTTTACCGGCATCTGTGAGCAGGGTAAGCAATGTGTAACTAACCTGTTTCTACGGGTTATTACGTTATTATTGGAAATGGAAATACTTATTGCTTGTGAAATTAACGTGAGAAGATTAGGGTCGCCACCGACTCTAACCACACAATTAATCAAATGTTGGGCCGAGCCGGAAAATAAATTAATTTGATCACAGACCAAAAACTCATAAAAATGCATACGTCTGGATGTCGCTCATAGGGGATGCGATGCAATTAATAGTATTGCCCGCGCACTGTTCACGAGAATCAAACATTTGAAATAAAATAGAAAATGCATGAACACTGCATAAAATCAGCTCCCAGCAACAAACCTGAAAATAAGACTTAATCTAAAGCATATATTTTAAAATAAAAGGGGAAACTAATCACTGGACCTGTGCGTAAGGAAATGCGTTGGATGTGCTAACGGGAAATGGCTTAGGTGCAAAAACGTAATCTCGGAATACAAGAGAAAATGGTGAATAAAATCATTTATTCCTAAGACATGGATGTGAGGCATGTACACAATTCCTGATAACATTAATTCCTAAAACATTAAAGTAAAGTATCGATGCATTCACCGTTATAATCTACACCTAAAATCATTGGTGTGAATCATTCATACAACTGCTGTTGCCTGATAACTGATCGCAATAACTCGTGAAACGGTACACGTTTCACAGTACACCTGCGTGCCCACGTGGTTTGTGGAGATGCAATTTCTAGGTATCGTGGCTAAGCTGCAACAATATCACATCACACAATCACGAACAGTTAACATTATTTAAAAAAAACATGAGATCGGACAGTTAGTGATGATGGTAGCCCAACAAACTCTAATGTTCAACTATGTGGTTGGCTCCCCACGGACGAAAGATACATAAAGCAAGGAAAATTTACGAGAAGGCAAAGCTATTAATATTTAGAAAAATAAAAGCTTATACAGGCACAGCTGAAGGCAAAGAGACATTCATACAGGAGCGAGTCCTCACTTCTTATCGACACCTTTGTGTGGCGCTCTTCCGGCGGATCCTAAAAGAAATATCTGCCAAAGTTTTGCATTCCTTGCTGCGACAAGGCAAAGCAATCTTTCAGTGTTGAAAAGCGAGACCAAACGCTAACAGCCCTCCTCTCGCCAAGTAACAACGCGCCATACGGTCAGTCTAACTCACCCTTCTTCGACTGGAGCACAACTTGGACGCTTCCCGTACCAGTGGCAGACTGCCTCCCTTTTTCTTCTCCAGCCTCTTCCGCGCTCCGTGAGGCCCGGGAAACCCAAACATGCCATTTCTGCCACCAACCTAATGCAGGTGGATTTCTCACAAGTAGCTCAAACCTCTTTGCCTACTTGACCACTACGAGAGTTGGCTATTTTGTACAACTGCTGCTGAATCTGTATGACTATCGTACACTTTCTGCAGGAGACTATGCCACCGTCTAGCAACGTGAGACACACCCACATTCATTCAATCACACCACTATGAGAGTTATAAGAAAAGAGAAACAAGGAAAAGAAAGAGAAATGCTAGTGAAAATGAGCTACTGGACTAATGAAAGGTGGCTACAGGACACTTTCAATGGCCCCTGGCTTAGCTGAGAGACATACACGCCCGTCCGCTACGGGGTCTCGAAGCTATCTGCTCTGTGGTTACAACGGCGATAATCTTACCTGTGCACACAAAGGACTGGGAGATCCACTTCTACATGTAGGTTACAAGGTCTCCCGACATGGAGCAGACTATACTGGACGGTCTGACCTGCCGAGTTTGGAGTGAGTTCCAGAGTCCAGATGTACTCTAAAATGAGTCTTCTCATTTTACACAGAACCATAATTTTAACAATAAAAAATCCAAACCAATGAAAACAATAAAAATATAACTGGACACACTATCAGTGCACATAAAACAAGCATACACTAACATGTGGGATGCCCACACCACAAAAATGCCACTGACACACTGCATGTGAAACACAATGGATACTAACATGTAGGACTCAAAACAATAAAGTATTAATATCATACTACTTAAAGACATGAAAATCAGTACTAACTGCAGTCAGTCCACAAGAAAACATTCCTGAAGCTGATCTTATGAAGTAAGAAGTTGTTCATGTAAACGGTAATTTAGCAGTGGGCCTGTATCACGCACCATTACACAGATCTGAGGGAAGACTTAACTCATTCACTGCTTAGGCTGGGGACACAATTTTGCTATAGGGCTCTTAATCTGCCCATTAGCAGTTTTCACCATTGCCACACGCACACACTTACCTGGACCGGGGACAGTTGGTCAATGACACTCAGCCTCCACACCAAGGGAAGCAAGTTATCCTCCTTGACCAGCACATGATCGCTGATCTGGGTTGGCCATGCTGCTTCTGATGTGTATTTCCTGCATTGTTACGGATCATGTATGTATTCTGTGAACCACCTCTTCCAAAATAGCTGATGCAACTGCCGTACAAGTTGCCATCTGTGCAATCTGTTGGCAGGAACCTCAAGGACAGAGGGTTAAGGATGAGCACAAAGGGGCTGTCCAATTAGGAAATGACCAGGAGTAAGGGCGGCAGGAGACTCTAGGTCATCAGAGAGAAGAGACAATGGCCTTGAATTCAAGCATGCTTCTATCTGAATTAACACAATAGTCAGTTTTTCAAATATCAGTACCACATTGCTGATGACGATTTTGAGATGAGACTTCATATGTTTTATTCCTGCCTCCCAGAGTCCACCAAAGTGAGGGGCACGAGATGGACTGAACCTCCAACTTATTCACTTTGCGGTCGAAAAATTCACCACACCTTCAACAGTAGCATCATTAGAGAAAAAACATTTAAGTTCATTGTTTGCACCTACAAATGTGGTTCCATTGTCAGTGTACATGTGAGCTTCTCTTCTTCTTGCAATGAATCTCCTGAGGGTGACCAAAAATGAACTCGTTACCATGTCACTAACTAATTCTAAGTAGATGGCTTTGGTTGCCATGCAAATGAATAAAGCAATATAAGCCCTGGTGGTAACCTTACTCTATCTTCCACCATGCTTAGCAGCAATAGGGCCTGCATAACCTTCTCCACAGTGTTGGAACGGACAAGACTGGTTTACTCTAGTTGCAGGTAGCTGACCCATGAGAACTGCTGTCTTGGACTTAAGCCTAAAACATTTTAAACATTTCCTGATGACTGTGTTACTTCCATTGGGGATCCAAAACCTCCTATGCAACAAAGCCAACAAAAGTTGTGACCCAGTGTGCAACAGATTTTCATTTCAATATATTATGAGAATTTTTGTAAAATGATGCTTAGGCGGTATGACAGGATGGCGCTCGACATATGGTACATAAGCATTCATTAATCTCCCTCCCACTCATAAAATACCTTAGACGTCAACAAATAGGTGCAAAGTCCTTAATTTGCTATTGTGTGGAATAGGGAAACTGGCCTTCAACAAAGCGATTTCATTATCATATTCAGTATGTTGAGTTGTGCCAAAGGCGCTTTTGATAGCATTTCGGCATTCCTGTTGAGTGAGTGGCCCAATGATCCTGTCTGATTGCTGAAGCCTAGTATTATTAGCAAACCTCAGTGCATAGGCCAAAACTCTGTAAGTTTTCTTGAATGATGAATATTTACACAGCAGTTCATCATCAAGTTTAATGACCGACACCAAGGGTACTTGTATACACCTTCTGTTGGGCACATCTTCTACACTAAGTGAAGTACAGATGTTGCAATCAAGGTTGCAAGTGGATAGCCATGATGGGCCAGACCACCACTGAACAAGTGAACTCAAAGCACCTGAATTAATACCACATGTTAAGTGATTAGCAGGACTATCCTCTGATTTGACATGTCTCCAGTTGGCAACTGAACTCAGTTCCTGAATTTCAGAGACTCTGTTGGCAACAAAAGTTTTCCAATCACCAGGACTATGCTCCAGCCGACAGAGAACAATAGTGAAGTCCATCCACAAGTGAATGTCGCCACTATCTATGATGTCTAAGGTATTGGCCACCTTGTGAATGAGTCAAGCAAGAAGCAGAGCACCACATAATTCCAGTCGTGGAAGAGACTTGTTTTACAGGGGCAACCCGAGATTTGACTGCAGCCAATGAGACTAATACATTGTTATTGGGAAGAACACATCTGACGTGTACACATGCATCATATGCCAAATGTGAAACATCACAAAAACCATGAATTTCTAATTTAACATACTGGAGGCAAGGAGTGATCTTCCTGCTAATCAAGATACCATTTAGGGAAGGCAGTTGGACGCAAATAGCATTCCATTCATCAGTCAGGTTGGATGGAAGAATTTCATCCCATTCAAAGCTTAGTTGCCAGAAGCGCTGAAGAACAGTTACATTTTATGAATGCTGGACCTAGAAGCCCCAAAAACCTTTGAGAGATGAAACGTTTCCTTCATTATAGATAATAGATAATGATGGACACATAAATTTAATTAAGTAAAACTGACACACACACACACACACACACACACACACACACACACACACAAGTGTGAACCATAGACCTTGCCGTTGGTGGGGAGGCTTGTGTGCCTCAGCGATACAGACAGCCCTACCATAGGTGCAACTGCAATAGAAGAGTATCTGTTGTGAGGCCAGACAAACGTGTGGTTCCTGAAGAGGGGCAACAGCCTTTTCAGTAGTTGCAGGGGCAACAGTCTGGATGACTGACTGATCTGGCCTTGTAACACTAACCAAAACAGCCTTGCTGTGCTAGCTAGTACTGCGAACGGCTGAAAGCAAGGGGAGGGCATGCAGCTTTACTGTATGGTTGAATGATGATGGCATCCTCTTGTGTAAAACATTCCAGAGGTAAAATAATGCCCCATTCGGATCTCTGGGCGGGGACTACTCAGGAGGACGTCGTTATCAGGAGAAAGAAAACTGGCGTTCTACGGATCGGAGCATGGAATGTCAGATCCCTTAATCAGGCAGGTAGGTTAGAAAATTTAAAACAGGGAATGCTGCCTGGTAGAATTTTGCACAGAGCGTAACTTAATCATAGCTGACACTTGGTTCCAGAATCATGAAAGAAGGTTGTACACATGGAAGAATCCTGGAGATACTAGAAGGTATCAGATAGATTATATAATGGTAAGACAGAAATTTAGGAACCAGGTTTTAAATTGTAAGACATTTCCAGGGGCAGATGTGGACTCTGACCACAATATATTGGTTATGAACTGTAGATTAAAACTGACGAAACTGCAAAAAGGTGGGAATTAAGGAGATGGGACCTGGATAAACTGACTAAACCAGACGTTGTACAGAGTTTCAGGGAGAGCATAAGAGAACAATTGACAAGAAAGGGGGAAAGAAATACAGTCGAAGAAGAATGGGTAGCTTTGAGGGATGAAGTAGGGAAGGCAGCAAAGAATCAAGTAGGTAAAAAGACGAGGACTAGTAGAAATCCTTGGGTAACAGAAGAAATATTGAATTTAATTGATGAAAGGAGAAAATATAAAAATGCAGTAAATGAAGCAGGCAAAAAGGAATACAAACGTCTCAAAAATGAGATCGACAAAAAATGCAAAATGGCTAAGCAGGGATGGCTAGAAGACAAATGTAAGGATGTAGAGGCTTATCTCACTAAGGGTACAGATGTAGAGGCTTATCTCACTAGAGGTAAGATAGATACTGCCTACAGGAAAATTAAGGAGACCTTTGGAGAGAAGAGAACCACTTGTATGAATATCAAGAGCTCAGATGGAAACCTAGTTCTAAGCAAAGAAGGGAAAGCAGAAAGGTGGAAGGAGTATATAGAGGGTCTATACAAGGGCGATTTACTTGAGGACAATATTATGAAAATGGAAGAGGATGTAGATGAAGATGAAATGGGAGATTTGATACTGCATGAAGAGTTTGACAGCGCACTGAAAGACCTAAGTCGAAACAAAGCCCTGGGAGTAGATAACATTCCATTAGAACTACTGACAGCTTTGGGAGAGCCAGTCCTGACAAAACTCTACCATCTAGTGAGCAAAATGTATGAGACAGCCGAAATACCCTCAGACTTCAAGAAGAATATATTGATTCCAATTCCAAACAGAGCAGGTGTGGACAGAAGTGAAAATTACCGAACTATCAGTTTAATAAGTCATGGCTGCAAAATACTAACGCGAATTCTTTACAGACAAATGGAAAAACGTAGAAGCCGATCTCAGGGAAGATCAGTTTCGATTCCGTAGAAATGTGGGAACACATGAGACTATACTGACCCTATGACTTATCTTAGAAGCTAGATTAATAAAAGGCAAACCTACGTTTCTAGTATTTGTAGACTTAGAGAAAGCTTTTGACAATGTTGACTGGAATACTCTCTTTCAAATTGTGAAGGTGACAGGGGTAAAATACATTGAGCGAAAGGCTATTTACAATTTGTACAGAACCAGATGGCAGTTATAAGAGTCGAGGGACGTGATAGGGTAGCAGTGGTTGGGAACGGAGTGAGACAGGGTTGTAGCCTCTCCCCCATTGTTATTCAATCTGTATATTGAGCAAGCAGTAAAGGAAACAAAAGAAAAATTCGGAGTAGGTATTAAAATCCGTGGAGAAGAAATAAAAACTTTAAGGTTCATCGATAACACTGTCATTCTGTCAGAGACAGCGAAGGACTTGGAAGAGCAGTTGAACGGAATGGACAGTGTCTTGAAAGGAGGATATAAGATGAAAATTAACAAAAGCAAAACGAGGATAATGGAATGTAGTCGAATTAAGTCGGGTGATGCTGAGGGAATTAGATTAGAAAATGAGACACTTAAAGTAATAAAGGAGTTTTGCTATTTGGGGAGCAAAGTAACTGATGATGGTCGAAGTAGAGAGGATGTAAAATGTAGACTGGCAATGCCAAGGAAAGCATTTCTGAAGAAGAGAAATTTGTTAACATCGAGTAGCGATTTAAGTGTCAGGAAGTCGTTTCTGAATGTATTTGTATGGAGTGTAGCCATGTATGGAAGTGAAACATGGACAATAAATAGTTTGGACAAGAAGAGAATAGAAGCTTTCGAAATGTGGTGCTACAGAAGAGTGCTGAAGATTAGATGGGTAGATCACGTAACTAATGAGGAGGTATTGAATAGAATTGGGGAGAAGAGGAGTCTGTGGCACAACTTGACTAGAAGAACGGATTGGTTGGTAGGACATGTTCTCAGGCATCAAAGGATCACCAATTTAGTATGGGAGGACAGTGTGGAGGGTAAAAACTGTAGAGGGAGACCAAGAGATGAATACACTAAGCAGATTCAGAAGGATGTAGGCTACAGTACGTATTGGGAGATGAAGCAGCTTTCACAGGATAGAGTAGCATGGAGAGCAGCATCAAACCAGTCTCAGGACTGAAGACTACAACATCAATAACATCATTATCTATTATGTATAATGAAGGAAACGTTTCTTGTAATCTGTTAACGTTATTTTGATATTCAGAGCGTTCACTTGATTTTAGAGACGAAAAGATAAGCAGCTTTTACATATTTGAAGTGCTATCATGTTAACTGTTGTCCACAAGTTTTGATCTCTTGTAATTTTTGGCAGAAGGTAGTCTAATTTTCGGCAATCTTTCTCTCTACCTGAAGAAGAGGGCATCTGATAAGGACACCATTAGACGCACCTTCCTCTCCACTTTCATAGTTTGGTATGTTACTACATTCCACTTGATGCAAATGTTTGGGGTTTGGAGCATGACATGTTAATAGATGCATCATAAATCAAGTAAGGGAAATGTTGCATAGTTTGAACCTGTCCCTTGCAACGAACGAGATACATTACTAACCCTAAACCTTGTGTTGGAGTTATGTGAACATGCCTTCTGCCCGCATTCAAAAGGTGACAAATAAGGATATCTGCACTCAGGGTCTCAACAGAGCTGGCCTACCCTCTTGATATGCCAGAGAGTGCTAGGCCAACCCAAATGTTTTGCTAGTCTTACATTATGTCCTACATATTAGTCCACTGATTTGTGCCTGCACAGACATGAGCACATTTTCTCTAAGGCTTTCCAGAAACCAGACTTTCCTAAACCAGGAAACACTTCGTTCCTACCATCACAACATAGACATGTGAGTGCCCTTTCCAGTGCATGGGGCTGGCAAATATGGTATTCATCATATCAATACAAATCTGATATGGAAATACAATCATGAACCTGTTTGCCACTGTTGATACATTCTCATCATTTGGAACCCTAAATAACCAGGCAGTTACACAACCCCATCCTGAATCTGGCTGCAACAGAATCGAGAAGATAATCTTACTTCATGTGTCTTACTGTTCCATTTCAGCCCCATAAGATCTGTCATTTTTTTATCTTCACAGGATGTGCTCTCACTATTGATACTGTAGGTCAGAAATCAAACCACATATACTTAGAGACATTTATTTTACTTAGATTGTCAGTAGTACAACTGTAAATAAAAAACGAAATACAAAGAATAAACATCGCCGGCGGCGGATGTGGCCGAGCGGTTCTAGGCGCTTCAGTCTGGAACCGCGCGACCGGTACGCTCGCAGGTTCGAATCCTGCCTCGGGCATGGATGTGTGCGATGTACTTGGTTAGGTTTAAGTAGTTCATAGTTCTATGGGACTGATGACCTCGGGTGTTAAGTCCCATAGTGCTCAGAGCCATTTGATCCATTTTTTGAATAAACATCAAACCAGAGAAATTAGCTATTCGTCCAAAGAACAAACAATGCACTTCACTGGTCCGTCTATTGTTTCCACCCAGCCCCCTCCCGATAAAGTGTGAAGCACCTGGGATGTATTGGTGCTTCAATTTGCCTTGTCGTCCAGCTCTTGGACGGATGACCGGTTGATGTGTTGATGTGTTGGTGTGAGCACAGATATGACTAGTTCTTCTATAGTCCTTTGGCATCTTGGCATTGTCTCTTCAGTCTGACTGGGTGTAGGCTCGCCTGACCCTCGATCATCCTGAAGTGGAGGAGTCTTTTCGTGCTTTGGTGATGGTATGGTCCAGGCTGGTTTTACTCTTTCAATGGACACACTAACAAACTTTCCGTTTAGCGAAATGACTATAGTCTGAGCATTACGTCACAGTACTTGGTAGGTTCCAGCATAAGGAGGTTGTAGGGGAGCCCATATGGCGTCTGTGTGCAATGTGACGTGTGAGCAGTGCACCAAAGTTTTGTATACCAAGACCAGATGTTCACCATGGCGCGATGCCAGTAGCCCTCTCATCGTTGCTACATGGTTACGAAAGCACTGTACCAGCAGTGGTAGCTCCGTTTGTGGTTGTAGTGGTGCCGCTGCAGGAATTCTCAATGGTTCTCCATAAACTATCTCTGCCACTGATGCACCTATATCTGCCTTATTCACAGTCCATAAACCTAGAAGCACTAGTGGTCGTTGAGTACACCATCGCAGGGGCTCCTGTCTGTGATGCAGCATCAAGGGTAACCACAGCCATGGTCTCCGAGCTAATAGTCCATGCTGCTGGAAACGTCGTCGAACTGGTTGTGCAGATGGTTGTTGTCTTGCAAACGTCCCCATCTCAAGACTCAGGGATCGAGACGTGGCTGCACCATCTGTTACAGCCATGCGGATGAGATGCCCGTCATCTCGGCTGCTAGTGACACGAGGCCGTTGGGATCCAGACGGCGTTCCGTATTACCCTCTTGAACCCACCGATTCCATATTCTGCTAACAGTCATTGGATCTCGACCAACGCGAGCAGCAATGTCGCGGTACGATAAACCGCAATCGCGATAGACTTCAATCCGACCTTTATCAAAGTCGGAAACGTGATGGTACGCATTTCTCCTCCTTACACAAGGCATCACAACAACGTTTCACCAGGCAACGCCGGTCAACTGCTGTTTGCGTATGAGAAATCGGTTGGAAACGTTCCTCATGTCAGCACATTGTAGGTGTCGCCACCGGCGCCAACCTTGTGTGAATGCTCTGAAAAGGTAATCATTTGCATATCACAGCATCTTCTTCCTGTCGTTTAAATTTCGCGTCTGTATCGTGTCATCTTCGTGGTGTAACAATTTTAATGGCCAGTAGTGTATCTGGGGCTGTTCTTGCGTTCAGCCTACGGTAATCGCCGCAGGGGCGCCATCTGCCGTCCTTTTTGCGCACTAGGTGTAACAGGGCTGCCTATGGGCTGTCTGACCTTTGTATAACACCAGCACAGAACATTTCCTTAAATATCGCCTTAGTCTCAACCAACTGTTCTGGAGCTATTCTATGGACGCGTTGTGAAACTGGTGGACCTGATGTCATGTGTATATGATGCACTGTATTATACTTAAAGGGAGTTGGAATGCCCTATCGCGAGAAATGTTAAGTTTAGTGACTTGGCTTCCCTGTATTTCAGGAACCACTGTAGGCATTGACATGAAACTTTTACAGGACATTAAACTGTATGTTCTGAGTCTACTGATCTACAATATTTGCATTTCAACCACTGCCTTCGGAAATACAATTTTTAAATTACACAGTTAAAATTTTGTGTACTTTTTTGTATGTTCTCCTAAATAATTTTCATTATACATTACATTATGTTCTTCTTTCAGTTCAGTAGACTCAGGATATGTATGTTATTACTTCCTGAAAATTTGAATTCTCTACTCGAAGTGGTTTCTGAGATTTATGGAAAAATGCAACAGAAAAAGCAAATTTTCAGGAATGGCATCTGAAGTTTCAAAAGACTGTAACTCGCTTAATATATGCTTCTTTTTTTTATTTTTAGTCACTCAGAAGTACCCTGCACCATACTGTATGTCACCCTCTTGAGCTTTTTCCAAGTTTTTTCTTCTCTTCTTCTTTCTGGATTCCTTAGTAGCCAACTGTGCTGCATACTCTGCTATATCAATGCGAACTGTGTCCATCTGTTCAAATTCTCTGATGCAGTTTGCTCCAGGATTAATTCCCATATGCTGTAGCACTTTCACTCTACCAAAGTTGCCATCATTAAAAGCAATAACAGCATCACTGATTCCCCCCCCCCCCACCAACTTTAGTGTCCTCATTCCTACAAAAACACTTTTTGGTAAGCGAGTCAATATAAGATTATTGAATGACTCATTGGGATTTTGAGTCTGACCATGCAGACACTTCTTGCCAGGTCTCTGTAAATAAGTTTCATGATATCCATGACTACTGCTGGGATGGAATGTTTACAGCTGTATGAACTGTTTGAGTACTGGGCATTGCAGTAATGGCACCTTGTAACAGGTCCACGAGGGGAAAGGTGTTGTACTGGTTTTTCATCAGTTGACAGTCTGCAGCAGAAGGTAGACCATATTGCATGCTTTATTTTCAGCAAATCCTCAGTATTATTTCCAATGGACATCCCATAATCGTGCTGTAGTTCATCAATCATTTTGTCTGTCAGCCTGCCTCTTATGGTTTTACCATCAGAAACTTTCTTGTCTCTCAAACTTTGTTTCAACTTCATCGACCTGGTACCCATCCTCTTCTGGACATGACCTTCGTAATACAGCAATCCAAAGCCTTCTATGTAAAAAATTATCGATTTTATTAGATTTTGAAGTAATGCACATAAAAATTTTAACATTTTCAACCAGTGTAGATTATATTTAAAAATTATATATATATATATATATATATATATATATATATATATATGACTGTTTCCTTGCATCATTAATTACTCCTGTTATATTGTCCACATAACTTCTCTGAATTATCTTTACCCTGTCACATTGTGTCCCACTTATAAGGCAGGCATTTGCCAAGCCTACAACCTGTGCAAAGTGCGACAGAAAATCAGCACCTAATATGGGTTGCGTAATGTCTGCCACCACAAAACTCCAATTGTATGGAGTAGGAAAATCAGTGTCGATCATCATATATTTTCGCCCATACATTTTGTTGCTGGAGTTGTTCATGGCTAACAACTGTAAATGATCCTACATTGTCATCTTAACTGTGCCTGTGGCTGGAAGGATGCTGATCTCTGAACTATTAAAAATCTTAAGCCTCGAAATCTTATCAATCACGTGCAACCGACGCGATGTCATACCACAACTTACTGGAAAAGTAGTAAGCATGCTATCTTGATCTATACCTTTGCCGTAAGTCCACCTGTGCGTTGCTGCAATTAGACTCTTCTTACGTCGGTGGCGCTGTTTGTGAGTGCCGCAGTCTGTGGCGCCTAATTCGAACTGCCCTTGCCGTTTGGGTATTTACATGGTTTTGTGCACTTTGTAGCACAGCTGCTGGACTGTCTGTGATACCAGCAGATATCATCGGCAGTAGATTGACCTTGAGTGGTGTCTGATGGCTGCAGATCAGTAAATGAGGCGACTGCGTCCTCTTATCGGCGTCTGTCGGTAACTCCAAGTTCTTTAACTGCGTGACAATTCGTCCCATTGTGGTCCTTAACTCTTGAAGTTCCCTAGCAATGTCCAATGATTGTCGACAAGATGCAGCGGCACAATTCAGCATCGGCTCCACCAAAAATTGCGATGCGTGTTTGTCACCTTCTGTTGTGACGATCGTATTTGTCACTGCTACGCAAGTCACAGTGACTGATTCCAATGTGGCATATGCTCTAATAGCTATTTGCAGGAATTTATCCAGTCGTTGTCCTTCATACATTATTAATGTGAACTGTACTTGAGATGGAAGCTGTTGTCGCCAGATATGTAGCAGCAACTCATTAGATATTATGCTACAGTCCACTATTGTTCGCAAAATTCCGACGGGTTTCTGTCCCCACGTTTCTCCTGTCAAAGCACTTATGAAAGCCCCTGTTCGGGCAGCTTCATGCAGCGACTGATTAGGGGAGTCTTCAGGGCGAGGTATGCTTGTTGATAGGGTGGGTGTAGAATCACATCGGAAACTATTGTCGTCGATCTCTGGTCCAAATTGCTAACTGCCAGCATAAATTGTTGACGGTCCTCTGTGATCAGTTGTAGTGCAAAAATGCTTTCCAAAATCGCGAACCATATGTCCGCTTGTCAGGGCGTAAATGGAGGTGCCTACAACTGTAGGCGCGGCGCAATTGGCACGAACGAAACTGCATACGGAAAATTTTCGGCGTGTCTTGCTGTCGTCTCTGAGCATCGACTGTTCTAAAACTTCAGTTTCTTTTTGCAGCTGCAGGAAAAAAATTACTTGCGCCTTTCGTGTTTAACTGATGTAATCCGAAAAAAATGTTGTTGCAACTTAAACCGGTCTTGTTTTCGGGGTCACCAATTATGTAGGTCAGAAATCAAACCCACATATACTTAGAGACAATTATTTTAGTTGGATTGACGTCGGAAGTACAGCTGTAAACAAAAAAACGAAAAACAAAGTATAAACATCAAACCAGAGAAAACAGCTGCTTGTCCAAAAAACAAACAATTCACCTCGCTGCTCCGCCCCTTGTTGCCACAATACCACTCAAATATTGAGGCCACTTAGCCCATTTAGCACTATTACCACTCGAAGCTCTAATTAATGTTTTATTTAACACTTGAGCGGGCGCGCTGTTGTGAAAAGTACAACAGCAGCAATTTTTATGCCTGATCGATGCCTTAACCTTGAGTTTTTGCACCATTGCTGCCATATATTCCATTGTCGATGTTTCCTCGACAATGGTAAAGTGTGTAAGCGTAGGCTTCCGCGGCCGTTGTCTTCTTCAATAAAATTCTTCAGGATATCAGACCGCATCGTCATAATTTTAAAATGTGCCAACGTTTCGGCCAGCGTTGCAGCTAGAAATAGCCAAAAGACCCGCCAACATGAATAGAGAGGACGGGTACAAGCTTCCGAGGTCTTGGCTGCCAGCAATAGCAGGGCTACGGAGCGGCGGCAGAGCCGTGGCGGCCCATGCGGACACGCGGAGAGCCACAGTAGTGGTCGCGAGCACACAAAGCAATGGCACGCCGCAGCCGGCTTCTGGACAGCATGGAAACAGTGTGACGTCACAGCCATCACCTGTTCGCTATTCGTCCGTCTCCTCCAATGGGGTGGATTAATATAAAGACCAATAGAAAACAGCTATTTCAGCCAATGACAGATAATAAAGGAAACACCAATAAAGCATACCTTTCACCCCTCCTCCTCCTCCTAGTACAGCCAATCAAGTAACGACACGGTTTTCTCGTGCAGCTATTTAAGGAATCCAAGTGCGTTCATTTAGCAGTTAACGTAAGGCCCTGATGAAGGCAAGCTGCAACGCTGGCCGAAACGTTGGCACATTTTAAAATTATGACGATGCGGTCTGATACCCTGAAGAATTTTATTGAAGAATGGTAAAGTGTCTTCAGTTCATTTGGTTAGTTTTTTTCAGTTTGTGTCGAATGTTGTAAAAAGTACAACGCGCGCCTGTTGGTGTGACAGTTGGAAGCTTTGTTCAAGCTGTCAGTGTCCAGAGGAAAGTGTACTAAAAAGTTAACTATACTTGCTTGTTATTTTTTTAGTTTTTATAGATGCATGTTAAACGTTACTTTGGTTTAACGGACATCTGAATGTATTTATTTATTTCACTTCTTTTATGTTTTGTTCCAATTCAAAGGTTGTATCAGACAAATAAATTCGCAAACTGCTCAAAGAAGATGATGATAAAGTCTGTCCAGACTTTTCAGACTTGGAGGAAAGTAAAGTAGATTTCAGTGGTGAAAACACTGAATAGGACCAAGGTAGTGAATGTGAACTTGAAGGTGAGGATAGTGATGATCCCAAAAAGACAAAGTTTCACATTGGTGTAAAAGCGAGTGCGCTAAAACATCAAACACCAACAGAAAAAAATATTGTGCAAATTCCACCAGATCGAAGAGAAATGTAATGCGTATAACTGATGAAGTTAGTGCTTTTTTAAAAAATAACTGAACTTGACTTTATTGATGAAATCGTAAACTATATAAATACCTATATAAATGAACTGTGAGGTACACATCAATTCTCGCACAAAAGTAATAAAGTGACGAAGTAATGGTTGTGTTTGGGATTTTTTTTAAGAAGTAGACAAATCCATCTTGCTAATGTACTGGAACTCTGGGCAGCAGACGGAACAGGAATGCTACTGCTTAGGATTGCAGTGAGTTAAAATAGATTTCTGTTTTTCCTAAGCTGTATGCAGTTTTTTGTTATGGGAACGAGGAATGACAGGAGAAAAAGTGATAAGTTGGTTGCAATGGTACAGTATTGGATCTTTTTGCTGCTAATTTAGAGCCTGGTGAATTCACCACAATAGATGAAATGCTTCACCCCTATGGAGACCGCTGTAGATGTATTCAGTACATACCCAGCCAACCAGCTAAATATAGGGCAAAAATATTTTGTCTGTGTGATGCAAAAACATTTTATTCCAGTAATCTGGAGGTTTATTGTGGATTGCTTCCAAGGGACAATATCCGGTTGAGAGGTTCCATGCCCTCTTTTGCATGTCACCTCCCATTTTCATCAATTTTATTAATGTTTTATGTCACTGCACAGTGGTAACAGACTGAATAAGGTTGTTCTAATGAGAGTATTTGTACTGAGAGCTCAAAATACTTTTCACTTGATTGCTGTGCATGTTGGGAACTGTATGTGGTTTTGCTTTTAGTTTCCTCTGTTACTTCCCTGGGTGGCTTGTGCGAGGCGAGCACCGGAGGATGCGGCACACAGCATTTCCGCTGGGGGGATGAACTTCCTTGAATACTGAGAGGGTCGTACATCAATGGGCTTGAGTGACTGGTAAGACGTTTGACGTTGGTCGAGTTTCACCTATTGTAGGCAGGGCGAAACGACATGCAAACTGTCTCAGTGTCGCTGCAGTTTATGTGTTTACCGTTCCGGCGCATCTGGAATGAAGACTGCTGGCGCCGACTAACTGCATTGTTCTCATGATTCTGAGAATACTTATGGCTTCTGGGCACAACTGTCTAGCGCCGGATGGCTGGTGGTCTAGGCATGTTGTTTTTGTAGCCGGTCAAACGGCAAGTTCAGTGCCCTGAGCTAAACAGTGGAGGCATGATTGGTCAACTTAAACTGAGGCCAGTTGAAGCCAAAAGCCCTGCTCGAAATTGTGGGGAATGGTCGCTATTGGCACAAATGGTGTTCTGATATAGTGTGGGGGAATTTTGGAATCAACACTGAATGCTGATTCGCGGTTTTCGAGGGTAGTGGGGAGTTGAGTAATGTTGGCTTCGCTCTTGCACTGCACGGGCGCAGGACATTTCAGGATCTGATCTTCGTCTGAGTCGGACGGTCTTGCAACTTAGTCGCACTTTCTCGGCAGAACTTAAAATTCTCGGGCAGCCTTCGAGGCCAAGGGTTGAAACAGAGCTGCTGCACAGCCGAAGTCGGCGCCTACATCATCAGAACGCTTCCTACCGACGACGTACTGCAGGTTTCACGACTGGTAAAGTATTTTGCGACTCTGGCATTGTAAGACCTATCATTTTTATACTGAAGTCCTCAGCAGCATGTGCACTCGCTTTGCTACAAGTCCACCTTGCTTGTTTCTCCATGTGATCCCATTTGAGCTCTCACTACTAATCGCTATACTGCATTATAGTTGGGGAGAGTAATATTTGATTCATTGGAACCTCCAATCATTATCGTCAATCTATTGCATCACAGTGAGTAGGAGGCCTTTGTTCTCGAGCCAACTCTTATTCTCATAATAGTTCAGTATAACCTATGCTTTAGCATACTGTTTGTATTGACAATCAAGCGTATTAGTGTTCTGATTTATAATAAATCACATTGTAATATTTAATCTGCATATCATTTCATAGATAGATGCAGAATCCCATTTCCTGTCGTTTATTATGATAAAATTCCCTTTTTCTTTACTGAATAGATAATGATTTTTATTAAATTATTGTGAGTGTGTGCTCCTTATTTTACCAACTTGCAGGGTCCACCATCAATTCCTTTCGTTACCGTTGTGCGCATAATCAATAAGGTGGTAGGTAAGGAGGGGGTCGAGTGCATGTCCAGTTCTCATGCAGACTCCGGTACCTCGCATAATATATAATATCCCTGAGGACATAGTGATAAGATATGTAGTGCCTATAGAAAATTCTAACAGGAACTGTACAACTGACAATTGGTACACAACCTACCTCCTTTCTGAATATTTTATGCAGAAGACTATCACTTGCATTGGTACAATGATCAAGAACAGACATGAAATTCTTCCAGAATTTCTTCGAAACAAAGGAAAAGAAACTGGAAGTGCAATGTTTGGATTTCAGTAGGATAAGACCTTAGTTTCACATGTTCCTTATAAAAACTGTGCTATCACACTTTTGTCTGCTGTGCCTGACATGGGGACAGTGGATGAAGAACCAGAGAAACCTGAAAACATAATTGAGTACAACATGACAAAAGGTGGAGTTGACGTTGTAGCTAAAATGTTTGCCTGATACTCCAGTTCAAGAATTACAAGAAGATGGCCATTGGCTACTTTTTCATTTTTCTGAACATTGCTGTAATTACATCGCAAACAAATTGTCTGTAAAAGGTGTTACGAAAGAGAACATATGTCAGAAAAACTGGCTAAAATGCTATTTAAAGGACTAAAAGAGCAAAAGCTTTTGTTATAAATGTTGAAGATAGTGAATATGAGCTCCTTTCTTCAGTAAATATTATTGTTTGTTTAAGAGAAGTTAGTTTTTACTGACAAATGACCATGTTGTAAATTTTACAACGAGCGCTTGCCCATGTGACAACAGTAGCCGCGCCTTCCATGAGGTTAACAATTCCTCCCAAGGAACTGTTCTGAGGATTCTGTTGTCTACCGCTCCCAATGGTAAAGCTATCAACATGATGTTCTTTGAAACTTCCCGGCAGATTAAAACTGTGTTCGAGTCTCGGCCCAGCACACAGTTTTAATCTGCCAGGAAGTTTCATATCAGTGCACACTCTGCTGCAGAGTGAAAATCTCACTCTGGTGATGTTCTTTGTAGTCACGTTATGGATATGTTCTCTGTACTCATTTCAGCCCCATCTGGTAAATACCGGCGGAAATGGTATGGCTAATATTTAGTCCCTGAGTGGACAAGATGTAAAACAGATTCTACAACTATGCCTACTATCACTGGGTGCCACCCTGCTTCTCTTACACTGCACTCTGTGTATCACACACACTGTCGATGGAACACTAATTGCTACAGCCTTAACACCTGTTTGTACTGCTAGAACAAGGTACCTGGATACACACTTTCTCAGGTTCACTTCTTGGACTGCTGTCCAATATACTAGTCCAACACTGCTTTGCAGTTTCCCCTGTTCAATGGCGCTCTACCCATCAGTAATTTGATTCTTCCCTATGTTGACCACATTCATTTGCACAGAGACTAAATGATACGATATGGTACGCCTCTTTGCATAGAAGATCCAGGTGTAATGATTCCCAACTTCGATACTGAGTACAAACCTCAGAGGGTTTACATGTCGAGGGCGACTGTACTTTCAGGTTTCATTCAAATGATTGGCACTAATCACACTACCTCCTGAAAGAGATGCCAGGAACATTGGTCTCCGGGCATTTTTTCTTGCATATTGTTTATAATTCCCCTGTGGTAAGTAAGCAAACTGCATTTGGGTTGCTATGAAAAGCACTCTCGCATAGTAGGGACAAAACTGATCTCAGTAAGCTCTCATCTGCCACACCCATGACTTTGGTTCTCTCCAAACTGTTATAGCTCAGAAAAATGATTTCTTAAAACATTTCAGCATGATAACATTAAGTACCAATACACTTGACCTTCCTGCGTGGCAGAAGTTAAACAAAACGGAGAGCAAACAATACGAAAAATATTTTCTCACAGAGGAGATAATTTACTGTCACTGTGCTGAACTCGGTGTACTAAAAGAATAGACACGGGCCGGTACGTCATGTCATGTCAATTGCCTTAAGCCTTGTAACGCTTGGACACTATCCATAACACAAAAAGTCAGAGTGTAGTATCTGAATATGGGAACTAACAATGATAAATTTTATTAATAGCCAAATCCAACTTCATAATGTACGTATGTTCTTGATTAGTTTTGTGTGGTAAAGCGCTGAGAAGTGAATCAATATTTCAAAACATCGTTATTTATGTGCTAGCGAGGTTATATAGATACTAACAAAATAACAATGTTGGTAGGAAATAAATAGAACCCTTTTACCTTATAAACTATGTTTTTTCTTATGTAACTTATAACGAAGTTAACAAATTTATTTTTCTCCTACATTAGTGCTGACTTCTTCATCTGAAAATGTTATTTAATGAAAATTGCTTCATCAACTTATCATTTGTATGCCGTGTAGGTGTCAGCTCTGCTAGGTTAGTGAAAAACCCAAATCACTTTAAACTTCCAGGTATCTGACGTTACTTTTGGAGAGATGCTCAATGGGAAGAATATTCAAGTCGCCCTAAAATATTAAAATTAGTATTTTTTCACGCAAACAAAGTAAATCAGTAAAATAAACATAAAGAAGACTCAACAGAATGATATACACTACTATAAAATAGGTGAGAATGTCGAAAAATGGTTAACTTACAATGATAGCAGACAAGGATACCATCAAAACGTTTTCCCCGAGAAAGCTTGACATAACGTGACCTGACGACCCGTTGACGACCAGTTTAAACGTCTTGATTTGAAGTGGATTGTGGAATGTTTTTACGTGATATAACGGCCAGAGTGAATGAAACATCGTAATTCTTTTCATCTTTGGTACCACCCATTTGGATCGTAACTCCGTTATCTCTGACCTCTACATTAGTTCATTTGGCCGTAGGACGCGTGGCTGTAAGAGGTAAGATATGTTAGTAATCGTTTTGCATCCGTTATTGTGTATTATTAAAAAGTGAAAGAAATGTTGTGGTCAGTGCCCCTATTGTAGTTTTAGCTATAGTGATAGAAAGTAACCTTTTTCTGTGTTTTTCAGACCAACATGGGTCGGCGGCCAGCGAGATGGTGAGTGCTTAAGATATGGTCATTACTACTGTAGTCTTGTGTTGGATTAGTATTTGTATCTTAATATCACCATAAAGGTTCTAATTTTTTAGTGACCGTTTAAGAAATAACTACTGATTTAACAAATTTATTGTCCTACGATGTTTTAACCTTAGTCGATGGCATGTTGCACAATAAAGCGTAACCACACAATAGTTATTTATCATTGCGTCATTTGAAGATAGTTTAGCCTGCCTTGCGAGGGTGCTAAATTATTATTAAGTTTCGTTACCTTATGTATAACTGTTGTAATCGTAGTGTGGCCCTTTATATGGAACTTCCCAAACTGTCAGTGCTAAGTAACCTGCTGTTGAGTTATTGCGATGGAAGTGTTGTTAGTTTGGCACATGAACGTAGTCAGTGCTAAAATACATAGTTCTGTTTGCATTGAGCTGGCACAGTTAATTAGCTAAACATGTGGATAGATTATGTTTGCTGCGTTTTTACACTGAAGTCCTTCTGTGTGTTCTGCAGTGGCATTTTTTTTTTTTTTCTTGCAGGTTTTAAACAAGAGTGCAGGGCTTTCAGTAACAGCATCAATACCTTCATTGTTCAAATTTTGCTTGTTATGTATCAATGTGCAGCTCTTTTGTTAGTGTTTTGTAATTTGCTTAGTAGTGGGTGAGATACGGATTGTTGGACTATGCTGTTGAATGACTGTGTTGAGCCTCCTTGGTATACAATACAGATTTATAGTGCCAGGCAAATTAATCTACTTATGGTTGTTAAGTCACTGATTTTTATTGTTTAGGTGGGCTACAGAGAGCACAGAAATGTGGTATCTGTCCTCCCCATAAGTTTTTGTTCTTACGGGATTTACTCGTGGTGTCACAGGTCTGTTCCTGGGTTTGTAACACCATATTAATTGCTTGTTTTGATTGACTGTTACCCAGTCGGGTGTAAGAGATGTAACTGTTCAGTTCCATGGTAGAAGCTACGTATTGGACAACCCCCCCACCCCTGCATTCTTTCATGATGTATGCACAGTAGCCCTATATGCATCAAAATACATGTTGAAGGCTTGTCCATTTTATGTATAGTTCCTGAATTTAACTTATGGATTGTTTTTATAATTGTTAAATGTATATATGTCAACCACAGCTAATGATACCAAAAAACCAAGACCTGCAACTATGAGAAATAAAACCAATACAGCTCAAAAATCAAACATCACTACATAAATTAAAGCACATTCAATACACCATAAATACACAAAACATCACAACTCGGATGTAAACCCAGAAAAAAGATGGAACTCTGCTTAACATCATGTTGCGACAAGTGCTACACTTCAGTCTCAATGATCAGTCCAAATAACTGTAAGATTTTAATGACAGGCATGCCCGCCCTATCTCCTACTGCAACACTGCACTGTTATATTCCATTGTCATATCCATACAGCAAAAGCCACACAACAAATTGTCTTACTGCACTATAGACAGAAAACCAAAAACATCTAATGAAAACTTGAAGCACATAAACAAAAAATAATTGATAACTCACTGAAAACACTTGTAAACCTTACATCCTGAACTACTTCACGCATCCAAGCTCAGATGAACCCAATACAACTTGACATTCAGCAAGTGCACGCCCGTGTGTGCGCGCGCACACACACACACACACACACACACACACACACACACACCAACCAACTCATAAACTCCACGGTGCATTGATGTCATATGCATCGCTACCACTACACCTCGGGTCATATCAGACGGGTGGAATTGGATAATTCCTTTGGCCACTGTAGTGTTTCCAGAGTTGTGGGTGCATTGTTTCCATCATTTTGTCTGTATTTAATGTCAGTGTTATAATTGTGTTAAGTTATTCAAAATTAAAATGTAATTTTGAAGTAGTTACATGAAAACAATTCATGGTGTAAGAGAAGTTATTGTAGTTTACACAGATTATTTATCTTTCTTGTACAATCAAGTGTTGCTTGTCGTTCAGGCAATTGTCAGAGTGAGTAAAGTTTGTGAATTTTGTTTAGCCCGTTTGGGAGGGAGATAGCATTTTGAAAATGGCAGTGGTAAGCCAGATTCCTTATTTTTTTCCCCCAAAATTAGTGTAATTTCCAATACTAGTTGTAAGTGTACAAGTTACATAGTTTTCCCTTCCATCTACTTCTTGGTTCTTAGCCTGGTGCCAGAGTAGCTGAATTAATTGAAATCAGATGGCCTGTTTTGATTGTAACTTCAGTACATTCTCCATGGTTCTGGTGGGCAGAACATGATTCAGTGTGCCTACATACTCACAAACAAAGCATATGTAACAAGCAGAGTGAAAGATTGTGTGATGAACTTGGAAATTGTTCACTACATATACTTTGCTTTGTTTTGATAGCAATTGGAAATGAGTAAATGCCTTTTTAAAATCAGGAATAGTTCCTCCTGCCAGCTATCTGAGAGTCTAGTTTGAAAGAAAGATTAATGCTAGCAACTCTACCTTCCTCGTTCTTGGCTATCATTCTGCCTGGAGGTACATGTGTCTATTAGTGATGTAATACAGTTACAGATACATGATAATGAATTTTCTTTGGTACTTTTAATGATGCAAATAATTTGACTTTATTACAGCTATCGCTACTGCAAAAATAAACCGTATCCAAAGTCAAGGTTTTGCAGAGGTGTTCCTGATCCCAAGATTAGAATATTTGACTTGGGAAGGAAAAAAGCAAGAGTTGAAGACTTCCCACTGTGTGTGCATCTTGTGTCAGATGAATATGAGCAACTGTCCTCGGAGGCACTTGAAGCTGGTAGAATCTGTGCAAATAAGGTTTGCTGAATTAATTTTACAACAGGGCTTCAATTCAACTAAATTTGCAGAAATGCCTAGTGGTTAACTTACAACTTTCTTTTGCAGTACATGGTGAAAAACTGTGGTAAAGACCAGTTTCACATCAGAATGCGGCTACACCCCTTCCATGTAATTCGTATAAACAAAATGTTGTCGTGTGCTGGAGCTGACAGGTAAGTTCACTAGTGTTGTGGTGTTAATATTGGTAATGTCTGGTGAATGATTACTTCTGCTTTGCAACTTAAATAGGCAGGCTATCTAGTTTTTACTTGAACTAGCCATTGTGGGTTCTTCAGTATGGAAGATACTATGAGCTTCCATTTTAAGTTTGTAGAAAATGTACCTAAGGAATCTGCATGAATGACTGCCAGCATTCAGCACTGTCTGTAGCTTGGTGTAGGTATTAGTCATTTTAATTAGGGTGAGTGTCTACAACATTGGAAACACGAAATAAGTTTGATATTTTATAAGCCCACATAATGCAACTATTATCCTTCAGCTTACTGTCATAACTTTTGGTGCAGAATACAGAAATATCATAAATGAAGATCAAGAAGCAATGTCCAAGCCACATTGTACTTTCAAACTTACTGAAAATTTTTGTCTTGACAGATTTTCTCCATCTCTTAACAAGGAATAGGTTGTGAGTAATCAGCACTGTATGTGCATTGTCTGTTGAATATTTGGTGTAACATGCATTTCCTTACATATATATTCATTGTTATCAGCGTGGGAACTTGGCAGAAATGCTATACTTTTTTGGCTCTTTAACAATATGTATCATAACATTGCAAGCACTCTTTATAATTAACCACTGAAGAGTCATTTATGTCCATTAGAAATACTTTCCATTGTAATGTTACTTGTTAAGGTCCACAGCTCATGGCTAGTGTTGCTGTCCCTGGATCATAGGGTCTCTGTTTAAATTCCTGCCCGGGGACTGGGTGTATGTGTTGTCCTCATCATTTCATCATCATTCGTGACTGGCTGGATTGGACTATGTAAAAATTGGGACTTCGTACAGGCGCTGATGACCGTGCAGTTCAAATGCCCCACAAACCAAACTTCACCACTACTTCGGTTAACGTGCTCGAATAAAAAATCTGAAATTCAGTATTTTTTTAGGAGTATGGTTTTAGTCTTGCCACTTTCTTGTGAAATTTCCATACCAAATTAGGCACTGTACGTCAACTAAACATGCCACACACAGTGCAAAGAACAAAAACAGACTATTAAGTTACTAGTTACAGGCATTGTCTGTAATTGGCTTTGGCAACAGTTTACAATGAGCTATACACACACACAGTTATAAAGAATCAATAGTGGACTGTTCTGTTCACATTTGCTACACAAATGTACCTGTTTGGGTCAATATGATCCGACATAATAAAATGCTGAAAAAAGCTTCTACTCAGACGTATTTCTCGTGCAGTTGTAATTGTTGAACATTGTTATTACAGTTGGTTGTTAATGATTGTAGTGATAACAATAACGATAGCAAAAGTAATGATAATAATACACAGAAGTTCACTAAAGAAAATTTATTATTTTACTATTCAAGCAAGTTATATTAGGAACAAACATTTCCACCAAAAGTCTTTCTCAACCATCTATCTACCCATATTAACTTCCCTTTCTTCTTACTGACTGCAGTTTGGACACAAGTGGTGATGTGTTTTCCATACACACTTATTACACTTTCGACAAAACGTTTGTTTTATTGTCATTGCTTGAAGTAGAGACCTTCTAGCATGCGCACATTTAGTGGTTTGTAGTTACTGATTTAGCCACACCTGTCACTCCTTCAGGGTCTTGGACGCTGCTGATCATTCTCAGAGAATCTTCTGTTCTTGGAAAATGCTTCCTTGATGCAATGCGCTTAGCAGCCAGTGACTTTCCAAGTTCCTCCAAAAATGTTCTCCATCTAGTCAATTTTCTTTCATTCCACTTTGGTCAGTCGAAGTCCACAAGACATATGCATTATAAGCAGCTATATCAAGAATAGTGTAGAAAACTATCATGGACCAACTAGTGGTTTTTTGTTTGCACGTATATGTACTTGTTAGTTGATGGTGTCTACAGCCTCTTTGGTTGAATTATAATCTAAAATCATTTTTGACTTCTCATCAGCCATGTCACCTATTCCCCCACCATGGTGGAGAGTGCTCATTAGTACAACATTATTTCTCTTAGGAATATAATTGACAAGTGTAGTGTCATTTGCGAAGTAAAACGAAGAGCTGTGAACCTCCTTGTTGGTCATATTTTGTGGAAGCTCTGGCTTATTTTAACATGTGGTTCCTAACATTGTCAGTTTCCTTTTCTGAAGCAGCTGTCACAAATTGAATGATGTAAAGAAATTCACATGTTACATCCTGACCCCACAAATCAGAGGTAAATCAGCAACTACTCTCCTTCCCTGATGTTTTCCAGTGCCAATCCACTCTCATTTCCTGTATTTTGTGATTTGCTGTCACACACAATCTGTATCTGGAGCCCATATTTTGCTGTTTGCTTGGGATGTACTGTTTGAATGGACAGTAGCCTCTAAATGATACCAGCGGCTTGTCGATTCCCCCCTAGAACAACTTCTAACTACTTCAAACCACTGGAAAATATTGTTTTTGGCTCATTAAATTGAAATGATTTGTTTACTGAGATGTCATGAATCGTCACTGGCTGGGTGCAGCTGAGTATGTGAGCTGCTTCCCTGCTCCCTCATTCATACTGCTTCTTCCCTTTCTGTACCACTCCTCTTTGCTTGCAGTCAGTGCTGCTAGCCTAACAGCTGCTGATGAGAGGCAGGGAGGTGTGAGGAGTGGTTTGTTTGTATCTGATTCTCAGAGACTTGACTCAGCGGCCGGAGACAACTCTCGTGTGCATGAGTTGCTTGTGAATGATTGTGTGAATGTGTGTGTGCTCTTGTTTTCTGACAAAGGCCATGGCCAAAAATTTAGTTGGGAGAGTGTGATTGTCTTTTATGTGCCTGTCTGCAGCTCAGTGATCATCTTCACGGTGAGTTGCTACCTATCCTCATTAGTATTGATTTTCAAAGTATTCAAGCAAGTTATCTGTTGCATGGATTGATCACTGCAGTCTCATTTCATCAACATGCTGTCTGTGACATTTAGATGGCTAACCACACCAGTGGGCTTTTGTGATGGGCCAAAACTGCAGGCCATGTATCTGACAGTTTGGGCCTGCCAGTGTGAAGCCCAACATTCCCGACTAATGTGCAGGCCTTGCCCATTGGATGTAGTCTCACTGATCTGCCTGCAGGCCAGGTCTGTGTGTGGTGTAAATGAGACAGATTTTCGTGGTTTATCCATGGACTTGGGACTGCAGTGCTCCTTGGCAGGCCAGAGGCCACTGGCAATGGATTTCAGGAATGCTGACTGACATACAGCAAGAACGTTGTACAGTGCGGTGTTTTATAGACATTTTATTTATTCTAGTACATTTTGGCACTTTGTAAGTAGATTGTTTATTAGAAATGGAGGATGATAAGATGAAGAAAATTTTGGTAGTCATTGGCAGTTTGTACACTATGTACTCACATATTTCGTGAAGAAGAAACAAGCATACCTCAGTGGGTAATAACTGATAATAATGAACATAATAGAATCAATATTTTATTGGCAGTCACCTATAATGTTGGGTTACACAACTTCTCTACCTTACACACTTCTTTGAAGTGGCCGACTTTTTTCTAAGGTTGTTTCTGAAATAAATAAGGTATTTTAAATTTGTTTTGTACTCCAATGAAATACGTATTTTTGTCATCAAATGTTTCATTTTATTGAAATAAAATAACATGGGTGATCTTTATGAAACATATCATTTGGCTTGCTTTCTCCGTCTAAAAACAGTTCACGGCAAAAGATATTGATGTTAGTACTCAAGATTTTTGCTCACATGTTTAGAAACACAGAAGTCCTTGCATTTTTGTCAATGTATGTCTTTATTTGTGCTTGAGATCTCAAAAATTTCCCCTCCAGGGGCTCAACAGCTCTTTTATGGGTATGTGTGTGGTGTGCTCGGGTCCCTGAGCTATTGCAGCCTTTATTCTTTTCCAGGCTGCTTTCCTTTGCCCTTCTTTTTCTTTCCTTGTCCTCCTCTCTTTCACTTTGCCCCCTCCCTTTCCTTATCTTGGCGTCCTTTGTCGGCCTAGCTATCCTCATGGCTTTACTTCATCTTGCAGTTTTGGTTGGTTGTTTTCCTCTTCATTTTTGGCTTTTCTTTTTTGCTCCTCGTCAGGTTTGACCTCCATCTCCAAGTTCGAAGTTTGCTGTGTGAGCCAGATGGAGAACGGCCCCCTCCTTAGTGTCTGCTGTGGGTTCCTTTCCTCTCACCCCGCCAAAGCCCTTTTGCCTCCTTGTTAGGTCACCAGCTCGGTAGCCAGTCCGTGTGGTGGGGCTCTTATGTACCCATGTGGCTGAGTCCCCTGATACCACAGGAATCACACAGCTGGTATCTGTGCTGTGAATGCTTTGTGCAAGCATAGAAGGGGTTGCCCATTTTTTCGAGGCAACAGAACTGGCTACGACTGTCCTGCTAGCCAGCCATTGCTGTGTCTGGGTGGTGCCACAAGACAAGCCCCTGTTCAGAGTGGATGGTACCAGGGCAGAAGTTTGGCACAGGAAATGTGTTAAACTCTGGCCACTCATATGCAGCTGCGTCTTGTCCTTAAAGTAGTTCTGTCTCAGTTCCTGTTTCTGCCTTTCCAGCCTTACCCTCCTTGGATACACCCTGGGAGGAGGGACAGACATGCCGGCTTGGGACGAAACCCTTGCTGCGGTTCCTCGTCTGTGCGAGGATCGGCAGGGGGACTTTTGCCATCACCAAACCCCGTTTCTTTGTGGAACATACCGAGGACAAGTTCGGTGAAGCTGAATCATTAAGATGAGATGTGGCTCTCTCCTTATAAAGACAACTTCAGCCAGCCTACCTCTGTGCCTGCAGCTGTCGCTCCTCACAAGTCACTCAGTATGACACAGTATGTAATTTTCAATGGGGACTCCTCCTCGAGTTCCCCCCCCTGCGGGTCCGGGGATTAGAATAGGCCCGCGGTATTCCTGCCTGTCGTAAGAGGCGACTAAAAGGAGTCCATCCCCCTCACGGGGGTAGTTCGCGCCTGCGTCCGGAGAAGGACGGTTCCACGACCTATCATCGTGGTCCTTTTGGTTTTTTCACTTCTCGTTTCTTCCTTCCTTTTGTTGGTTCCTTTCTTTGCTCTTCTCCACCTCACTGTCTTCCTTACTCTTTCCCTTGCCTTCTCCTTGCCTTCTCATTGCCTTTTTCTCCTTGCCTTCTCATTGCCTTTTTCTCCTTGCCTTCTCATTGCCTTTTTCTCCTTGCCTTCTCATTGCCTTTTTCTCCTTGCCTTCTCATTGCCTTTTTCTCCTTGCCTTCTCATTGCCTTTTTCTCATTGCCTTCTCATTGCCTTCTTCTCATTGCCTTCTTCCCCTTGCTTTCTCATTGCCTGCTTCTCCTTGCCTTCTCTGGTCTCCGCCTCGGCGTTTGAGACAGTCTGTCCTCTTTCTCCCTCTCTCTCTTCTTTTTCCTCTTCTTTTTCCTCTTCTTTTTCCTCTTCTTTTTCCTCTTCTTTTTCCTCTTCTTCCTTCCTCCCTGTGCGTGCCTGAAGGCTGACCCACGCGTTCGCACGCGTAGCCGGTGACGGGGTAACGCGTAAGTCCCCGCCCTGGGTAGACATGTAAGGCACGCGCGTACCCCCTGGTAAAGGCCAGGCCCGGGGAGGGGTGATTGCCTGAGCTGATACCTTCTGACCATGCCGATTGGTCCCTCCGTCTGTTTCTCGGGAGGTGTGACCTGAGGTGTAAACATTCACCTAAGGCGGGAGTGCCCTCTGAGAGGGTCCCCACAAGGAAGGAACGCGCCATCGGAGACGCTGGCAATCATGGGGGATTCCTCCGCAATGGATTCTACTCCATCCCTTTCGACTTCGACCCAAAAACGGAAACGTGACCAGCCAACAGTGACAAAAGTACTACCGCCTGCCCCACAGTTCCTCGTAGTTTCTCGAACTGAGGACGGAAAGGATTTTTCCTCTGTCAACCCTTTCGTTATTCAGAAGGGCGTAGATGCCATAGCCGGATCTGTCAAATCCTGTACCAGGTTGCGTAACAGCACCTTATTACTAGAAACTGAGAATGCCTTTCAGGCACAAAAACTGCTTCGGGCCACCCTCCTGTACACGTTCCCTGTCCGGGTGGAGGCCCACTGAACTTTGAATTCGTCTCGTGGTGTGGTCTATACTGGCTCCCTCGACGGATTGACTGACGAGGAGCTTCAATCATTCCTCGCTGAGCAGGGCGTGACGGCTGTCCATAGGGTCATGAAAAAGGTCAACAATGACCTTGTACCGACCCGGACAATTTTCTTGACCTTCGATAGTGTTAAGCTGCCATCGCGCATCAAGGCGGGCTACGAGGTTATTTCTGTTCGCCCCTATATCCCGACACCTACGCGCTGCTACCAGTGTCAGCGTTTCAATCACACTCGACAGTCTTGTTCCAATGCGGCTAAATGTGTCACCTGTGGCAGGGATGCCCATGAGGGTGACTGTCCACCTCCGTCTCCTCGTTGTGTGAACTGTCAGGGTGACCATGCCGCATCCTCCCGCGACTGTCCTGTCTATAAGGAAGAACGCTGTATCCAGGAAATTCGGGTCAAAGAGAAAGTGTCCACCTCGGCTGCTCGCAAGCTATTGGCTAGTAGGAAGCCCACGCTGCTCCCAGCGGGGAAATACAGTACTGTCCTCGCCTCTCCTCGGACTACCCGGGAGGTAGCAACCCAGACATGCGATCTGACCTTCAGCACCACGGTCGTCCGTTCGGCCAGTGCTAAGATCGCGCGGTCGACGTCTCCTCTTCCTCCCATCACCCCACAGACACGAGCACCTTCTTCAGCTTCTGCTAAGACGAAGACACCGAAGTCAGATGCACGGGCCTTCAAGAAGGAACCATCCCGTGCAGACTTCCTCCGTACCTCGACCTCACAGCCTTCGACCGGTACTTCCGCTACACGTCCTTCCAAAAAGGCGCATAGGAAGCACAGTTCTCCTTCCCCGCCACGGCGCATTTCTTCTCTTGCGCCACCCAGCGGCTGCCGCCCCAGGCCGTCATCCGTTTCGCCTGGCCGCACCGCTGGTCGCCGTACATCTGGCCGTTCACTGGCGGAGGAAGCTCCCCCTCCCGGCCATCCTCCCGAGATGGCCGATGACCCTATAGACCCAATGGACGATGACTGTCCGCCTACTGATAGCGGCGGCAGTGCTCGCTCGAAGCCAGGCCCTAAGCGGCCTTCGAGGTGACCACTTCTCTCATCTTTCTTTTCTTACGATGGCACTTATTCACTGGAATATTCGCAGCATTCGCTCCAACCGAGAGGACTTGAAGTTGCTTCTCCGCTTGCACCGTCCGCTTGTCGTAGCCCTCCAGGAAACGAAGCTACGCCCATGCGATCAAATTGCCTTGGCACACTACACCTCTGTGCGTTTTGACCTACCCCCTGTGGTAGGTATCCCAGCTCATGGAGGGGTTATGTTGCTGGTCCGGGATGATATTTACTACGATCCCATCACGTTGCACACCGGCCTGCAGGCAGTTGCCATCCGCATTACTCTCCCCACTTTTACGTTTTTCTTTTGTACCGTTTACACTCCATCGTCATCTGCCGTTACCAGGGCAGACGTGATGCAACTTATTGCTCAGCTACCTGCACCATTTTTGTTAACTGGAGACTTCAATGCCCACCATCCCCTTTGGGGCTCTCCAGCATCCTGCCCGAAGGGCTCCTTGTTAGCAGACCTTTTCAACCAGCTCGATCTTGTCTGCCTCAATACTGGCGCCCCTACTTTTCTTTCGGACACATCTCACACCTATTCCCATTTAGACCTCTCTATATGTACTCCCCAACTTGCACGCCGGTTTGAGTGGTATGCACTTTCTGATACATATTCGAGCGACCACTTCCCGTGTGTTATCCATCTCCTGCAGCATACCCCCTCTCCGTGCTTCTCTAATTGGACCATCTCCAAGGCAGACTGGGGGCTGTTCTCTTCCAGGGCGACCTTTCAGGATCAAACCTTTACAAGCTGCGATCGTCAGGTCGCACACCTCACGGAAGTCATTCTCGCTGCTGCTGAATATTCCATCCCTCACCCTCCTTCTTCTCCACGTCGCGTACCGGTCCTCTGGTGGACCGCAGCATGTAGAGACGCTTTACGTGCTCGTCGTCGTGCTTTACGCACATTTAAACGCCACCCTACAGTGGCGAATTGTATCAATTATAAACGATTACGTGCTCAGTGTCGTCGTATTATCAAAGAAAGCAAGAAAGCCAGCTGGGCTGCTTTCACGAGCACCTTCAACAGTTTTACTCCTTCTTCTGTTGTCTGGGGTAGCCTGCGCCGGCTATCTGGCACTAAGGTCCACACACCAGTTTCTGGCTTGAAGGTCGCGAATGACGTCCTTGTGGCCCCTGAGGCTGTCTCCAATGCCTTCGGCCGCTTTTTCGCAGAGGTTTCGAGCTCCGCTCATTACCACCCTGCCTTCCTCCCCCGCAAACAGGCAGAGGAGGCTAGGCCACCTAACTTCCGCTCCTCGAATTGTGAAAGTTATAATGCCCCATTCACCATGCGGGAACTCGAAAACGCACTTGGCCGGTCACGGTCCTCTGCTCCAGGGCCAGATTCTATTCATATTCAGATGCTGAAGAACCTTTCTCCTGCGGGTAAAGGTTTTCTTCTTCGTACATACAATCGCATCTGGATTGAGGGACATGTTCCCGCATGCTGGCGCGAGTCTATTGTTGTCCCGATTCCTAAGCCGGGGAAGGACAAGCACTTGCCCTCCAGTTACCGACCTATCTCTCTTACCAGCTGTGTCTGTAAAGTGATGGAGCGAATGGTTAACTCTCGATTGGTTTGGCTGCTCGAGTCTCGACGCCTACTTACCAATGTACAATGTGGATTTCGTAGGCGCCGCTCTGCTGTTGACCATCTGGTTACCTTGTCGACCTTCATTATGAATAACTTCTTGCGGAAGCGCCCGACCGCGGCTGTGTTCTTTGATTTGGAGAAGGCTTACGACACCTGTTGGAAGGCGGGCATTCTCCGCACCATGCATACATGGGGCCTTCGCGGTCGCCTCCCTCTTTTTATTCGTTCCTTTTTAATGGATCGACAGTTCAGGGTACGTGTGGGTTCTGTCCTGTCCGACACCTTTCGCCAGGAGAATGGGGTGCCACAGGGCTCAGTTTTAAGCGTCGCTCTCTTCGCCATCGCGATCAATCCAATAATGGATTGCCTCCCAGCTGATGTATCAGGCTCCCTTTTCGTGGACGATTTTACCATCTATTGCAGCGCCCAGTGTACACGTGTCCTGGAGCGCTGTCTTCAGCGTTCTCTTGACCGTCTTTACTCCTGGAGTGTCGCCAATGGCTTCCGTTTTTCTGCCGAGAAGACGGTCTGTATTAACTTCTGGCGCTACAAAGAGTTTCTCCCACCGTCCTTACGACTCGGTCCCGTTGCTCTCCCAATCGTGGAGACAACCAAATTTTTAGGCCTTACATTTGACAGGAAACTTAGCTGGTCTCCACATGTGTCATATTTGGCCGCCCGTTGTACCCGTTCTTTAAATGTCCTCCGTGTTCTCAGTGGTCTGTCGTGGGGAGCGGATCGAACCGTCCTACTTCGTCTATATCGGTCGATCGTCCGCTCCAAGCTGGATTATGGGAGCTTCGTATACTCCTCTGCACGGCCATCCATCTTACGCCGCCTCAATTCCATACAACATCGGGGTTTACGACTTGCGATCGGAGCATTTTATACCAGTCCCATAGAGAGTCTTCATGCTGACACTGGCGAATTGCCACTCACCTACCGGCGCGATATACTGCTTTGTCGGTATGCCTGTCGGCTACTGTCAATGCCCGACCATCCATCTTATCGTTCCTTTTTTGACGACTCTCTTGACCGTCAATACGGGTTGTATGTCTCTGCCCTGCTACCCCCTGGAGTTCGCTTTCGTCACCTCCTTCAACACCTTAATTTTTCACTCCCTGCAACCTTTCGAGTGGGCGAGAGCCGCACGCCACCTTGGCTCCAGGCTCAGGTCCGCGTTCACCTCGACCTCAGCTCGCTCCCAAAAGAGGTCACCCCCGGTTCGGTCTACCACTCCCGTTTTTTGGAACTTCGTTCGAAGTTCATCGACATGACTTTCATTTATACAGATGGCTCTAAGACCAATGACGGGGTCGGGTGTTCCTTTATTGTCGGGGCACAAAGTTTCAAATACCGGCTCCATGGCCATTGTTCGGTCTTCACAGCTGAGCTCTTTGCCCTCTACCAGGCTGTTCTTTACATCTGCCGCCACCGACATTCTGCTTATGTCATCTGCTCAGATTCCCTGAGCGCCATCCAGAGCCTCAGTGATCCGTACCCGGTTCACCCTTTCGTACCCCGGATCCAACGCTCTCTTCAGCAGCTGGTGGACGTCGGTACGCCGGTTATCTTTATGTGGGTTCCTGGCCATGTCGGTATCCCTGGGAACGAAGCTGCAGATGCCGCGGCCAAGGCTGCGGTCCTCCAGCCTCGGACAGCTTCTTGTTGTGTCCCTTCGTCCGATTTTAGCAGGGTCATTTGTCGGCGCGTTGTGTCGCTGTGGCATGCCGATTGGGCTGCACTTACCGACAACAAGCTTCGGGCCTTAAAACCTCTTCCCGTGGCTTGGACGTCCTCCTCACGCCCTTCTCGGCGGGAGGAGGTCGTTTTAGCAAGGTTAAGAATTGGACACTGCCGGTTCAGCCATCGCCATCTGCTGACGGCTGCGCCGGCGCCGTTCTGCCCATGTGGGCACTTGCTGACGGTTAGACACATTTTAATGTCCTGTCCAGATCTTACCACACTGCGCCTCGATCTTAACCTGCCTAATACTTTAGATGCCATTTTAGCGGATGACCCACGAGCAGCTGCTCGTGTTCTTTGTTTTATCAATTTGACAAACCTCGCTAAGGACATTTGATGATGTTTTTTAATCCTATGCCTGTCAGTCTGTCTTTTATTGTTTTCCCTTTTAGTTGTTGTCAACTTGTGCCTCGCGGTGCATTCTTAGAGTAGTCAGGGCGCTAATGACCATTGAAGTTGTGCGCCCGAAAACCACAAAAAAAAAAAAAAAAAAACTCCTCGAGTTCGATGATGAACATAAGGCTAATTGGAATGATGCGATGTTCATTTCGTCTGGAGTGTCCATAAAGGCCCTAAGGACCATTGTGTAGACACTGGCACTTTCTTCATATCTGAGGGATACCTTGCCTGAGAAGGTAAACATAATAGTGTACAAATGCGATGTGAAGCCATACATTCCACTCCCTTTGCATTGCTTCCATTGCCTCAAGTTCGGCCACATGTCCTCACAATGCGATGCCTTTCCCATCTGTGGTGACTGGTTGCCGCCAATCTCCCCACTAACCAATGTGTCCAGTGTGCATGAAGGAAAAAATTTCAGCAAATAAAGAACCTTGACCATCTCAGCTACTTCGAGGCCTGGAAGAAATTTGACAAACCTCATACCTTGTAAATCTCGCCTCTACCTTTGCCTCAGTTACACTTCCCCTCCTCATCCCCTTCCCCTTACCCCCTTCCTACTGCCCTTCCCTTTTCTCACCCTTGGTGGCTCCTGTCCTTCCACCTCCAGTAACCACTCCTCCTCCTCCTCCTCCTCCTCCTCCTCCTCCTCCTCCTCCTCCTCAGCATTCTCGGGACAGGAAGTTTGCACCCTTGGGCTGGAGGAGAGACCCGCGCTCAGGGCCCCAAATCAAACTTGCTCTCTGTCCGATCTTGACATCATTGCAATCTTTTCCCTTACTGATAATGCCTCCTCCCTCCCTCTGAGGGAGGAGGAGAAGCAGCAGCACAAGTCAAAGGATGAGGCTTCTCATAGGGCTTTGCCCCTTCCACCTCATCCTGAATCACTCAGTTTTTATGGATTTCGCCACATCCTCATTGGTGACTACCACTGTCCAAGGTAGGTGACCTCCCTTCGGCTTCTTTGTCTCACCTGGACTCTCACCACATGATAATCTTGTAGAATTGCAACGGATATTATCGCCGCCACCTGGAAATACAACGGAAAGTTTCCTCCTACTCTTTATTCTGTCCTGCTCTTTAAGAAACTCTTCCGTGATGACCACTCTCTTAACATTTCATGTTGTTGGGCATTCTGTTCGAACTGTGCTGGCTGGGGTAGTGTCTGGAGGGGTTTGCACTTGGTTCACACCAGTTTCACTAGTGACTGTATCCCCCTTCATACCAACTGGGAAGTAATAGTGGTTAGTGTGTAGACGACTCTGGCAATCACGGTTTTCAGTGTCTACCTCCCTCTAGTAGGCATTTCCTCATGTTGAACTGTTTACCTTAATACAGCAACTCCCACCCTTATATCTCCTCCTTGGGGACTTAATTGCATACCACCCCATGAGTGCCACTTTGTCGGGTAGGTGTCTTCTACTTGACCAACTTACTACAGACTTTGATTTGTCTCCTCAATGACAGTTCCCCTGCCCACTTCAGTGCCACTCATGGCACGTTTACTACTATCGACCTCACAATCTCCTCCCTTTCTTTCGTGGCTTGCCTACATTGGTCACCTTGTGACAATAATTTCATTGATGCGGTCCTGCAGGGCATCTCTGCCATTATTCTTCATGCTGCTGACACTGCTGCCCCCATTCACAGGTCTCCATCGACCAGTACCACAGTGGACCAAGGACTGCCGACGGGCACTGCAGTGATTTAAACAACACCCTTCAAGACCAACTTCCTCCCTTTAATCATCTCCAGGCCAAGGTTCGTTACCTTGTAGAGTTGAGTAGAAGTGAGTGCTGGGAGAGCTATTTTTCCTTCCTGGGGACGTATGGCTCTTTATTGTAGGTTTGGTCCAAGCTCTGTAGCCTTCTGGGCCACCAGCAACAGTCAACTGTCAAGAGTCTTATCCTCCAAGGTGCTCTGTCTACTGATCCATTGATCCTTGCGGAACACCTCGTGACACTTTGCGGCAGCATCAGTGTCCTCTTCCTATACTGCCATCTTTCTCCAACAGAAACAGAGTTGAACAGGCCCTCCTGTTTCAACCATCATCAAGCTGAATCCTGTAACAAACCCTTCACTGAATGGGAAATCTTGGAGGCTCTTACTTCTTCAGATGACACAGCCCCAGGCCAAGATTCTGTCCACAACCAGATTTAACACTTGTACATTACACATAGGCAATATCTATGCAGGGTCTTCAACCACATTTGACTCACAGGTGCCTTCCCCTCACAATAATGAGACACTGTAGTTATCCCTGTCCTTATGCCTGGGAAGAACCCAATGTCTCAAGTGCTACTACCGAATTAGCACGATGAATTTACTTGGTAAACTGCTTGAGATGATGGTTAGCTTCAGATTTTGTTGGGTTCTTGAATCTCGGGGCCTTTTGTCACCATATTAGTGTGGCTTCAGGGAAGGACGATCGCCAACTCACCATTTACTCAGATTTGAAACTGCAATCCGACAGGCTTTTACTGTCAGCACCTTGTAACAGTCTCCCTTGACCTATGTAAGGCATATGACATGGCTTGGCACCATCGCATATTAGTTATCCTCCATGACTGGGGCTTTTGTGGGCCCATTCAAATTTTTATTCACGAATTTTTATCCCATCGACTCTTCAGAGTGCAGTTGGCATTCACTTAACATACCTCGGATTCAGGAGAACAGTATCCCACAGGGTTCCGTATTGTCACACACTTCCTCATATTCATCAATGGGCTTGTAACCTCTGTTGGCCCTCAGGTTACCCCGGCTCATATTCATCAATGGGCTTGTAACCTCTGTTGGCCCTCAGGTTACCCCGGAATTCTCATATTCATCAATGGGCTTGTAACCTCTGTTGGCCCTCAGGTTACCCCAGAATTGTATGTCTAAAATTTTTGCATATGCTGCATCTCCCATTCGGTAGTGTCTGCTGAGTGCTGGCTCCAAGCTGCCATCCGGCAGACTTCTGCGTGGGCTGTCTCCCCAGGCTTCCAATTTTCTCCCTCCAAAACACAGGTTTTGCATTTTTGTCGTCAATTCATATTATACTCTGATCCAGAATTTTATTTAGGCAACCTGCTCCTAGATGTTGCAGCACAGTCCTGTTTTTTGGGCCTTTTTTTTTATGAAAAGCTGACATGGCTGCCCCATATTCACCACCTGAGGACAACATGCATGCAGAAGCTTAGTGCTCTCCACTTCCTGGCCCACACATCTTGGAGTGCAGACCATGCTACTCTTCTCCGTCTTCAGTGTGCTTTGGTCTTGTCCAGACTAGATTATGGAAGTCAGATTTATGGCTCAGCAGCTCCTTCCACTCCGAAAATACTTGATCCTATTCACCATTTTGGGGTACATCTGGCTATTGGTGCCTTTCGCACCAATCCCCTTGACAATCTCCTCATGGAAGTGGGGATTCCCCCTCTACAAATACGATGAAGCCAACTCCTGGTTTCTTAGGCAATTGACATTCAGATTCCCTGACCATCCCGTGTTCTGTCCTCTTAGCAAGTGAGGGACATCTCCCTCCTGATCACTGCCCGCAGGTGGGATTGTCAGTTGGAATGTCTCACTTCCGCCCGTCAGGATCTCTATCTCTGTTCACTGAAATTTGCCCCATGTAGTTCCTCACACATCCCCCCTTGGATGGTGCCTAGACCACGGATTAGGAGTCACCTCTTCTTGGGACCTAAGGTCTGTTGCACCTATGGTCTTCCATAGGTGCAACATCCCATCCATCCTTTGAGTGAGTGCTACTATCTGATGGTTCTAAGAAAATAAAGTGGGATATGCTTCCACACCTTCTGGCTTAGAACACCATTTATTGCCACAATCATGTAGTGTGTTTACAGTAGAACTGCTAGCTGTTACCAGGGCCCTCCATTTTGTTACTCAGGTGTCCCTTCATATTTAATGTGTACTGACCCATTGAGTAGCCTGTTACTCTTTTCATTCTTTGGTTTCTGCTATCCATGACCTTATCTCTTCCTTTGGCCATACTGCCTGCTCAGTTGTCTTTCTCTGGGTCCCAACTCATGTGGGTATCAGGGAATAAACTGGCTGGCTACTGCTCTCAGTAATAAACTCCACACAATGCAGGAGACTGTTACAATTTGGTGCTCTTCCTTCTAATTTTGGGAGGAGTGCACTGCTTTATGCCATCTATGCATTGGTCATACCAGGCTCACCCATTGTTTCCCCTGCTGTGCAACAAACCACCCCCAAAATATGCTTGTGTAGCCAGACTGATTGTACCCCACATCGGTGGAATGTTCCCTTCTTCTGACCCTTCGTCCTGTGTATAGTCCTTCTTAAATAGTAGCTGACAATTCATGGACGGTTGAACTGGTCCTCAGTTTCCTCCATGAAAGTGGTTAATTCCAGGTATAAGGTTTTGCTGTACTCCTGGAGCAGGGGTAATTTGGTTGTGGTTGGGGCCTCTTCACGTTTTCTCAGTTTGGGACCCCATGACCACTCGTCCATGGAAAGCTCTTTTTTCCAGTTTTTAGATTTGGTCTAACATTTTATGCCTTTTACTGTGTGAGTTTTTACTTGCTTTATAGTTTGACTCCCCTGACTGGATCCATCTACTTTTAGCAGACCCTCTTTCTTCTGTGAGTAACTATGGAATCATGGGACTGATGATCTTGGTCCCATAAACCCTCTCAATCAATCACTGTCAAAATTTGTCAGGGCAATATGCTAAAACTTGTCTGAAAATCAGGGAATTTCAGATGGTTAAACTTTGGAACCCCTATCATGCCCTGAAATGAGGGACATTCCATCAAATATCCTTCCCACCCCTCATGAACTAGTGCTCCATCACCCATCTACATATTGTTAGTCCATTTGTTTGCCGCTCCCAACCCCAGACCAATATGCAAGACCTGTCCAGTACCCCGTGCAGGTCTGGAGGTTAGAATAGGCCTGAGGAGTCTCACTTTTAGGCCCTATGAGTTCAGGTCCCGTTCAATGGTTTGACCTACCACTCGAAATTCTACAGAAGTGGGGGCCATATGCGGAAGGATGCCTTACATGGTGCAAGAGTTATCCAGTGTCCTTGGATTCGATCTCCTAAATCTCTTTGTCATGTCTTTGCATCACCACCTGCGATTCAACTATTTGGACGAGGACACTTTTCGGGGTAAGTTATCTTCTTCCATTGTCTCCTGTCCTCTTTTGCCCCCATGACAATATGGATTTCTGTATGCCCAATATCCAACACGATAGCCAGTACGTTGTGGTGGGGCCGACACATACCTATGGTAGCCCCCTGATGACACAGGGATCGCACTGCTGATGCCTGAGCTGTAAACTCCCCAGTGTTGCTACCAGTGCCTTCATCTTGGCCTTTGAGGGTGATTCATTACCTGAAAAGGTCAAGGTGACAGTTTACCGCTGTGATGTCAAACCATACGCTATGCCGAGCTTTAAGTGCTGGATGTTTGGGCATGTCTTCCCGCTGCACTTCCAGCGCTGCAAGTCGAGACTGGCACTTCCAGCGCTGCATGTCGAGACTGCAGGCGTCCACTGCACCCAAGTACTCTGTGCGCCTCCTCCCACTTGCATCAACTGTGGAGTGCATCACTCCTCCTGCACGCCAGACTGCTCAGTCTCCAAAAGGAGCAGAAAATCATGGAGTACAAGACCCTGGACTGGTTGATTTATACAGAAGCTAAAGGTAAATTCAGAAGATTATACCCCATTTGGTTGACGCCGACATAGGCTGCAGCCAATTCACCAACGCTGTCCCAAGTGCCAGTGGTTCCTCATTCTGTGCCACGAACAGTGAGCCCACTGGGCCACAAGAAGACTCCCCCATCCCAGGGTCCCCATTAATGCCATGGCGGACATTCGCCAGTGGCTAAAGGAGCCAAAAGCTGCTGGACGAAGAGCTTCATGGTCTCCCTTCATGCTTCGAAGAAATCTTCCCAGCAAGCCCCTAAATAAGTGAGAGAGCAATCAAACTAAGAAGCAGTCTGCTAAGAAACAGGACCTCTGGTGGCCCCAAACACAACCACTCCCTATCACTCTGCAATTGAGGATGCGGTGGAGATCTTAGTGTCCCCTGCGGACCTGATTCTCACTGATACCTCATCCACCATAGAAATGGCTACAAATACTCAATTGGTGGCAGCAGGTGACCCTGAGGCATAACCTGCCTCCTTGCGTGCTTCATGCCTTCCCAACCTCACGATAATGTCATCTTCCAGTGGAATTGCGGCAGTTTTTTCCACCACCTGGCTGAGCTATGGCAACTCTTAAACTTTGCACCTGCTTTCTGCATTGCCCTTCAGGAAACCTGGTTCCTGGAAATGTGGATCCCTGCCCTCCACGGTTATAGGGGATATTACAAGAACCGTAGTGACTGTAATAGTGTCTGGTGGAGTTTGTCTCTATGTGCTGAACACAGTATACAGTGAACCTGTGTCCCTTCAAACTCCTCTTGAAGCTGTGGCTGTCAGGATAAGGACGACGCAGGAAATAAATATATGCAACGTATATCTTCCTTCTGATGGTGCAGTAACCCTGAAGGCGTTGGCTGCACTGATTGCTCAACTCCCTAAACCTTTCCTACTTTTGGGAGATTTTAACACTGTTGACCCCTTGTGGCGTGGCACGGTGCTTACTTTCAGAGGCAGTAATGTCAGATTTACTGTTCCAACTCTACTTCTGCCTCTTAAATACAGCTGCCCCCACACATTTCAGTGTGGCACATGGCACATATTTGGCCATTGATCTCTGTTTGCAGTCCTCGTCTACACCCATCTATCCACTGGTGAACACATGGCGATCTGTGTGGTAGTGACCACTTCCTCATCTTCCTGTCACTGCCCCGGTGTCAGGCCCACAGATACATGCCCAGATGAGCTTTAAACAAAGCAGACTGGGTCGCTTTCACGTCTGCTGTCACCGTTGAATCTCCCCTATGTGGTAACATCAATGTGGTGGTTGAGCGGGTAACTACAATGATCATTTCGGCAACGGAAAACGCTATCCCTCGTTCTTTGGGGTGCCCTGGCCTGAGACAGTCCCTTGGTGGTTGCTGGAAGTCGCTGAGACAATTCAGGAGTGTCGGCAAGCTCTACAGTGGCATAAGCAACACCCTTCTCTGGAGCGCCTCGTAGCCTTTAAACAGCTGTGTGCCGGTGTTCACCAGATTAACAAAAGACGGAAACAGGAGTGTTGGGAGAGATAAGTCTCGACCATCACGTGCCATACGTCACCTTCACAGGTCTGGGCATAGATCAAATGTCTTTTTGGATACCAGTCCCCAACAGGTGCCCCCGTGTTACCATAAATGGCGTGTTATGTACCGCCCCAAATGTGATTGCTGAGCTGGAAAGGAAGGTCCTTTCGTTCACTACATGCCCCAGTGAACCCTATAACACCCTATTTACAGATTGGGAACTCCTCAGTGCTATTGCACATTGCCCCGATACAGCTCCTGGGCCAGATCAGATCCAGTCAGATGATTGAACACCTCTCATCTGACTAAAAGTGACATCTCCTCGTGATCTTTGACTGGATCTGGTGTGATGGCATCTTTCCATCGCACTGATAATCTTGCGTCCCTCGAGTCTGCCATCCGAACAGCCTTTTCAGGACAGCAACACCTTGTTGCTATCTTTTTTTATTACGAAAAGCGTATGACACCACCTGGCGACATCATACCCTTGCCACATTATACTAGTGGGGTCTCTGAGGCCCACTCCTGATTTTTATCGAGAATTTCCTGTCGCTTCGTAGTTTCCGTGTCGTAAGGTGCCTCCCATAGGTCTCCTCATATCCAGGAGAATGGGTTCCTGCAGGGCTGTGTATTGAGTGTATCTCTATTTTTAGTGGCCATTAATGGTCTAGCAGCAGCTGTAGGGCTGTCTCTCACCCTCTCTGTATGCAGACGACTTCTGCATTTCGTACTGCTCCACCAGTACTGGTGTTGCTGAGTGGCATGTACATGGAGCCATCCACGAGGCGCAGACTCTAGCAGACGGATTCCCGTTTTCGGCCGCTAAGTTGTGTGTTGGGCACTTGTACTGTTCATCTGGAACTAGAACTACCTTACTGACGATCTCCTCACCGTAGTGGAGAGATATCGATTCTTAGAACTGGTTTTCGACGCCTGATTGACTTGGCTTCCCCACCTGTCAGCTTAAGCAGAAGTGCTGGCAGCACCTCTGCTGCCTCTGCTGCCTGAGCAACATCAAGTGGAGCAGATTGCTCTATGCTGCTGCAGCTCTACAGAGCCCTTCATCAATCCCACCTTGACTATGGGAGTGTGGTTTATGGTTTGGTGGCACCACTGTGGTGTTGGACTAGCGGCAGGAGATTTTAGGAGGAGTCCCTCCATTGCAGGTCAGGTGTGCGCAACTGTTCACCAGTCATGTTGCACACGTTTGTAGTGCACCTGCGCGTCCAAATTACTGTCTCCTTTTCCCATCCACAGCAGTTAATCTCCCACATAAGCAACCTAGGTCAGGGCTTACAATTGCAGTTTTTGTCCGATCCCTACTATCTGAACTGGTGTCCTTGCCTTTACTACCTATACTTGAGGTCCATTCATGTATGCTTAGGCTGGGCTTTGCCTGGACCTTTCACATGGCCCAAAGGATTCGGTTCACCCCGCAGCTCTCCGCTGTAACTTCCTCTTGATTCTTGACACGTACCAAGGCCATGAAGTGGTTTACACAGACAGCTCAATGGCTCATGGTCACGTCGACTTCACGTATGTCCATGGAGGACATATTGAAAAGCATTCCTTGCCCAGTGGCTGCAGTGTTTTCACTGCAGTGCTGGTGGCTATATCTTGTGCTTTTGAGCACATCCATTCATGCTCTGGGGAGTCATTTCTTCTGTGTACTGACTCCTTGAGCAGCTTACAAACTATCAACCAGTGCTACCCTCGTCCTTTGGTAACAACCATCCAGAAATTCATCTATGCCCTGGAGCAGTCAGGTCATTCAGTGGTTTTCGTGTGGACCCCAGGACGTGTCGGAATCCCAGGCAATGAACTTGCTGACAGGCTGGCCAAACAGGCTACATGGAAACTGCTTATTGAGATTGGCATTCCAGCAACTGAGATGCGTTAGTTTTTACACTGCCAGGTTTTTCAGCTTTGGTGACGGAATGGCATAAGTCTCAGTATGCACAACAAACTGTGCCATTAAGGAGACTATGAATGTATGGCAGTCCACCATGTGGGTCTCTCACAGGAACTGTGGTTCTCTGTCGGCTCTGTATTGGCCACACTTGGGTGACCCACGGCTATCTATTGTGCTGTGAAGACCCGCCCCAGTATTGATGTGGCGACCAGTTGACAGTGGCCCATATTCTGGTGCACTGTCTGACTTTGGACAGCCCTGTGATGAAATCTTCGGTTACCAGACTTGTTGCCGCTAATTTTATCTGACATCAGCAGATTTAGTTTTACGTTTTATTTGTGAGGGTGGGTTTTATCATTTGATCTAAACTGATTAATTCACAAACAGCTACTGCTAGCTATGTAAATGAAGTGTCAAAAAGTTCGTCTCTTCAGGGCCTCACTATTTTGGGCATCAAATATACCTGTCAGTCTTCCTTTGAATTAACACTTACATTTAGGACATTTCAAGAATGGAAGATTCTAGGAAGACAAGTGAGGTCAGTAATATCATAGTATTTGAATAAAACTAGAAAATAAAAAATGAGATGGGTCAAATATTTTGTGAAATAACTTGTCAGAGAGAGAGAGAGAGAGAGAGAGAGAGAGAACATTTTGTCTCTTGAATGATGCTTGAAATTGTGTAGATCAAATAAGGTGCATCAAATGTTTCTTTAATCAGTTTTATTTCGCACTTTTGGAGAAATGATTTAAGAAAAAGATTGGTCTTTTTTAAAAAAAATTTGTCTTATTTATGCTGACCATTTAGATTAGTTGAAACACTTGGCATGAACATTGACTGGTGATGAATTACATTCCCAACAATCAGTAAAATTTCATGGTTGTTCAGTGTGATTTATTAGAAATTTGATGTGTGAATACTGTGTAGCATATAAACTAAAAATATACTTTAAGATGCCGTGTAAAGGGTATTGGGAAAACATAGTACACAAAACAAATGATTGTACTTGTCACTTAAAATTTAAGTAGCTGGGCCAAACTTGGGACCTAAAATTCAAATTAAACGCCAGTCATGCCTCCACGCCATGAACAACCTGTGGCAAAAGTGACTTGTTTTATGTATTTACATTATTCATTTTCTGCATTTATGTTGAAAGTTCTTGATCACTTATTTTTAATTCATTGATGAGATAGTCAAACATATCTCCCCTCATATGTGTATGTTTGAAGTACTTTACTGGTAGCCTTTGTAGTTCGTTATATTTATGTTCCCAGTGAAGATTCCTCCTAAATTTCTTGTACAGTGCTCCTTTATCACCTTATTTTCCAAAGTAAAGTTTATTTTGTTGCTTAACTGCTGAGTTACAATATTCCTCAATTTATAGGTGCTGACTAGTAAAACTGGATGGCTCTGGTAGCTGTCATTTAGTGGGAGTTCGTGCTTTGCACGTAGGGGACAGTGCATATTGCTCGATGCTGCTGCTTGTAGCTGGAAGTTTGCATGTCCAGTTGTTGAGCACTGTCACTTAACATATGATGTGGCCATACAGCATTTCCTATGCTCTCATAATCATCCTGACCTCAGTCTCAGGTAACTCACTGTCCCTGCACCCTCCATGCAAGTTCCCCCCTTCCCCCCACCCTGTCATACCCTCCCAATTCACATCAGATTCGTTTGAGTAAGGCTATCACAACCAATTGTTTTTCGACAAATTTTGAGAGATTGTGGCATTAGCAAAGCTTCATCTCAATTGGTTTTTGTGTTCTACACCAAAAGCTAAGTGCAAAGCTGGATCAAATTAGGTCAGGAGTAGCAGCTTGCTGAACTTATTTTTCACTCTCCCCTGCCCATGCATGAGCTTTGTTCCACTTATATTTATTAGCCGTATGTTATTTTCCAACATTGAATAGACTTTGAGTTAAATGATTTCAGGGTGGCTGTATTTATCTGAACTGAATCACACAATTGCTCAGTTTGTCTAACCTGAAACTACCTCCTAGTCTCAAATGTAAGAGGTGCAATGTCTCAGTATTTGCTGCACTGTTACTTTATTAAAATAAAAGAACCTTTTGAGACAAATATTAATATGGAAGTGTGCAATGGAATGGGCAAAGGGAAAATCAACTGAACACTCTAGTGTACGTAATTAAGAAAACTATTCCACAAATTAGAATAAATGTGTGGAACACACATTTGAATGCTATTGATGTTCCGAGCTCTTATGCTTTAACCGTAATAAGACATTCATCCAGCAAGTGTATGCAGGTATCAGTTTTAATGCTGAAATTGTGTGGAGAGAATTGAGACCTATGGGAGAGAATCTGTTTTGATATGTTCTCTTGGATGGGGAGAGTGGTTTAATTACATAGTCAAATTTTTGTGACAGTAGTTCTAATGGGGCAGGACGTGTGTAATAATAGGGCAAAAACAATGTAACATCAAGTAATGAGACATACTGGATTAAATGTGGTAGCTGGATGTAGGCTGCAATCAATGGCTACTAAATTGACAAGTGGTAGCAAGCTGAGACTCTCATGTGAGCAGGTACATACTGTTGAAGTGGGACGTATTTTTTAATATTTATATATTGTTTGGCAACTTCAGTGAGTATTGTGTGGTTATATTTCTCACTGATGCATTTTTGGGAAACCTAAGAAAGTTATCCATAGAGTTGTACGTACTGTGAAATTTTAAAGCATTACTGTGACGGTGGTAATCTCATTTTGGAAGTAGTGTAAGAAATTGTGAAAAATGAATGTATTAAAAGAGCTTGGAAATCACAATAATAGCTTTACTCCCCTGGAGTCTTACAAAATAGCTGTTTCTGCCAGTCCTGAATTCATACTTCAAAATGGACTTTACAAGAAGTTGTGTGAATGAGGCAACTACAGTTCGTACTTGCAGGGTGGCAATAACATTTTGCAGTCTCTTATATTTTACTGCACTGTTTGGGTTGTAGAAGGCTCTAAATGTGCTAACTATTGAACTGTATTTAGGCTCCAGACTGGAATGCGTGGTGCATTTGGAAAACCTCAGGGCACAGTGGCTCGTGTAAGAATTGGTCAGCCCATAATGAGTGTGAGGACAAGTGATCGTCACAGAGCTGCCGTGATTGAGGCACTCCGCCGTGCCAAATTTAAATTCCCTGGTCGCCAGAAGGTAAACAAAACAACTTGAATGATACGTTGACATTTTGTTAATACCATAATCTGTGTTTCTTGTTCTAAATGCCTTTTAACTTTGCAGATCTATGTTTCCAAGAAATGGGGTTTCACTAAATATGAGCGTGAAGTCTATGAGAAACTTAGAGATGCAGGAAGGCTTGCCAGTGATGGATGTAATGTGAAATACCGCCCGGAACATGGACCACTTGATGCTTGGAAGAAAGTTCAAGTAGAATTGGCACAGATGGCTTAACTCAAATTATATGATTCTTGAATGATTAAAATCTTTGGAAACCTGAAATGTTTTGTTTGCAATCTTTTATTTGTATCTGAGTACAAACACTAAGGTTATTGTTCAAATTTATTGTGATGGTTATGGGGATTTAATAGAATACATATAATTAAAAAGTGGAATATGATGAGTTGTTGGTGTCAAATTAAACCGTGAAGTTTGGAAAAGTACCATGCATCACTTTTGTTCAGAAGTGGTATTATCTTCCCGATGTCCACTATTTCTACTTTTATGCTAAGATAAATTTATGGGGACTTACGCAAACCACCTCATCACTTTTTAAAGTTATAAGCAGACTTTTCCAAAAAATCGAAGGTGAAAAATTTTAGAAAAACTGTTTTTGTTGATGTATTCAAATAATAAGGCATGCTCATATACTTGAGCAGTCTTCTAAAAAAAAATATTAAATTCTGTTGCAGTGTCAGCTTCTGGCTTTTGGGTTGTGAATTGAGGACATCTACATCTATACTCTGCCAACCACCGTGAGGTGCAAGGCAGAGGGTACATCTGATTGTACCAGTTATTAGAGATCCTTTCTGTTTTTTCACTTGTGGAGTTCAGGAAGAATGGTTGAATACCTTTGTGTGTGTGTGTGTGTGTGTGTGTGTGTGTGTGTGTGTGTGTGTGTGTGTGTGTGTGCAGTAATTAATCTTCATGAGCCCTCAGTATCTCTGAAACTCTCCCATGGAGTAAATAAAACCTTCTCTATGTATGTTCAGTATCCCCTGTTAGTCCTATCTGGTACAGGTTCCACACACTTGAGCAATATTCTAGAACTGTGCACATGAGTGATTTGTAAGCAAAAACACCTTTGTGTACACTGATGACTGACCATGGTGTCGGGTGTGCCTTCATCATTGGCACCGACTATTTTTGCGGTCTGCTTCTGAAACACTGCTCAGTATTAGCAGCAGAGCTCTTAGCCCAGTATCAGATCACGCAGTACATTTGTTCAGAGTCTGTGCTCTGCAGAGCCTGTGTGTGGTGTATACAGTCTATCCCTTAGTGCAATGGATCCATTTCCTCACTCTTCAGGAAGCCACTGTGATTATTTGGGTCCCTGGTCATGTCACTCTGATGGGAAACAAGGACATTGATGCTGCTGCTGTCAAGGCTGCAGTCATCCTACATCGACTCGCTAGTTCGTCTCCTTCAGCTGGCATTGGTCTTCCTTCGTGGGAGCAAGCTGTGGGGAATTAAACCTCTCCCAATTGGTTGGCCCACCACCCCTTGCTGGGAGATCATTTTAATTCGGTTGTGTATTGGGCACTGTCGTTTTAGACATTGCCATGTAAGTGGTGATCCCTCCCCACTTTGTGCTCATTGTCATCAATCTTGGTGGTTCACCATTTCCTGGTGACGTTCTTATACATGTTTGTCATCTTAAGTTATTGGCTGATCCATGGGCTGTTTACTATGTTTTATTTTTCCTATTGTAGCAATATGACGGACATCTAACCTTTAGTTCAGGATCTCCGTTGTCTCTACGGCATATCTTGTGGACCTTTCTCTGCAAAGAAGTCCTTGTTTTTAGCTGTATTTCCTTCTCTCGATTGGGCTTATAGGTGTAGTAGTAGGCGTAAAGGTGTAGTTGTTTTAACTTTTTTGTCTTGGTATTCTAAGGTTCTGACATGGTGCGTATGGCCCTAGTTGTTTTTGTGCCCTAAAACAACACAGATCAAGAGTAAAAAATAGAAAGACTGAAACTTCCTGCAACTGTTGCTGAGTAATTTCCTACTGTCATAACAAAGCAGTAGGAGATTCTTTAAAAAATGTGTGAACATCGTGACTTGATTTCGCAGAAGTAGCACTTACGTATCTGTGGCCGGGTCAGTTGTAGCGGTAGTGTTTAAGGTTCACTGTGTTGAGTTATTAATAAAAATAGAACGTTTTCGTAACAGAATCACTTTCATGTAATAAAATAATTGACAACATTCGTTGCTGAAGTAGCTTCCAATAAAACATTTTACTTTTTGCATAAGAAATCAAAAACCATGTTTTTGACTGGTTATTTTGCTACAATTTGTTCTCAAACTGTTTGGTAAAAATGTTATATTCCTTTGTGTTTTAAAGTCTTCCATCACATGTGGTTATCTTCTTGTTATTAATTACAATACTTCAAAGTTAAAAAAACTAAAAATTTGCAGTGAACTGGGGGTATGAACTGTGATCTCTGATCTGAGAGAAGAAAAAACTGGCAATGTTCAGTGGTCTTACATCCTTCATACAGCACAGAAGTGTACAGGCCGATAGACCACAGACTGTTGAAAAGGGTCATAATGTGTAATAGGCAGACATCTCTCCAGTCAGTCACCGGAATTCGACTGCACCAGGATCCACTGAAAGTACTATGCCACTTAGGCGGGAGGCGAGAAAAGTTTTGATTTCATTGTCAAGCAGCTGCTTATAAGCTAAACATCATGTTGCTAAATGCCAAACAATGCCTCATTGGTGTAAGGAGCATAAACATTGGACAGTTGAACAGTGGCATAACATTTTGTGGAGTGACTAATCACAGTACACAATGTGGCGATCGAATGGCAGGGTGTCAGTATGGCGAATTCCTACTGAACGTCATCGGTTAGCGTGTGTAGCGCCAATAGCAAAATTTGGAGGCGGTGGTGTTATGGTGTGGTTGTTTCTCACGAAGGAGCTTGCACCCCCTTGCATAGCACATTCACTGCTAGAGGGCAACGACATTGTTTTCAGTGGCAGAAGATTTCAGTTATCCGTGTTTGGCCAATGTGCACAAAATACTCATGGATCGGTTTATTTAGGTAAAAACAATTAAAATCCCTACAGTATTTCTTGAGGTTAGCCTGATCATACTAAAGAACCACAGTAGGAGACTTCAATTTGTATATACATGTTCTACCAGAAATGAAGATAATGCTAATTAAATTTATGGGAAGTTTTGTTAATTTCCATTGCTAAGGTGCACAAGTAATGACATGAAATTTAAAAAATTGAATGATCTTCCCATAGAAAATTTCGGAACTCTCATGTTTGTTAAGGGTTGCATTGCCATTGGTTGAGCTAGTGTTACACATATCGGTTAAAGATATGGGAACAAAACTTGCAGCAATAAAACATAAATGAGAGTATAACACTCAAAATAAAATTATTGCAAAAAATGCGCTGTTGTCTAATAGATTGCAGGAAAATATTGTGAATGGTGGTATATGTGTTAATTTTACAGTAAATCCCTTTTATTCAAAGTAAATTGTTACACATGACAAGACGCAGTGAATTTCTTAAATCGTGGAGTGTTTGACTCTCATTCAAAACATACTTTGTGGAATAACCACTCAGAAAAATTGAGCCCAGAAGACCAGCTATATCCCATTATTTAAAATTTTTCTGGCACATTTGTTCGATATACCTTGCAGGATAACACATAGCTAAATAAGACCATGCTTAAAGGTTAGTTTCCATATTTATTTTAGTTCTATCATACATTATAAATTACACAATAATGATGGAAAAAGTTTAATTATCCCTCAAACAGTAAGTGTGAGGTGAGATCTTCAGCAATTTCAGATGTAATTGGCTTTTCTATGTATTCCCCAGGTAACTCGTGAAATGTTCAGTGCGCAACAGTGATATTTGTAATCATACTTGTAAGAAACATTCATCTGCTGCAATTCAAGCTGTCCACATAGGATCCTACCTAATCACTCACACCCCCAGAAAAAATCATAAAATTTTTATTACCAGTATTATATGTGAAAGCTTAGCTTTTCTTGTAGCTTTTTCCATTTGTGTGTTTGCACTACTTAGGTGATACAGCTATTGGCTGACATCACATGTCCTATGCTCTGAATATCTGCTGTCATCGGGTTGTGAGATCATGTGACATGAGGTGTGATTGGCTTACAAAATTGCATGAGTTTACATTTTCAGTGCTTTGGAAGTCAGAAGCTGCTGTGTTGTATTTAGTTGAATTTGTATGTATACTTTCATAATACAAAAATAAACAGTTCGTACATAGCCATGCATCAAATGTCTTTCCAAAACATTGTTTTTTTTACTTGTTCATTTCCTAAAGTGCAGGGAAGCTGGTGTATAAGACCTTGACCATTCAAAGAATTGGTAGGATTTACAGCTTCAGGGGAAAATGTCACTTAACATGGAAAAAATGTACTTTCTCTTGGAAAAAGTGTTTGTAACTGGGAACCTTTGAGATTGTCTTGTCTGTGCATACATTTATTACATAAATGGCACCCAGAAATCATTCGATGTACGAATGACTTAGTAAAACAGTGCATCTATGCATGAATGACATGACATAGCGATGTGCAGGTAAGTTACACTTTGGTTCCACACCAAATAGTGGGTGACAGAAAGGTCTGTAAATACAGGCCACATATTGCAACATAACTCATCTTAGGAAAAACACATTTGTCTGCTGGCTAGTTGCCATTATGCAAAATTGTGGACACTATATAATGTAACAATTTTAGGGGATGGTTGGAAATGGGCCTGAACCAACAATGTTGCAAAATAAGCAGGCAACTGCACTTTTGGTGTTATAGAATGTTATCCATGATGATTTGCTTTGTTGTTTTTTCTCATCTTATTTTGAAAAAAAGCAAACAGACGAAACTGGTCTTTCATTGGGTTAAGTATAACTCTCTAGACTCCAGAAGGGATCTGTGATCCTTGTCAATTCATAATTCACAGAACATGGGTGCAGGCTGGCTGACCTGTGAGAGACGATGGGCTTGTTCCCCCTGCATCACTTAGTCCAGTCAAATGGTAATGAGAAAGGTAAAATAACAAAGTTTTCTAGGGTGTCGACTGAATTTTCAGTGCCCGACCAAAATTTCAGCTGGGAAAGGTCAAAAAGAAATGCATGAAAAAATGGGACTATAACCCTGAAACAACGCAATTTTTGGCACAGTTGACTATCTGTAAGGGTAAAGAGGATAAAATTTCCTTCAAACTGTATCTGAGTTTTTTTACCAGACTAACTGGATAATCTTCTGTGCCATCAGTTGTGTTCACCCCCAGATTTGCTTAGACTGTAAATTCATTTTAAATGTATCAAAGAGTCCCACAATGAGTTCAAGTGAGAAGTGTGTGATGGTGTACTGGACATTGGGAGTCTAATCAGTTAGTCCTGGAGTGGGCTTCAAGAATGTTCTTGAAAGTAGTGAAGGATAAAACCATGGTTAAGTTCATGAACTGTGTCAAAGTACATGAACAAAAAAGTTATGGGGGGAGGGGAGTGAAGATCCCAGAAGAAACAGCTCTGTGGAAATAAAATAACAAAATGATGTGATGCTCAGGAGAAATTACTCTCTAATTCAAAGAACAAGGACTGCTTGATATTGGTTTTGCTGCACAAATTTGCCAAAGCAGACGTTCCAGGCAAGATGTGGAAGTTGCTGGTAGCTTAACTGTCAGCATGGCACTATTTTTTTCCCCCCACACGAAACAGATCTCGACCAACAAAGTAATGGATTAGGAGGCCTATTGATGAAATGAGGGAGAGGGAAAATCAGTTTTTTATTCTCATCAGGGCCACCCTGCTCAAGAAAGTGGCCTGTCTTTGCGTGCTGTCGATTGCTGTGAAGCTGCTGCTACTACTACTGCTGTTTACAATCGAGGCAAAGTGAAACACATCACTATGCTGAAGAAAAACTGAATTGCAACTGAAGATACAAATATTTAAAACTTCATAAGTGGTCAAAGAGGTAGTAGTGAATTTGGTAAGATCCTTAATGCTGTACAGTGAATTGAGTGGAGAATATCTGAACCACATCCAGTACAGAAGCTACATCAAATCAACATTCAGAACTGCCAACATTGCTTCTCTGTGCCACCAACTGAAGATGCTGCTTGCCAGCATAGTCTTGTGTATCACCCAGTACAATAGTGGCTGGGCAAAAATAAAATCCTGAGGAATGGAGTTGCTGAGGTCCAAAAATCACCTGATTCCAGCCACTATGCTTCAGCTGCCAGCACATGGTGTTAATTCTGAACTGGCTCACATGCAGATGCAAAACTGGTTGTCATGGCTATTCTTGTTGCAGGGTGTATAGGATCCAGGAAAAACCTGGGAATTTTTTCATACTGGGGAAACCCCGTGCGATTTTTAGAATTCTGGGAATTTTTCATTGTTTCAGTGTTCAGTTAAATTTTTTGTAATTTTGACTGGTAAGAACTGATACTCTAACAAAAAGGATACTTACAGTATTCCGCTACTGCAGAATAATACTGCAGCAATAAAACATGGATGGGAGACAACGAAAATAAGTTAACTGCAAATAAAGTTTTTATTATGGGTGTAGACTACTCATCTTCCAGATATACTATTCACTGACTTTTTATTATAGGATATGCAATCAAAAGTATCTGGACACCTGACTGAAAATGACTTAAATTCGTGGCGCCCTCCATCGGTAATGCTGGAATTCAATATGGTGTTGGCCCATCCTTAGCCTTGATGACAGCTTCCACTCTCGCAGGGATACGTTCAGTCAGGTGCTGGAAGATTTCTTGGGGAATGGCAGCCCATTCTTCACGAAGTGCTGCACTGAGTAGAGGTATCGTGTCTGTCCCTGGGGTCTGGCACGAAGTCGGCATTCCAAAACATCCTTAAGGTGTTCTATAGGATTCAGGTCAGGACTCTGTGCATGCCAGTCCATTACAGGGATGTTATTGTCGTGTAAATAGTCACACTGTTCATTATGAACAGGTGCTGGATCGTGTTGAAAGATGCTCTTCAACAGTGGGAAGCAAGAAGGTGCTTAAAACATCAATGTAGGCCTGTGCTGTGATAGTGCCATGCAAAACGAGGGGTGCAAGCCCCTTCTTGAAAAACACGATCACACCATATCATCAGCGTCTCCCAATTTTACTATTGGTGCTACACACGCTGGCAGGTGACGTCCAGTGGGCATTCGTCGTACTGACACCCTGCCATCAGATCGCCACATTGTGTACTGTTATTCGTCACTCCACACAACGTTTTGCCACTGTTCAATCGTCCAATGTTTATGCTCCTTATGCAAAACGAGGCACGTTTTGCATTTACTGGCGTGATGTGTAGCTTATGAGCAGCAGCTCGACCATGAAATCAGTTTTCTCACCCCCCCCCCCTCCCCCCCGCCTAAGCGGCATAGTACTTGCAGTGGATCCTGATGCAGTCTGGAATTCCGATGCGATGGTCTGGAGAAATGTCTGCCTATTACACATTATGACCCTCTTCCACTGCTGGCAGTCTGTCAGCCTTACACTTTTCTGCTGTAAGTGTCCCTTCACATTTCCACTTCACAATCACATCGGAAACAGTCGACCTAGGTATGTTAAGGAGTGTGGATATCTGGTATACAGACGTATGACACAAGTGACACCCAACCACCTGACCGTGAGTTCCGGAGTGCCCATTCTGCTCTCACAAGATCTAATGATCACTGATGTGGAGAACCTGGCAGTAGGTAGCAAAATAATGCACCTAATATGTAAAACGTATGTTTTTGGGGGTGTCCAGATACTTTTGATGAAATAGTGTAACTGGATAAAATATTTGACACAGTTTGAAATTTTTGCAGTGGGGTCAGAAAGTACCTTAGGTATGTAATATGTGATTTTCAGAGTTATAAGTTTTGTAACGAAATTAAATCTTGGCGACAATGCACCTTATAAACCGACATTCATTTGTATATTATTGTAAACAATGAATAGAAAATACATTCATGTGCATTTTACGACAAATTCAGTTTGGAATTGAGTTTTGTGAAAGAAAGTCTTTGTGTAATAGTTTATTCGTCATGGATGGTGATATACGTCATGTAAGGAGGCTACAGTCTCGAGCAGGCTTTGCCAACTTTACAGAAGAGTGATAGTGAATTTTTGGAAAACGAGAATGACAGTGATACTGATGGAGATATGGCAGAGGAAGATATACAGGTTGGAGATGAAGTGGATATGAGTGATTGTGACAAAGAAAATGGTGTTCAGGCAAGGAGTGCACCTCCTTTTGTGTCTAGAAGCGGACAGATATCATATAACACAGTACCACCTGATGTGCACAAGCAGGTTTCAAGGAATATAATAAATGAAACTGGACATATTCCACGTCGCCTTTGACCACAATTACAGACGAGCAAATTGTTTCAGGCTTTTTATCACCAGTCACATGCAGAGTGTAATTGTAATGCAACCAATAATCTGTACCCAAGTCTAGAACGCTGGATTGAACTTGATTCTACAGAGCTGCAGGCATTCTTTGGTCTATGGCTAGTAGCTGGCTTGCATAAGGCATGTGGGAAGGCTTTGAGTTAATTTTGGTCAGAAGAGTATGGCTTACCTGTTTTTCGAGCCACAATGAGCTTTCCAAGATTTTGTGATATTTTGATGCGCCTCGGTTTCAATGATAAAACTTATAAGGGAAGAAAGAAAACCTGCTTCTGTATCAAAAGCCCTTAGAGGGCTGTGTTTGAAATGATCGTTGATGCATGCATTTCGTCTTATATCCCTGGACATTACATTAAAGTTGATGAGCATCTGTTACTTTCAGGGGATGGTGTCCATTGAAGGTGTTCCTTCAAAACCTAGAAAGTATGGGATAAAAGTGTGGGCTGCTATGGATTGAGAGACGAATTATATCATAAATGCACAAGTGTATACGGGGAAATCTGCTGAAGGAAGATAAATAAATCAAGGGAAGCGATTGGTACATGATTTAGTTGATAAACTGAAAGGAAGTGGTAGGAAAATTACCACTGATAAATTATTCACAAGTTTTGATTTGGAATAAGAACTTTTTGCTAACAAATTGTGTCTTGTGGGAACACTATGGGGGGCCAACTGAAAAGAGATAACAATCGAAATGTTGCCATCAAAACAGAAGCATCCATTATCGACCACTTTTGGCTATGCACAGAATGTTTGTTTCGTATGTTCCTGCACAAAATAAATCATTTTGTTGTCCACTCTACACCAAGCATTTGATGTAAATAGGCATGAGTACAAAAAAGTTGAAATAATGTTCTACAACAAAGCCAGGGGTTGATGAGATGGCTAAACATTATTCAATGAAACTTGGAACAAGGTGGCAACTTGCTATATTTTTTGATATACGAGCTTTAGCTTGTCCCAGTGCTTACGTTCTGTAGTGTAAATTTTTCCATATGAGAAGTAAAAACGCAAGAAGAGAATTCCTCACAGAACAAGGAAAGAACTAGTCAAACCTCACATTGAATGACGAATCCTCTCGCCCCAGTGCAGAACGCAACGCATTCGTTCAGCAATATCATCTTCAGGCTTCAAGGATCTTCTAAAGGAAAAACAACACGATAACCAGGAAGTCGATGTTCCAAATCTGAAAGAAGTCGGAGTGACTCCTGCCCAAGGACAAGGAAGTGAATCAATGATGTGATGGGTGTCACAAATTTGTCTAAAGAACATGCTACGATAAGTGTTTTGTGTAATGACTGCTCGTCATATGACAGAGAGAGCGAGTAGGTGTGTATTTCTAATAAAATTTCATGTAAGTGATTACACATAACATTAAAGTGGGTCAAAATCATCTATTCATTCTCTCAGCGACCACACCGGAACCTAAACGGAAGATAACAGAGAGAAGGTCGAAATACTGAATTCGGTCTTCCGAAGTCGTTTCACCGCGGAAGATAGTAACACTGTCCCTCCTTTCGATCATAGTACCAACATCGAAATGGCAGATATTGAGATAACCGATAGCGGAACTGAAAAGCAGCTACAATCGCTTAGTAGTGGAAAGGTTTCAGGACCAGATGAGATACCTATAAGATTCTATAGATTATACGAAAGAATTTGCTCCCCTTCTAGCAGTAATTTATCGTAGATCTCTTGAGCAACGAAAGGTACCTAACGACTGGAAAAAAAGCGCAGATCATTTCCGTTTTTAAGAACGGCCGTAAGATAGACCCGCACAGTTATAGACATACATCGTTGACCTCAATCTGTTTTAGAATTGTGGAAATGGTTGTTCAAAAATTATGACGCTTTTGGAAAATGAACATCTCCTCTATAAAAATCAACACAGATTCCGCAAACAGAGATCCTGCGAAACTCGGTCTGCTCTGTTCCCCCATGGGATCCACAGCGCAGTGGACAACGGCGCTCAGGTTGATGACGTGTTCCTTGATTTCAGTAAGGCATTTGACACCGTCCTGCATTGCCGTTTAATGGAGAAAAAAAATACGAGCTTAAGGAGTATCGGAGCAGATCTGCGATTGGATTCAAGACTTTCTTCCAGATTGAACTCAACACGTCACTCTTAATGGAACTAAATCGACAGATGTAAAGGCAATATCCGGAGTACCACAGAGAAGTGTGATAGGATCGCTGCTGTTTACAAAATATATAAATGATCTAGCAGAAAGTGTCGGATGCTCTTTAAGGCTATACGCAGATGATGCAGTTGGCTATACCAAAGTAGCAACGCCAGAAGATAGCAAGAATTTGCATAACGCCCTACAGAGAATTGATGAATGGTGCAGACTCCGGCAGTTGACCTTGAACGTAAATAAATGTTACACATTGCGAATACATAGCAAAAGAAATCCACTACTGTACAGCTATACTATTGATGTCAAACAGCTGGATACGGAGTGGTTGTGCTCGTGGCCATGGTCCTCGTGCAAGTACTGGAACCATTAATCCCAAGAAGAAAAGCAAAGAAAAAAGAAAGTAGTTCAAAGACAATGTAGTGATAATTATTTATCTTATGGGTCTTTAGATGTGACAACATTCCCGGTCCTCCTGAGTGTGTTGTGAAAAACATGGTAATACTGCTATGCTTCCCAGTAAATTGAAATGAAATTTGTCAACAAAACATACCTCTCCATTTACTAAAAATGTGAATTATTTTCATCAGTTGTTGCGACTAAATAAAAAAGAGTTATGTTCATGACTACATCAATACGTGTTTCACAAAAAAGAAGTTAGCTGTATGATAGCTGAACTTATCGTAAAGGCCAAAAAACCACACAGAATAGCAGAATCGTTAATGTCCACATGTAAAGAAGTGGTAAAAATAGTGCTTGGTTCAGAAGCTGCTCCAAAAATTTCAAAAACTCCCTGTTGACACAATCAGCTCGAAGTTAATGCTATCGAAGACATTTTAAAGAAGAACATAAAGAGCAGTTGTAAGTTCTCACTACTGATAGTGCCAGTCATGCACAACTTCTTTCCTTCATAAAATGTGTTAGTGGGGATGTAATTGCAAGTAATTTATTTTCTTGCGACGAATTATCACAACCAATAACTTGCGAAAAAAATATTTCGTGCAACTAATGAATATTTGGTCCGTAATTAATTAACGTGGAAGGATTGTGTCAGTGGTGGTACAGACAGAGCCTCTTCTATGACAGGCCGAGTGAAAGGATTTGTGGGTAAAGTATGTGAAGTAAACCCTAGCTTACGAACTGAACATCGTCTCAGTAACTGTGTAACCCTTGTTGCAACATTGTCTCAGTAATGTCTTAGTAACTGTGTAGCCATTGTTGCTAAGTCTTTACCATAAACAGCAAAAGCCACAATCTTCCTCAAATCACAGCCTCTAAATACACTACTGGCCATTAAAATTGCTACACCACGAGGATGACGTGCTACAGATGCGAAATTTAACCTACGGGAAGAAGATGCTGTGATATGCAAATGATTAGCTTTTCAGAGCATTCATAAGGTTGGCGCCGGTGGTGACACCTACAATGTGCTGATATGAGGAAAGTTTCCAACCAATTTCTCATATACAAACAGCAGTTGACGGCGTTGCCTGGTGAAACGTTGTTGTGATGCCTCGTGTCAGGAGGATAAATGCGTACCATCACGTTTCCGACTTTGATAAAGGTCAGATTGTAGGCTATCATGATTGCGGGTTATCGTATCGCGACGTTGCTGCTTGTGTTGGTTGAGATCCAATGACTATTAGCAGAATATGGAATCGGTGGGTTCAGGAGGGTAATACGGAACGCCGTGCTGGATCCCAATGGCCTTGTATCACTAGCAGTCGAGATGACAGGCATCTTATCCGCATGGCTGTAACGGATCGTGCAGCCACTTCTTGATCCCTGAGGCAACAGATGGGGACGTTTGCAAGACAACAACCATCTGTACGAACAGTTCGACGACGTTTGCAGCAGCATGGACTATCAGCTTCGGAGACCATGGCTGTGGATACCCTTGATGCAGCATCACAGAAGGAGCCCCAGTGATGGTGTACTCAACGACAAACCTGGGTGCCCGAATGGCAAAACGTCATTTTTTCGGATGAATCCAGTTTCTGTTTACAGCATCATGATGGTCGCATCCGTGTTTGGCGACATTGTGGTGAATGCACATTGGAAGCGTGTATTCGTCATCGCCATACTGGCGTATCACCTGGCATGATGGTATGGGGTGCCATTGATTACACGTCTGGGTCACCTCTTGTTTGCATTGACGGCACTTTGAACAGTGGATGTTACATTTCATTTCAGATGTGTTACAAACCGTGGCTCTACCCTTCATTCGATCCCTGCGAAACCGTACATTTCAGCAGGATAATGCATGACCGCAGGTTGCAGGTCCTGTACGGGCCTTTCTGGATACAGAAAATGTACGACTGCTGCCCTGGCCAGCACATTCTCCAGATCTCTCACCAATTGAAAACATCTGGTCAATGGTGGCCGAGCAACTGGCTCGTCACAATACGCCAGTCACTACTCTTGATGAACTGTGGTATCATGTTGAAGCTGCATGGGCAGCTGTACCTGTACACGCCATCCAAGCTCTGTTTGGCTCAATGACCAGGCGTATCAAGGCCGTTATTGTGGGTACTGATTTCTCATGTTCTATGCACCCAAATTGTGTGCAAATGTAATCACATGTCAGTTCTAGTATAATATATTTGTCCAATGAATACCCGTTTATCATCTGCATTTCTTCTTGGTGTAGCAATTTTAATGGCCAGTAGTGTATGTTATGGCTTTATAACGTTCTATGTGAATAAATGGGATCACAAAACGGTACACTTCTGCTACATACAGACGTAGGATGGTTATTCGAAAGTGTTAATGTGAATGTTTGAAGTTAAAGATGAGGTACTTAAATATGTAAGTACAGTCGTGGCTATGTGAATTTATTTGCTGATGATGATGTGACATATCTTTCTCATTAGAAACAAAAATATTGTGACTAGTATTAATAATATTCAAGGGTTTATTAATAAGTTAAATTTGTGGATAAAGACAATTAAAAATGGATCAAGTTAGATGTTCCCAACGGTATGTCCCCTTACTGATGATAATAATAATGTGCGGTATGGCCCCTTACTGATAATAATAATGAGTTGATGGACTTAAAGGTCATTTATTACTCTTGTGGCAAAATTAAAAAAAAAAAAAAAAAAAAAAAAAAAGAGATATTTTGAGGAAATGTTGAAGATTTGGCCTGGATTCGTGACCCATTCGTGGATTCAAAAAATATTCCAATTAATTTAGATTTAGGCTTACAAATAGAACTGACAGATTTGAAAGCAGACAGAGCATTGGAATCAACATTTTCGAAGTTCCTGCGGATTTGGTTGTCAATAGGCTGTGAATACTCAGCTATATCTGAGAAAGCACTTAATGTGTTACCAGCATTTTCAACTACATATTTGTGTGAACTGAGCTTCTCAATGTTGACTGAAATTAAAACATCAGAGAGAGAGAGAGAGAGAGATTTAAACCCATCAGTGATGAAATGGAAGATTTCGCCACAAATCAGTTGTCAATGTGCAGCTAAGTAGGTTCAGATATCACATTGACAGTGTGGATACAGATATTTAGTTTAATATTCGCATTAGAAATGACTATTTTCTACAGTGAATTAAAATTAACAAGTGTTATTAAATGCATAACTAGTAATTATCCAGGAGGTGGCTACAGAGATAAAGGGCTGTGTGGCATGGACAAAGCAGGTTTTTAGGTTAGAGGACCTGGGGAACACAAAAGGGGGCTTCAGTCTCTAAGAGTTCAGGTTGAACTCAGGAAAAACGTAGATCTAGGAACCATCAGTACAGGAGTTGTAAACCATCAGAGCTGTGTTGGGAAAGTACCAGAGCTTCAAGTGCTAATAGGAAGTACTCATGTTCAAATCATTGGCACTGGCTAAAGCTGGAGGTAAGTTCAGCTGACATTTTTGTGAAGGCCCTAACAATGTTAAGAAAGGATAGGCCACAAGAAGTTTATTTTGTTGCAAAATTGGAATAGGTAGTTCCTGTGAGTTAGTGAGAGTAGAGGTCATTCTTACCAACAATCTTACCAACAATTGGATACTTTTACTGTCCTCCCAACTCAGACGATGCTCTTGCTGAAAGGTTCAAAGAAAACTTGAGTCTAATTTCAAACAATTATATATAGTCGGTGGTGACTTCAATTTACCCTTGACACATTGGCGAGAATACATGTTTAAATCCAATTATAGTAGGTGGTGGCTTCAATTTATCCTTGACACATTGGTGAAAATACACGTTTAAATCTGGAAGTACACATAGAACATCATCCAAAATTGTGCTAAATACATTCTCTGAAATAATAAAATTATTTCGAGCAGTGCATGAGCCCCCATGAATAGTAAACAGTTGCAAAAACACACTTGATATCTTAGCAACAAGTAATCATGAGCTAGTAACGAGCATCGAAACTGATACAGGGATTAGTGAACACAGGGTTGTCATAGCGAGATGGAATACCATAACTCCCAAACCCTCCAAAAATAAATGAAAAAGTATACATATTGAAAAAGACACATAAAAATTCGCTTGACACCTTCCTGAGAGACTATCTCCACTCCTTCCCAATTAACAATGCAAGTGTAGACCAGATATGGCTGTAACTCGAAGAAATAGTATCGACAGCAATTGAGAGATTTATAGCAGATAAATTAACGAACAATGGAGCTGATCCCGCTTGGTACACAAAACAGGTTAGAATGCTGCAGAAACAGTGATAAAGGTATTCCAAATTTAAACGAATGCAAAATCCCCAAGATTGGTGATCTACAGAAGCTCGATATTCAGTACGGACTTCAATGTGAGATGCTTGTAATAATTTCCACTATGAAACTTTGTATCAAAAATGAGCAGAAAGTGCAAAGAGATTCTAGTCTTACAGAAAGTATGCTAGCAGCAAGACACAGTCGATGCCTTGTCTGTGGGATGGCAACTATCTATGACAGGCCGCAAAAGCAGAGTTACTGAACACAGCTTTACAAAATTCCTTCACCATAGGCAACGAACTAAATATTCCAGATTTTGAATGAAGAACAGCTGCCAACATCAGTAACTTAGAAATAAATGACATCGGAGTAGTGAAGCAACTTAAATCACTCAATAAAAGCAAGTATTTCGGTCCAGACTGTACACCAATTGATTCCTTTCAGAGTATGCTGATGCAATTGCTCCATACTTAGCAATCGTATACAACTGCTTGCTCAACAAAAGATGCGTACCCAAAGACTGGAAAGTTGCACAGGTAACACCCGTATTCAAGAAAGGCAATGGGAGTAATCCACTAAATTATAAGCCCATATTATTAACATTGACATGCAGTAGAATTTTGGATCATATATTGTGTTCAAACCTTGTGAGTTACCTAGAAGAGAATGATCTACTGACACACAGTCAACATGGATTTAGAAAATATCATTCTTGTGGAATATAACTAGTGCTTTACTCACACAGTATGTCAAGTGCTATTCAAAAAGAGTTTCAGATTGATTTTTATTTTTAGATTTCCAAAAGGCTTTTGACACTACACCTCGCAAGCAGGTCGTAATCAAATTGTGTGCTTATGGAATATTGTCTCAGTTATGCCACTGGATTTGTGATTTTCTGTCAGATAGGTCAAGAGTTTGTACTAATTGATGAAAAGGCATTGAGTAAAACAGAAGTGATTTTTGTCATTCCCCAAGGTAGCGTTATAGGCCCTCTGCTGTTCCTTATGTATATAACAATTTAGGAGACAACTTGAGCAGTCGTCTTAGGTGGTTTGTAGACGATGCTGTCGTTTATTACCTAGTAAAGTCCTCAGAAGACCAAAACGAATTGCTAAACAGATTTAGAAAAGATATCTGTATGTACAAAAATTGGTAATTGCCCTTAAATAATGAAAAGTATGAGGTCATCCAAGAGTGCTAAAAGGAATTCATTAAACTTCAGGTACACAATAAATTAATCAAATCTAAAGGTCACAAATTCACCTAAATACTTAAGAATTACAATTATGAACAACTTGAACTGGAAAGAACACCGAAAATGTTGACAGGAAGGTTAACCAAAGACTGTGATTTACAGGGAGAACGCTTTGAAGATGCAACAGCTCTACTAAAGAGATGGCCTACACTATGCTTGTCTGCCCTCTTTTGGAGTACTCTTGTGTGGTACGGGATCCTTACCAGGCAAAATTAATGAAGTACATTGAGAAAATTCAAAGAAGAGCAGCATATTTTGTATTATCGAGAAATAGGGGAGAAAGTGTCATGGACCTGATACGGGATTTGGGGTGGACATAATTAAAACAAATGTGTTTCTCACTGCAGGGATCTTCTCATGAAATTTCAATCACCAAATTTCTCCTCCGGATACGAAAATATTTTGTTGATGCCGACCTACATACAGAGAAATGATCATCATAATAAAATAATAAGGGAAAGAAAGATATAGGTGTTTGCTTTTTCCGTGCACTGTTTGAGAGTGGAATAATACAGAATTATTGAGAAAGTGATTTGATGAATCATGTAAGTGTGATTTGCAGAGTATCAATCTAGATGTAATGAATGAATGAATGAATTGTATAATGACATAATAATTCAAAATTATATTAAGATTCATACGATATTGAGGGCTTAACCATGTTGGTTGTTGCTTAGCTTGCTCTATGCACCTCAGTTGTGCTACTACTATTTTACTGATGTCCTGGCTGCGTCGGTTGTAGAGAGTGTATTTTTAAGATAATCTTTTATTGTGAAGAGATCAGTGCTGATGGTGAATATCTTATGATGCAGTATACTATCCAAAAAATAACTGTAACAAATCTACAAGTATGCATAAGACTACAGCTGACAAAAAACAGTGTCTTTGCTAACCTTTAGATACACTTACATACGCCATCAAATGTGGCACCTGAATTGTAAATCATGCTTTTCTACTTATAAATCTTAATTCAGTATTACAGTAATTTGGGTCCCTAGTATTTTCTGGTTTTTCTAGTTATCTCTCATTCTAGTAATTTATATAACTGACATTTATTATTAATGAAAATGTGCACAATATTAGTAAGAAGAAGACAATAGCTGGTCAGTACTTACCTTCAAGAGTGCCAGTTCTGCCAACAAAACACTTAAAAATAGAAACATGAGTCCTATCTTTAGGAAAATATATTTGCTCATCAGGGAGGAAAGAGGGATATGTTGGTGAGGGCTGGAAAGAAGGACAAGTCAATTAGATCCCAGATTCAGAAAGACCAATCCTTTGTAAGTTTGGAGGACAGGAAGAGTATAGCTTAACGTACAACTGGCAATGAGCTCATTAGACACAGAGCACAAGCTTCTGTTTGGGAAGTCTTTAGCTTATATGATTAACAGGAACAACACAAAACCTAAATGTGGATCATCAGACTGGGATTTAACTGCTGTCCTCCCAAACGGCACCGACAATTGGGTGAAAACATACCAGATATTTATTGTTTTCATGACATTCTTTCACTTATTTCATCATTCATGTTTTCTAATTTTACCCTCACCATATTCAATGAATTACTGTTCATGATTGTTCCCTATCTCATTATGTAGTCTGCATTTAGAAAACCAATAGGTTCGAACAACAACTTGCTTTGACTCTCATAACAGTTTTTAATAGAGCAATTTGTAGTACCTAAATCCAGTTTACTATAACATTAGAATATTAACTATTATACAGTAGGCATTTAATTTTAATTGAAAATGTAAAGTTGCTCCTCAGTATTGCTATATTAAAATCATGTATTTTAACCAATCTGCAAGGATTAGTTATCAAAACAATGAATGAAGTAGTACACAGTACCCTACTCCATCTTAAAACTGCTTTAGTATTATCATAGCCAAGATAGAGAGACAGCCAACATCCACCCCAGTGGTAGTTGTTTATATGCCTACTAGCACGACAGATGGTGAAGAAACTGAAAGAATATATGACAAGAAAATTATTCAGATAGTTAAGGGAAGAAAAAATTTAATGGTGACGAGGAACTGGATTTCAGTGCTAATAGAACATGGACCCAGGGAAAGGAATGAAAGAGGAAGCCAACTGGCAGTATTTTGCACAGAGCATAATTCAATCATTGCTAACTCTTGGTTTAAAAATCATGAAAGAAGGTTGTATACATGGAATAGATCTGGAGGAGAAACTAGAAGATTTCTGATGCTTTATGTAATGGTAAGATAAAGGTTTTTGAAAGCAGATTTTAAACAGTAAAACGTTTCCAAGGGCAGATGTAGACTAATGATAATTTATTGGTTATGAACTGCAGATAGCAAAAAGGAAGAAAATTGGATTAAGTGAAGACACGGAGGTCATCAAGAATCTCAAAGGCCTTCATTACATGATGACTGACTGAAACAGAGGAAAGTAATTGCTGCAAGACGAATGGATAGCTTTGAGAGGTGAAATAGAAGGCACCAGAGAGTGAAAGTGGGGAAAAAGGTAGAAATCTTTGGATAACACACGAGATATTGAATGTAACTGACAGGAGGAAATATAGAAAAGGCAGCAAATGAAGGAGGCAAAAGGCAGATGGCAGCTGTACATCTATTTGGACCCATTCCAAGAACTACTAGACGATTCTGTTACATATTCATTGCTGTAGAACTAATTTCGGAATTTGTATCTTTCACTCCGTTACGAAAAGCCACTGCTACAACTGTTTCTAACGCTTTTACTAAACATTTTTTGCCTCATGTTGGACATGTTCAGAAAGTAATCTCCGACAATGGACTGCAATTTCAATCAGTAACATGGAACCGCACATTGCAAGCTAGAAATATTATAGCATTTTTATCTCCAGATACCATGCTTCTTCCAGCCCATCAGAGCACATCATGAAAGAGATTGGAAAACTTTGTTGTATCTACTGTCAGAAATACATATCGATTGGGACAAGCACATTTCAGATTTTCAGGACATCATCAGTTCAATAGCAAACGACTCCACCATGCTCTTGCCGCATCTTGTGTTGAAAAATATACGTCCACCTAATAAAATTCATGATATTGTTTCTTTTCCTACTACAAGAAGATTACATCACCATGAAATTATAGACGTCACAGATAACAATATAAAGCATGCAGCACAGCGCCGCAAAAGTCAACAAAAACAGGAGAGTAACCTCCAGAAATTTTGCATAGGACAAAAAGTATTGGTACACACTCACTACTTATCCAACAGAGGAAAGTGTCATGCAGTAAATTTGAACTTTTGTATTCTGGACCTTGTAGGATACGTAATCTTCCCCATCCCAATATGGTTCACATTAAAACTTTACGAACGAGAAAATCGCGAAGCAATCATCACATTAGCAACATCAAATACTTATAAAATAACTTTTGTTTAGGTTTATTTCAAGTAGCTAGAAGGAATTTTGATGATTACATACCACAACTATTTATTTTTTCGCCTTGTAGCTTTGCATAAACATTTTTTCCTATTTTTCAGGAACTCTGCTAACTACCAAATTTTTTACAGATGTGCGTATTTATATTGCAAGCTTTTATATCCCCCCCACGAACCATGGACCTTGCCGTTGGTGGGGAGGCTTGCGTGCCTCAATGATACAGATGGCCGTACCGTAGATGCAACCACAATGGAGGAGTATCTGTTGAGAGGCCAGACAAACGTGTGGTTCCTGAAGAGGGGTAACAGCCTTCTCAGTAGTTGCAGGGGCAACTGTCTGGATGATTGACTGATCTGGCCTTGCAACACTAACCAAAATGGCCTTGCTGTTGTGATAATGCAAACGGCTGAAAGCAATGGGAAACTACAGTCGTCATTTTTCCCGAGGGCATGCAGCTTTACTGTATGATTAAAAGATGATGGCGTCCTCTTGGATAAAATATTCCGGAGGTAAAATAGTCCCCCATTTGGATCTCCGTGCAGGGACTACTCAAGAGTAGCTTTAATAATGAATAGGAAAATAGGAGTGCGGGTGAGCTACCATAAACAGCATAGTGAACGCATTATTGTGGCCAAGATAGACACGAAGCCCATACCTACCACAGTAGTACAAGTGTATATGCCAACCAGCTCTGCAGATGACGAAGAAATTGAAGAAATGTATGATGAAATAAAAGAAATTGTTCAGATAGTGAAGGGAGACGAAAATTTTTAATAGTCATGGGTGACTGGAATTCGACAGTAGGAAAAGGAAGAGAAGGAAACATAGTAGGTGAATATGGATTGAGGCTAAGAAATGAAAGGGGAAGCCGTCTGGTAGAATTTTGCACAGAGCATAACTTAATCATAGCTAACACTTGGTTCAAGAATCATGAAAGAAGGTTGTACACGTGGAAGAACCCTGGAGATACTAGAAGGTTTCAGGCAGATTATATATTGGTAAGACAGAGATTTAGGAACCAGGTTTTAAATTGTAAGACATTTCCAGGGGCTGATGTGGACTCTGACCACAATCTATTGGTTATGAACTGTAGATTAAAACCAAAGAAACTGCAAAAAGGTGGGAATTTGAGGAGATAGGACCTGGATAAACTGAAAGAACCAGAGGTTGTACAGAGTTTCAGGGAGAGCATAAGGGAACAATTGACAGGAATGGGGGAAAGAAATACAGTAGAAGAAGAATGGGTAGCTTTGAGTGATGAAATAGTGAAGGCAGCAAAGGATCAAGTAGGTAAAAAGACGAGGACTAGTAGAAATCCTTGGGTAACAGAAGAGATACTGAAATTAATTGATGAAAGGAGAAAATACAAAAATGCAGTAAATGAAGCAGGCAAAAAGGAATACAAACGTCTCAAATATGAGATCGACAGGAAGTGCAAAATGGCTAAGCAGGGATGGCTAGAGGGCAAATGTAAGGATGTAGAGGCTTATCTCATGAGGGGTAAGATAGATACTGCCTACAGGAAAATTAAAGAGACCTTTGGAGAAAAGAGAACCACTTGCATGAATATCAAGAACTCAGATGGAAACCCATTTCTAAGTAAAGAAGGGAAAGCAGAAAGGTGGAAGGACTATATAGAGGGTCTATACAGGGGCGATGTTCTTGAGGACAATATTATGGAAATGGAAGAGGATGTAGATGAAGATGAAATGGGAGATACGATACTGCGTCAAGAGTTCGACAGAGCACTGAAAGACCTGAGTCGAAACAAGGCCCCGGGAGTAGACAACATTCCATTAGAACTACTGATAGCCTTGGGAGAGCCTGTCCTGACAAAACTCTACCATCTGGTGAGCAAGATGTATGAGACAAGCGAAATACCCTCAGACTTCAAGAAGAATATAATAATTCCAATCACAAAGAAAGCAGGTGTGGACAGATGTGAAAATTACCGAACTATCAGTTTAATAAGTCACAGCTGCAAAATACTAACACGAATTCTTTACAGACGAATGGAAAAACTGGTAGAAGCTGACCTCGGGGAAGATCAGTTTGGATTCCGTAGAAATGTTGGAACACGTGAGGTAATACTGACCCTAAGACTTATCTTAGACGCTAGATTAAGGAAAGGCAAACGTACGTTTTGAGCATTTGTAGACTTAGAGAAAGCTTTTGACAATGTTGACTGGAATACTCTCTTTCAAATTCTGAAGGTGGCAGGGGTAAAATACAGGGAACGAAAGGCTATTTACAATTTGTACAGAAAGCAGATGGCAGTTATAAGGGGGGGGGGGGGGGGTATAAAAGGGAAGCAGTGGTTTGGAAGGGAGTGAGACAGGGTTGTAGCCTCACCCCGATGCTATTCAATCTGTATATTGAGCAAGCAGTAAAGGAAACAAAAGAAAAATTCGGAGTAGGTATTAAAATCCATGGAGAAGAAATAAAAACTTTGAGGTTTGCTGATGACATTGTAATTCTGTCAGAGACAGCAAAGGACTTGGAAGAGCAGTTGAATGGAATGGACAGTGTCTTGAAAGGAGGGTATAAGATGAACATCAACAAAAGCAAAATGAGGATAATGGAATGTAGTCGAATTAAGTCGGGTGATGCTGAGAGAATTAGATTAGGAAATAAGACACTTAAAGTAGTAAAGGAGTTTTGCTATTTGGGGAGCAAACTATCTGATGATGGCCGAAGTAGAGAGGATATAAAATGTAGACTGGCAATGGCAAGGAAAGCGTTTCTGAAGAAGAGAAATTTGTTAACATCGAGTATTGATCTAAGCGTCAGGAAGTCGTTTCTGAAAGTATTTGTATGGAGTGTAGCCATGTATGGAAGTGAAAAGTGTACGATAAATACACTCCTGGAAATGGAAAAAAGAACACATTGACACCGGTGTGTCAGACCCACCATACTTGCTCCGGACACTGCGAGAGGGCTGTACAAGCAATGATCACACGCACGGCACAGCGGACACACCAGGAACCACGGTGTTGGCCGTCGAATGGCGCTAGCTGCGCAGCATTTGTGCACCGCCGCCGTCAGTGTCAGCCAGTTTGCCGTGGCATACGGAGCTCCATCGCAGTCTTTAACACTGGTAGCATGCCGCGACAGCGTGGACGTGAACCGTATGTGCAGTTGACGGACTTTGAGCGAGGGCGTATAGTGGGCATGCGGGAGGCCGGGTGGACGTACCGCCGAATTGCTCAACACGTGGGGCGTGAGGTCTCCACAGTACATCGATGTTGTCGCCAGTGGTCGGCGGAAGGTGCACGTGCCCGTCGACCTGGGACCGGACCGCAGCGACGCACGGATGCACGCCAAGACCGTAGGATCCTATGCAGTCCCGTAGGGGACCGCACCGCCACTTCCCAGCAAATTAGGGACACTGTTGCTCCTGGGGTATCGGCGAGGACCATTCGCAACCGTCTCCATGAAGCTGGGCTACGGTCCCGCACACCGTTAGGCCGTCTTCCGCTCACGCCCCAACATCGTGCAGCCCGCCTCCAGTGGTGTCGCGACAGGCGTGAATGGAGGGACGAATGGAGACGTGTCGTCTTCAGCGATGAGAGTCGCTTCTGCCTTGGTGCCAATGATGGTCGTATGCGTGTTTGGCGCCGTGCAGGTGAGCGCCACAATCAGGACTGCATACGACCGAGACACACAGGGCCAACACCCGGCATCATGGTGTGGGGAGCGATCTCCTACACTGGCCGTACACCACTGGTGATCGTCGAGGGGACACTGAATAGTGCACGGTACATCCAAACCGTCATCGAACCCATCGTTCTACCATTCCTAGACCGGCAAGGGAACTTGCTGTTCCAACAGGACAATGCACGTACGCATGTATCCCGTGCCACCCAACGTGCTCTAGAAGGTGTAAGTCAACTACCCTGGCCAGCAAGATCTCCGGATCTGTCCCCCATTGAGCATGTTTGGGATTGGATGAAGCGTCGTCTCACGTGGTCTGCACGTCCAGCACGAACGCTGGTCCAACTGAGGCGCCAGGTGGAAATGGCATGGCAAGCCGTTCCACAGGACTACATGCAGCATCTCTACGATCGTCTCCATGGGAGAATAGCAGCCTGCATTGCTGCGAAAGGTGGATATACACTGTACTAGTGCCGACATTGTGCATGCTCTGTTGCCTGTGTCTATGTGCCTGTGGTTCTATCAGTGTGATCATGTGATGTATCTGACCCCAGGAATGTGTCAATAAAGTTTCCCCTTCCTGGGACAATGAATTCACGGTGTTCTTATTTCAATTTCCAGGAGTGTAGTTTAGACACGAAGAGGATAGAAGCTTTCGAAATGTGGTGCTACAGAAGAATGCTGAAGATTAGATGGGTAGATCACATAACTAATGAGGAGGTATTGAATAGAATTGGGGAGGAGTTTGTGGCACAACTTGACTAGAAGAAGGGATCAGTTGGTAGGACATGTTCTGTGGCATCAAGGGATCACCAATTTAGTACTGGAGGGCAGCGTGGAGGTTAAAAGTCGTAGAGGGAGACCAAGAGATGAATACACTAAGCAGATTTAGAAGGATGTAGGCTGTAATAGGTACTGGGAGATGAAGAAGCTTGCACAGGATAGAGTAGCATGGAGAGCTGCATCAAACCAGTCTCAGGACTGAAGACCACAACAACAGATTTTATATATGCTTATTCTGATTTATATATTTATAATATGATGCAACACAGATCTTTTTACCTGATACATTTTCCATGTTCATCGTACAAATTCTATTGGTACCTAGTTTTCACGTTTCCTCGATTATTCGGCATTTCATTAGGTGGCGACGTGCCTGGCAGGAAGAATCTTGCAGGTCGGTTCTCTTACTGTAAGCTTTGGCCTTGCACATTTTTCTGTTTCCATACGGGTGTACATGAAAACAACAACTGAAAGAGACAACTTTTATTTTGACATGTGTCCAGCATATCACATTCCTTGGATGGTCTGACCAATGCAAACTGTAACTCAAACATTTTTTTATATAATAAGAATTTGTGTTCTTTTTGTATATAGTCTCTATATGTCTTATGTTCATTTATTTCTGATGCTATTGTCTAATGAATTATCATTACATTTTTTGTTAGGTTAATCACTCTTTGCACTTTATAATTTTGCCATGTATCATTTATGCTCAGTCTTGTGCCCTAATTTGCTATATCTATTTTACTTGATGATGTCACTAGTTTACTTGCTTTCACCTATGTAGATTTAAGAAATCAATGTTCCCTGTAAGACATGTCCAAAATGCACTCATCCATTTTGTATATTTTGCAGAACCAATGTACCAAAGTCTCATTGTATTCAAACAAGACATTATGCTCATAAACAGAAGCACATGAAACTGCAGGAAATGCAGTACACAGAAAGCAAGACATAAGCAACTTATATGGAATTCTAAACACCTCTGACACTTCTCACACTCTTTCCTAGCACACCTTTTATAAACGCTTTCTTTAAGTGTACTAGGTAAATTAGGCAGATTGCCTATAAAGATTTAGGATTAAGGATATTTGTTCCTCTGCATTTTGTCTTAGATGTAAGAGTATTATTGAAATATTTAATGAGTGTTTACGCTCTGAGCAGCAACCATTTTTTTTTTTTTTAATAATGATGGAACATTGATGTTTAACAAGTGTTCATGCCTTGAGCTGCGTTTCCATAATGAGGATTATATTGATATATTGATGATTTTTCTTAATGGTATTCTATGATGTTAATATACAGGGTGTCCCAGCTATCTTGTCCACCCAAAATATCTATGGAACAATAACAGCTATTGGAAAATGACTTTCACCGGTATCAATGTAGGGCTGGGGCCCATGAAAGTACATATTTGGAAACATTCTAAAACGAAAGCATATGTGTTTTTTAACACAAACTTATGTTTTTTTAAATGGACCTCCTATATTTTTTCTTCAGCAATCCATAGCATGACAAAGCACATACACAATGGCGTTGATTGCATCACAATATTCCCATTACATCCCGAGATATTAAGACGCAAAGTTGACGCTTGAAACACCCGACATGCGCTGCTATCGCACGTCCTGAGGCTCAGGCGTGAACCCCATGCTACCCGTAATCGCGATGTGATTGACATGTGTAGTCACACCTCCATACTTATTAAGAGGTCCGAAACGAATAATACGGTCTGCTGCCATCAACTCTCATAAGCACATAATGGTTTCCCTCTTGCACTTTTACGTATCTACGTACACAATATGAACCAGTACCAATTGGTGTACACCCGTCACGTTGCCTTATTCATCCTGCCCACCCAAAATAAGGTTTATCTAATGCGTTATATGACCCATTGTGCCTGTCGCGTAGGGCCTGGCTCTACCTAGTCAAGTGTCCAACGTAGTTCCCACTACTGCCACAGTTACCACTTCGCCTTGTTTACGATTTGCGACCCATGCAAACTCCTGTACTCCACCACCCTCCGAGCATCCCATTTGTTGTTGCTTTGGCGTGCAGTACACCGCTTCCCAGTGTAGTCGTGCATCAGAGTAATCTAGTGACGGCACGGAGGTAGTACACACTGTGAATAAACGTTGTGTTGTGCAACTTATACTGTACAGTATAATGTACACACATGAAGATATGGTAGAAATGCTGCTGATTTATGGAGAATGTACGTTGACGGGAAATACATTATGAGATTGCTTGTTTGTTGATAGTACTGTTAGCGAACATTATGATTATTAAGTTAATATGTCTGTTTTCTACCCTAATCTACATACCTGTACAGTACCCTGTTGTAGATGGACGAAATGCTGTTCAGGCAGGACGACTGTACAGAAGACGATTCCCTGACAAGCCATCGCCTTCGCACCGGATGTTTGATCGTCTCACATCTCGTCTACGTGAAATGGGAAGCTTAAATCCAAAACCTCAACATCGTCCTAGAACACGCACAGATGAACGTGCTGAAGTTGCTGTGCTCACTACCATAGCTGTGAATCCTCAAATCAGCACACGTCAAATTGAACGTGAAGTTGGTGTGTCGAAATCAAGTGCACAGCGTATTCTTAAACATCATAAATTTCATTCTTACCATGTTCATTTACACCAGGATCTTCATGGAAATGACTTCCGCAATAGGGTAACATTTTGTTGGTGGGCTCAGCAAAAACTTCTGACTAATCCAAATTTTTTTGCAGATGTTCTCTTTACCGACGAGGCGTCATTCTCCAACAAAGGAATTGTCAATATGAGGAATATACATTATTGGTCCACAGACAATCCAAAATGGCTCCGTCAGGTAGAGCATCAACGTCAGTGAAAAGTTAATGTTTGGTGTGGGATTATTGGAGATACCATTATCGGAACTTTCTTCATAAATGGCATCCAAAATGGCAGACAATACTCCAGATTTATATGACACAATCTTCCTCTTCTCTTGGACACCGTACCTCTGAACCGGAGAATGGTCATGTGGTATCAGCATGACGGATGCCCTGCACGTAACGCCTTACGAGCACGACGACTTCTGAACCGTAAGTTCCCTGGTAGGTGGATTGGACGAGGTGGCCCAGTTAGGTGGCCTGCCCGATCTCCGGACCTTACACCGCTGGATTATTTTTTTTGGGGAGCAGTGAAGGATGCTGTTTACCAACATGAACCAACAACACCAGAGGACATGAAGCAGCGCATTAATGATGCTTGTACAGCCATCAAAGAGGAAACAGTAGCACGAAGTAGGGCATCCTTCATCCCCAGAGTGACCCTATGTATGCAAGCCAATGGGCATCACCTTGAGCATGAGATGTGAACGCTATGTTTAGTATGTAGTGCTGGTATCACAGTGGAAGTTTCTACAAAGGGCCATTTTACCCAGTGATGTTAAGAAACATTTGTTTGCAACAATTTGTCATTTAACGCATTAGATAAACATAACATTGATAATTATGTGATAATAAAACTAATTGGTTAAACATGTTTACATTCATCTTCTATGTCCTACCTGAACTTCCCAAATCAAAACATTTGTACCTAAACAACGGTAAAACTTTTAGTCCACTTGCTCGTTTCACTAAAACCATCAACATGAATTTTACTATTACGAGTGAATGATTAACTGTCACTTGCGCTAGATCTACAGTAAAGTAAAGTTTTAACGTTGAACGGCATTACCTTTTTAGTAACGGATTAACGATAAGCGAAGTTAACTTTGTGACTAACGTTGCGGTACACAGATATGTTACAGAACAGCATCACCCCTAGCCTATGGGATAAATACCTGCTAGAATGTATGACGTTAATGCAGGATGGCAGTAGACCGTATCATTCGTTTCGGACCTCGTGATAAGTATGGAAGTGTGATTACGCATGTCAATCACATTGCGATTACAGGCAGCATGGGGTTCATGCCTGAGCCTCAGGACGTGTGATAGCAGTGCATGTCGGGTGTTTCAAGCGTCAACTTCGCGTCTTAATATCTCGGGATGTAATGGGAATATTGCGATGCAATCAACGCCATTGTGTGTGTGCTTTGTCATGCTATGGATTGCTGAAGAAAAAATATAGGAGGTCCATTTTAAAAAACGTAAGTTTGTGTTAAAAAACACATATGCTTTCGTTTTAGAATGTTTCCAAATATGTACACTCATGGGCCCCAGCTCTACATTGATACCGGTGAAAGTCATTTTCCAATAGCTGTTATTGTTCCAGAGATATTTTGGGTGGACAAGATAGCTGGGATACCGTGTATATTTTGTTTGTTTTCTTTCTAGGAAAATCTGTCTTACCTGGTGACACAGAATTGGAGATGTTTGTGGGAGACTGTCACAGAAGCGTTACACCAAAAAACATTTTTTTTCACCATTCCTTATAAGATTGCATATGATACTGCCTTCTTATGTTAGCTTGCATTGACTGCCTTTTTTCAGGTCACTTTTACAGGTTCCACTATTTCTGCAGTTCACCCTCAACTTTGTATATTATGTTAAATGTATCTAGTCACTAAGGTATATTGGCCTTAGTACTCGTGTCTTTATGCTTGCATGTACTATAATCACAATTTTTCTTTGACGTGGCCATAGCAGTTCTTGACGCAACACGATTGACTGTTAATCGTTTTCTTTACAGATAAAGCACACTGCCCTTATCAATCATTCCCATATCATTCCCTGTAGATATGCGCATTGTTAGAGATATAGGTCATTTAACAGATAAGTTTTATGATGCCCTGAGGGTGCTACACAACCTATAAATATTGTGTCTTTACTCACATGGTACCATACTTTGATTCTATGTTTCTATTTGTCTAAAAGGTATTCATACAGGCCATGCAGAGCTGCACTTTTATATAATACTGCTATTTATGCACTTTGTTCTTTTAAAAGTCTTCCGAGTTATGTATTCTTATTATGAATTATGCAAAGGCCTCTGAGTGCCATATAAAGTTATAAGTAAATGATATTTTAAGATACTTTCTCAGCTTTGATGTTTATTCTATGTAAAACTAGGCCACCTTGAGCCACAAAAATGTTTCCTGTCACATTTGCTATTAAGATCAGCATTTATTTCATGGAACAACCAGGCCACTATGAGCCTCAAAGAAGATTTTGTCACCTTTTAGTTATTAAGGTCAGCATTTACTTCATATAAAACTAGGCCACTTCAAGCTCCAGTCATTTTTATTGCTACTAAGATCAGCATTTATGTATGTAGAAAGGCTGCTTCGGCCTCTGTTTGATATTTTCTCTGCACTTGTTTTAGTTATTAAGATTTGCATGTATTCCAAGTACAAGGCCATTTGGAGCTGTTCAAGTCTTGATTTTACTGTTACGTTTTCTTAATATTGCGTATATAAGGCCACTGGGAGCCACAGTATAATATTATGAACTAATGATGTTCTCTGTCATGTTAGGTTACTCTATGTCTAATTGGCAGCCTGATGCCACACTTGATGATTTTGTCTTTTTCAGAGTTCACCTTCAGTTCTGCCTATTCACTCTTATGTGAAGCATTGTTGCTTCATCCAGTGTGTAATTTCATTAGGATACTGAACACTTTCTGATCAGATAGATTACTCGATGTTGCCATAGGTAGAAATGGAAATGGTCATATTCCACTACCTTCCATTATCAGTCTCCTACCTCTTTTTATGGTATTAGAGCAATTTACTACTAGTATTAATACTTCAACATAAGTGACTATACATGTTGTTTGGATCTCAGAAGAGTGGGTTGGGTTGGGTTGTTTTGGAGGAGTAGACCAGGGCGTTGCACATGACCTGTTCATTAGATACAAACTTCAATATCTCAAGAACTGGAGGAGATCTCACTCTGCTCTCAATTTTAAATACAATTTTGATACATTGGCTACATGTCATACAAAGCAATGTATGACCTATAATGAACCAATCACAAGGTCTACACAATGTGTTTTTACTATTACAAACTCTTGAAATTTCATGCAATATGTTACTTAACACTGATACAACATAATATCTATGACAAATAACAAAAAGAAATTCAGACCTCTAACAGAGCAAAGATATCAGGCTGTGAAATACAAAAGAATTAGTTTTCTTAAAACTAAATAGTGTGTGTTTCGGAGCAGCTGGCTAGTTCATACAGCTTTTCACTGAGAAGATGCATAGAAGCTGTGGACACAGCTGATATCATGCTCAGCACATTGTGTGTCTGGCAATGTGGACCTCCACTGTAGCACATGGCAGTTAACACCTGTTCGACATGTAAAAACCGCAATATGGAGCTTTGCCACAGAGTGTTTTGTGCACCGAGGCAACAGAAAGAGTAGAAGGTCAAATAAATTTACTGATAAGCATTGTGTCAGCTTTAGTTTAGAGATGATAGAAGAGGCTGAGGAGTAAAGATGGTTTAAAGAGGAAGTAATATGTCGTAATGTGTGAGTAAATAGCTCGATGTTATGTTAAATTTAGTACATTTGTTTCTTGAATTTTTACAATGTATGTAGCAACTTCCATGGGTGGACAAGGAGTAAAACTGCTAGAATACCACTGACAGGGGTGGGAGGGTGGGGGGGGGGGGGGGGGAACACAGAGAGAGAGAGAGAGAGAGAGAGAGAGAGAGAGAGAGAGAGAGAGAGAGAAGACATTATTACAAATCAAATTTATCAACATCCATATATGAAATATTTAATATTATTTTAAACAATGGAAACTCTACATTGAAATATCATCAATTATCATCAGTATTAGGAAAAGGATAGATTGCTATTCACCGTAAAGATGATCCATTGGGTTATAAACAAGCAGAACAAAAAGACTTTTTGTTGTGCCTGTCTGCAACTGAATACCAAGCGAGATGGCGCAGTGGTATTTGGGAGGACGATGGCTCAGTCCCCGTCCGGCCATCCTGATTTAGGTTTTCGTGATTTCCCCACATTGCTTCAGGCAAATGCCAGGATGGTTCCTTTGAAAGGGCATGGCCGATTTCCTTCCCTAATCTGATGAGACCGATGCAACTCAATGTGTCATCTTTACAGTGAGTAGCAATCTACCCTTTTCCTAATATTGTTATAGTGCTTATCTATTTTGTTACTGAGTGGTCACCATATAGTTAATGAGAGCCATAAAGGGAGCTGGATGCTACTGGAAGCAGTCTTCATTGAATTTTTCTCAGTACACCTCTTCGAGCATGGGAACCATCAGTATGCATCTACTTTTCATAATTAAATATGTAAAGTAATCATAATTTTGTAGTTAAAAGACAAATGACACTTGTGAAAGCCACCAGGTAACACACTACATTTGCTGCTGGCACTCTGCAGCTTTTTGGCAGAGTGCTATCATGAACCACCTGTCACTCTAAAGTAATGAAAGCACCAAACTGTAAAATTGTGGCCAAATGCAACATTGACAATACAGCTGTGCAGGCTGTAACTCCCTTGACATAGCATTCAATCCTGCAAACCTCCAGCAATAGTATCTGCCAGTCCCTATACTGTACTTGCCTCTGTGCTCTCTCTCCATCCCTTGCCCAAACCTATAACTCCCCTCCCTCTCCCCACCACCATGCTGTTTCCGTGTTAACCCTCCTAGGTGTATTTTATATTTTAGGCTCAGTTTACACTTTGTTTAGGACTATTTCTTTCACACTGAATGCTCTAAACTACTCCTACACTTTCCTTGGCAAAAAAATCATAACTTGGAAATTATTAGAGACAGGATCATGTTGTTTTGTAAAATGTTTAGCAGCTCTCAATTTTTCCCCTTTGTCCTTTGTTGCAGATTCAAAAACTGGAACGAGATAGACACTGTCAAAGATCTTCCTCAAAGTGGATGTCCGCACGTGTGTCTCAAGAGCACGCTGCAATTTAGTGTGGCACCCAGGAGCCAATTCGTTGTGCATCAAGTGGATTGCAGAAAGCAATATCAACTGTCCATAAGGTGTTACATAAGCAGTTACATCATTTTACATACAAAGTGCCAATGGTCCAAGCATTTCAGTCAAATGATCATCATCAACAGATGCTGACAACTTGAGAAAGTGTCAGTTTTCAGATGAAGCAATGTTTCACATTTCTAGACATGTGAATCACAACAACATTAGGATTTGGGATTTTCCACACGACACACACAATAACACATCCACAATAATTCAAACATCAATGTTTTGCGTGAGCTGATGCTGATGGGGTGATAGGTCCGTTTTTCTTTGCATAGAAGACCACAATGAAAAATATTTACCTGGACATCCTCGAACATTTCCTGTTACTAAAGATCGAAGTGCTGCAGCCTCAACCATCTTCCAACATGATGGTGCATCCCACCATTGGAGTCTGAATGCGTGGAATGTGCCGGATGACTTTTCCTGAGAGGTGGGTAGTTTGTGATGGCCCCATCACATAGCCCCCACACTCTCCCAATGTCATGCCATTATACTTCTTTTTGTGGAGTTGAGTCAAGGTTTGTGTGTACACCAGTCATGATATTGCTACCCTTCCTGCACAAGTCAGTCAATGCAACTATCAGAACTGTTGATGCTGCAATGTTGACCCACACAGTGAATATGTTCTATGACTGATGAGTGGGGCACATGTTGAAATTCTGGCGTAATAAGTAAATAAAGATCTTGAGAGCTGCTAAACATTTTATAGCGAACTGGCCTTAAGATGAAGGAGAAGGCAAGACACACACACACACACACACACACACACACACACACACAGAGAGACCTGGACACTCTGCGTCAGATATACCGGCAGCATTCTTGTAGATTTATTAGGAGCTCCATATTGCTTGTAGTCATTCAGCAAAACTGAAATCTAATCCATTATCAACTCATTATGTTTGAACTGAATTGATTAAACACTGGAACATTTGTCATGATACTGTCTTATAATACGTACAACATGAGGTTGGAGAAAACGTAATTATCTACTACAGGAAAATATTAGTTGAATAAGACAAAAACTATTCATTTTATTCAGTTACGTGTGTACCATAACCGTGCTTTATTATAACAGTATTAATCTTCAATTTACACAACAATTATCTACAAAGTTCACAATCTTTGATACAATGCCAAAAAGGGTACTGAGAAAGTATCTTGTGGAGAAGAATGCCATTCAAGTCAATTATACACTCAAAATAAAACTTCATTTATTTCATTTGTCAATGGCATTGTTTGGTTTCTTTTCCTTTCTTTTACAGCATACAGGTTTTTCAGTTTGTAAATTCTGTATGTACACATACACTAAAATGAAAAACTGATATTTAAGGATTACTTGCACTTAACCTCTGGATGTATAAACTAATACTGTATTATGGAGATTTATATCCAATATGGACTTAAATATAAACATGAGAGAAGTTAGCTGGAATACATTTATGGAATGTGTTTGTGTACGAAATCAGAACACCTCGATATGTAAAGTAAAATCTAGTTTACATGACAGTAACTTAACGTTACAAGAGTAGTGATAAGCATTTTCCAAAACCACATTTGCTCTTCAATCTAAATGAATTTTGATTAAGTGATCACTGAGACTATATTAGCATTCGAAGATATAGGCAAGCACATACAAATGTGGACAGCCCGTCATTCCCTGTGACTACATAGCACAGCATTTATTCCCACACTTATTTCTAATAAGGCAATTGGAATGTACATTTCTGAATCTTTCAAAAATTGCTACCAGTTTTATCATTATTAACTTATCCTTCAAGGCGGGAAGTATGGCAGTGACCTAACTATACACTCGCCAGTTGCAATCACACAGATAAAACAATATTGCTCTGCCATCAGTTTATATTAACTAACAAGGGAAGGCCACAACACTGGAATCACAGATTTAGTTCAAACTTTTTACACCTTTACGAGGATATTAAAACTGTGCAAGTAATTAGGTGCACTACTCTGGAAATTCTGCGAAAATAACAAGAGAAATTTTACGTGTCTATTACATAAGTGATGTATCGGTGCGAAGGTGCCAGTCATAAAATGTCACTGTGGTCAAGCAATTAGTGTTCGCGAGTGGGAAGTGAGTTGAGGAGGAGGCGGCAGTTCAAATCTCTGTAGCATTTAGTTGCTAATCTATATTTTTTCACCACTTATCACATTATTTAATTTACATGATATTTGAGAGGTAATATAATGAGAAAAACCCACATGCATTTTTATAAAATTGTAGTGAATTTCATATGTTATTTAACTATTTACTATTTGTAATTAAATTTTCGAGGATGAGAGACAGGGTTGGAAAGCCCAAGTCAAACCTCAATAAATAATGATGCAATTAGAGGTATTCACCGTCGGTAATATAGTGAGTCATAATGTGCCAGACCATAACAGTAATGTACAATTACGCGTCAGATGTGCTTGCGACATCACACGATGCTGGATGATATTTGTCATAGACATGGAAAACATAAATTGAAACTTCATACATACAAACACAAGTGATCTTTCATTGTATTATCTCTCAAACGTCATGTAAACTAAATATATGACCAGTGATGAAAAAAATACATTTTTTGCCTGATAGAAGTTCGTCTTACGCTGCTTGAGCACTAACCAGTTGACCACGCACAGGTACATAAGCCACATAATAGACGCATAAAACTTCTTTTGCGAGTTTTTTTCAAAATTGCCATAGTGCACCTTACTACTTGCACATTATGTTATTTTAATGGCCTACTAAAGGCACACAAAGTTTCAAGTAAATCTGTGATCCCAACGTCATGGCCTCCTCTTGTAAGTGTAGGGATTTCTGTGCTGACACAGTTAAGATCTTTGTAAATTAATTTCAGGCTGTCTCTCATAACAGAACAGTTTGAAACTCATAAGATGATACCGAGAGGTAGGACTCTGGTTCAAAGGTAGCATTAAAGACACCAGATTCATAGTCTGTTTTGAGTGTTCATGTCTGTTTTAAACACAATAAAGATTAACTGTTAATAATTCCGAAAATTTCAGTAAATTTTTATAAATAGTCCTGATGCTAGAGCAATTGCAATTACATGTTAAACTCCTGTACACGATGGCTGCAAAAATTACTGCCAGTATACTAGTCACAAACTTGGAAACTATAAGGTTCAAATATTAACAATCCTATTACACATCATCTTTGACAATTTTTACTACTGCAGAGATGAATGTTTACTATACCAAAACGTGATAAAAACATGGGTCCCCGTCATGGGAAAAGAAGAGAAAAACCACATTCACTTACTTTATACAGATTACATTATGATAATAGTTTGGACTACCTTTGACTGGCAATATTCTGAATTTTTTTATTAATCATAGCTCATACCATTACTTTTGCACTGAATGGAATCACTGACATATCCTTGTTTTAACTTCATTGCTACTCAATCTTTAAATGAGTGGTAATTAGTTTAGAAGCCTCAACCAGTACTAAAGCAGCTGAAATATGTTATTTATGGAAACAAATTACTCAACAGAGAACTATGGGCACAATGTTCATTCCCATTAACACAAAGGAGGGGGAAAAAATACAAGTGTAACAGAAAATTTGACCAGAAGCAAATGTTAGTGTGTTCTTGAAGAGTTACTCGAGAATTGTGCGTGTAATGCAGTGCCCACTCAAATATTCCCTCGGGTAACTCCATGAAATATATTACACTTGATGACTTCCCTATTAAAACACAACATAAAAGTTGGAATGTTCATTAACACAGAGACTTATGAACTAAGAGTCTTGCTTTTCTCTGCTACAATGGTTACCACCATTCAGAAGTTGCCTTGTTGAGCTGCTGGAACTGTAGCTGTCGCCACTGGATCTGTGACTCAGGTGACTGATAGGCGTACCAGGAAGTGAAATACCAATGCCTGTCCAACGTCCAGGTGTGCTCTCTACAGATGATATTACATCAGAGTTTGTCAGTGGTCGTTCCTAGTCACAGAAAATAACAAAAAAGTACTTTCAATATGTTTTTGTGAACATCAATGTGATGGCTGTAATTTTTTTGTGGATATTTTATAATTCAGTAATAAATGGAATGAAGAATGAATGACTAGACTATTATTACGATTTATGAAATGTGTAACAGTTCAGATTCACACCAGAAACTTCACAGTAAAATGTCATAAGCATAACAGCAGGAAAAAAGTGTAGATTATACCCAACTTCCCATATATATGCACAGCCTTCAGACTACTCAATCTAACAATTAATGATACCCCAAAGTAACTAGAAAATGAATGTCGGATAGCTTCATCTGAACAAATGTGACAACAGGCAGAGTTGTTTGAGACAATGCTATTGTAAACTTAAACTGTACTAACAGGGTCATAATTTATTAAGAGCATAACGGCAAACAGAACTAAAATGAACACTATGGAATTGGTATACATAGCATCATTTTAGTGCCTTAAGAATGAAAGCAGCATAGAACTTTACAAAACTTGAAGTTCCATAGAGCACCTTCACAAGCTACAAAAAAGCATATAACTCCACTTGTGTTCTCTATAAGCAAATTTGCAATATTACATTTCCACCTGTATACATATCTCACATTTCTAACAATGGGAAATCCAGGATGGAATGCTGACAATATTATGAAAATGATAGATCGTTATTCACCATATAGGGAGGTGCCGAGTCGGAGACAGGCACAATAAAAAACTGTCAAAGAAGTAAGCTTTCGGCCAAAATAGCCAGACAATGTACAAACACACACACACACACACACACACACACACACACACACAAATGCACACGTGTGTGTGTGTGTGTGTGTGTGTGTGTGTGTGTGTGTGTGTGTGTGTGTGTGTGTGTGTGTGTGCGCGTGCGAGTTGTGTTTGCATGAGGAGTGTATATGTGTATCTCTATGGTGTCTAATTCTGATGAAGGCCTTTTTGTTGACTGCCTTTCCCTTTCTGCAAATTCAGCTCTGCTGTATGGTAACAATATATCCTTATCATAATCATATCTCACAAATCTCCATTATGCACCAAGAACATTTACACTGTCATTTTATTTTCAAATACAAACATATCAATATTACAGCAGCATATGCAAATGATGAAGCTTCATGAGAGCACAATCGATTAATGACAGCAATAAGCAAGATTTCACACTAAAATGTGAGGTTTCAGAAGTACAGATTTCTATCTCAAGAGGCATTATGAAAGCTAGGAAGCCAAAAGAGCTGAATGGTTGTGAAGAGAAAGCAAAATGATTAATGCAGGTAATCAAAAAGAGGTACCTCCAGAATGATCATATTAGGTTTGACAGTGCTGGATATAACCTTATATGGCAAGAGGTGAGAACACATAATGAACCCAGAAAGAAACCTTGTTAAACACTATCATTTTGGTGCACCGTATGTTATGGTGTGGTAGGGCATTATGTTGCATGGAACTACTGATCTCGAAATCTTTGAACACAGTACACTCACTGGTCAAAGTTACTGTGACACTGTATTATTTCCCCAACTGCATCTTTTCAGGGGTGCATTCCGCCCTGACTTCATTTTTATGGATGACAAAGCATTACAGCATTGACCAGTGCAGGTGGAGGAGCTCTTGAAATGAGAGGATATTCAGGAAATGGTCTGGTCCGCCCATTCCCCAGACTTAAATTCCATCAAGCGCAAGAGAGCTGCACTGGGGAGACAATTGCATCATGTACACACACATGCACCACTGATCATCCAGAAGTTATCAACAATGCTGGTGGAGGAATGGAACAACCTGCCATATGAACTCCTTATCAACCTTATGGCCAGCATGGGAGCAAGTTGCAGAGGATGCATCACACAATCTATAAGGAAACATGTCCTACCTTTCGTAATGTCCAGAGGAACATCATAAAATGTGGTGACTTAAGTGTAATAATTCTCTTTGAATAAAAGTGTCATTTATGTTCATCTCGCACCATATTTCTTTCAGTTACCTTCTGCAATACACTGTAGAAGTTCTTTCTATGTATGATACAAGTTTAATCAAGCTATGTTACTTGGCAGTAACACATCATGTGAAAGTTACTTTCATCATCCTTAAGTTTTACACACACTAGTATTATTTGAGTCTTGTTGGGATGTTTTGCGATAGTGATTTTCTTCCAACTTTCTAAACGGCACTATAATGGAATCTTTCAAACAATTACTTGATGCATTCCAAGTGAAATCTTGCAACAATTTTTACTTTGGGTGAGTAAGTACAGGCTAACCAAGATAAAGATTTGTATACCCAAAGCATGAAAATGAAACTTAGTTGTACCACTTCACTTCAAAACATCACCTTGAAGCCCTAGTTATCAGTTAACTGTTGCTGCAGTCTCATGAAAAAAGAAATCGCTGTCCATTCTCAGGTCTACTATTGCATACCACCAAATATTTGGTCAATACATTGGTTAGATAGTGAGGGAAGTGTATGCCTAATCAAGTGAATATGTTAGGGGCAATGAAACATATACGGTTGAAAGAGGATGCACGCAGAAGAAAGGAAAGATACGGATTAAAGAAACAATACCTCTAATGGCACATTTTAATAGAAAATGTCTAGTTGCATGCCTACTTTGTTTAGCACAACTGTTGAACTCAACTTTGTTTTTGCTTGTTGCATGAAGGTTGATGTATTTACAAAAAAGGACATAATGAGTAATATCTCGTGCATCATCTACTGCTGACATCTGTCTGGTCACTTCGATAGCAATTATATTTCATCAACATTTTTTACACAAATATTCTTGCCAACATGTAATCAAATTACAGTTCATGAAAAAGAACTTGTATAAGTATTTTTCCATGTTATTACAAGTTTTACACACCATGAAAAGCAAACGAGTGGTCATGTGTTCCATATTTACAAAAGAAGAAAAGCAGATAAGTCGGATCTGAAAACATGTGCTTTTCACAACCTGTTACATCCAAACATAGGGTAATACCGGTTTTTAGAAAGTGTCCACTTTATATGGTTACTCACATACTCCTATGAAAATGCATAAAATTAAGCTAGACAGCAAATAGTTGGTACATGTTGGGAACACTGCAGAGGTCTGAAAACTTTTTCCTACTACTAGTGCTAGCTACTTTCCAATGTTCAGGTAAATGACTGCAGGAACTCTAATCATCATTCACAAAGGAAACATTGGATACGTAAGAAATTCGGTGATTCATAGTTTTTACCAGAGTCATAACACTAAAATTCTTTAACACTACTTTATCAGTAACAAGGAGAGGCCAGATCCTGCAACCTATTGATTTCAGCTAGCTTTGGTATTACTAGCCACAGGCACTCTAAAATAACTCCTCTGAAAGGGTTGGGGTCAATAGGTTTCCATAATACGGCCTTGCTGTGCTGGTACTGCGAACGGCTGAAAGCAAGGAGAAACTACAGCCGTAATTTTTCCCGAGGGCATGCAGCTTTACTGTATGATTACATGATGATGGCATCCTCTTGGGTAAAATATTCCGGAGGTAAAATAGTCCCCCATTCGGATCTCCGGGCGGGGACTACTCAAGAGGATGTCGTTATCAGGAGAAAGAAAACTGGCGTTCTACGGATCGGAGCGTGGAATGTCAGATCCCTTAATCGGGCAGGTAGGTTAGAAAATTTAAAAAGGGAAATGGATAGGTTGAAGTTAGATATAGTGGGAATTAGTGAAGTTCGGTGGCAGGAGGAACAAGACTTCTGGTCAGGTGACTACAGGGTTATAAACACAAAATCAAATAGGGGTAATGCAGGAGTAGGTTTAATAATGAATAGGAAAATAGGAATGCGGGTAAGCTACTACAAACAGCATAGTGAACGCATTATTGTGGCCAAGATAGATACGAAGCCCACACCTACTACAGTAGTACAAGTTTATATGCCAACTAGCTCTGCAGATGACGAAGAAATTGAAGAAATAACTAACACTTGGTTTAAGAATCATGAAAGAAGGTTGTATACATGGAAGAACCCTGGAGATACTAAAAGGTATCAGATAGATTATATAATGGTAAGACAGAGATTTAGGAACCAGGTTTTAAATTGTAAGACATTTCCAGGGGCAGATGTGGACTCTGACCACAATCTATTGGTTATGACCTGTAGATTAAAACTGAAGAAACTGCAAAAAGGTGGGAATTTAAGGAGATGGGACCTGGATAAACTAAAAGAACCAGAGGTTGTACAGAGATTCAGGGAGAGCATAAGGGAGCAATTGACAGGAATGGGGGAAATAAATACAGTAGAAGAAGAATGGGTAGCTTTGAGGGATGAAGTAGTGAAGGCAGCAGAGGATCAGGTAGGTAAAAAGACGAGAGCTAGTAGAAATCCTTGGGTAACAGAAGAAATATTGAATTTAATTGATGAAAGGAGAAAATATAAAAATGCAGTAAGTGAAACAGGCAAAAAGGAATACAAACGTCTCAAAAATGAGATCGACAGGAAGTGCAAAATGGCTAAGCAGGGATGGCTAGAGGACAAATGTAAGGATGTAGAGGCTTATCTCACTAGGGGTAAGATAGATACCGCCTACAGGAAAATTAAAGAGACCTTTGGAGATAAGAGAACGACTTGTATGAATATCAAGAGCTCAGATGGAAACCCAGTTCTAAGCAAAGAAGGGAAAGCAGAAAGGTGGAAGGAGTATATAGAGGGTCTATACAAGGGCGATGTACTTGAGGACAATATTATGGAAATGGAAGAGGATGTAGATGAAGATGAAATGGGAGATACGATACTGTGTGAAGAGTTTGACAGAGCACTGAAAGACCTGAGTCGAAACAAGGCCCCCGGATTAGACAATATTCCATTGGAACTACTGACGGCCTTGGGAGAGCCAGTCCTGACAAAACTCTACCATCTGGTGAGCAAGGTGTATGAAACAGGTGAAATACCCTCCGACTTCAAGAAGAATATAATAATTCCAATCCCAAAGAAAGCAGGTGTTGACAGATGTGAAAATTACCGAACTATCAGCTTAATAAGTCACAGCTGCAAAATACTAACACGAATTCTTTACAGACGAATGGAAAAACTAGTAGAAGCCAACCTCGGGGAAGATCAGTTTGGATTCCGTAGAAACACTGGAACACGTGAGGCAATACTGACCTTACGACTTATCTTAGAAGAAAGATTAAGGAAAGGCAAATCTACGTTTCTAGCATTTGTAGACTTAGAGAAAGCTTTTGACAATGTTGACTGGAATACTCTCTTTCAAATTCTAAAGGTGGCCGGGGTAAAATACAGGGAGTGAAAGGCTATTTACAATTTGTACAGAAACCAGATGGCAGTTATAAGAGTCGAGGGACATGAAAGGGAAGCAGTGGTTGGGAAGGGAGTAAGACAGGGTTGTAGCCTGTCCCCGATGTTGTTCAATCTGTATATTGAGCAAGCAGTAAAGGAAACAAAAGAAAAATTCGGAGTAGGTATTAAAATTCATGGAGAAGAAATAAAAACTTTGAGGTTCGCCGATGACATTGTAATTCTGTCAGAGACAGCAAAGGACTTGGAAGAGCAGTTGAATGGAATGGACAGTGTCTTCAAAGGAGGATATAAGATAAACATCAACAAAAGCAAAACAAGGATAATGGAATGTAGTCTAATTAAGTCGGGTGATGCTGAGGGAATTAGATTAGGAAATGAGGCACTTAAAGTAGTAAAGGAGCTTTGCTATTTGGGGAGCAAAATAACTGATGATGGTCGAAGTAGAGAGGATATAAAATGTAGGCTGGCAATGGCAAGGAAAGCGTTTCCGAAGAAGAGAAATTTGTTAACATCCAGTATTGATTTAAGTGTCAGGAAGTCATTTCTGAAAGTATTCGTATGGAGTGTAGCCATGTATGGAAGTGAAACATGGACGACAAATAGTTTGGACAAGAAGAGAATAGAAGCTTTCGAAATGTGGTGCTACAGAAGAATGCTGAAGATTAGATGGGTAGATCACATAACTAATGAGGAGGTATTGAATAGGATTGGGGAGAAGAGAAGTTTGTGGCACAACTTGACCAGAAGAAGGGATCGGTTGGTAGGACATGTTCTGAGGCATCAAGGGATCACCAATTTAGTATTGGAGGGCAGTGTGGAGGGTAAAAATCGTAGGGGGAGACCAAGAGATGAATACACTAAGCAGATTCAGAAGGATGTAGGTTGCAGTAGGTACTGGGAGATGTAAAAGCTTGCACAGGATAGAGTAGCATGGAGAGCTGCATCAAACCAGTCTCAGAACTGAAGACCACAACAACAACAACAACAACATTTGCTTCATTATGTTTAGCCTTGAAATCAATCATCTATGTGTTGTGCAGACGTTGCTGCATATTAGCTAAACAGGGAGCGTTTTGCGAAAAGTGTAAGTTACGGTTTCACTGAGGTGATTGCAGAGGAGAAAGAGAATGGGGTAATCAGTGTCACTCTTCCGTGGAATTGTAGGTTAGGCCAGAAATACCAGAAAATCAAGAAACAGGAGGCGAAGATTTGTGCCCTTCAGGCAGAGTTGGAAATTGCAAAAACTGTAGTATGCAGAGGCAAGGGGAAAGGAAAAGGTTCCAAGCAAAGGGTGTTCAGGGGAAAATTCTGAGAACAAATTTGAAATTCAGTTTATCAATACATTTTGCTTGCTACTATATGTAGAATAAGCTAAGGTGCAGCAGATAATGGTAAGGAACTCACAGATAAGTTGGGTGGAAAAACAGAATAGAAGATGAATAGTTCTGCTGCTAGGTAGCAGTTGTGGGAGGTGTGTAGGCCAGCAGCTACAGAAAAACTTTTCTTCCACATACCAGGGCACAAGTTTTGTGAAACCAAGTGCTAGTCTTGGCCATGTAACAGAATACTTAGAGCCAATGCATAAGGATTTTCACAAAGAAGATCAGGAGTTGACAGATGGGGGAGCTGGAAACAGCCTGACTAAGAATGAAAAATACAGTATTAGGGTTGATCTGGCCAAAACAGGAGCAGCTATTGAGCACATAAGTGTGGGTTTTGTGGAGCTTCTGTGGCGCCATGATCAGGCCTGGATTAACTCTGCTGTAAAGTGAATACACACGGAGGTGAGAGGGCTCCTTTAGATGGATATTGGTGCTATTCTGTTAGCTGCTATAGGAAGATGCTGATACACTTCTCAGAGGTTAGGACAAGTTAGCGGATTTGTTAGCTGAAAACATAAGAGGGGCCACCAACACACAAAGGCAAGTTTCTGTGCTTAATGGGATCAGGTGAGATATTGACTTTAGGACAAATTAAGACAGACTACATTGAAGGAAATGAAATTGACAGAGACTCCAAGTCCACTTTATAATAATGAACAAAGAAATGAAACTAACTTTGTCTCATCAGAATACTAGCAGGGTGTAAAAATAAAGTAAAGAAGTTGTTAATTTGTCTGCAAGATCTTACTGGCTAGAACGAAACTGATGTCATTTGTCTGATTGAACACTATATAACCACAGAGATAAAGAAAAAATCTTTATGTAAGCATAATATATAAACCAGTCTGGATAAAGGAATTGTCATATTCACAAAAATGAAATATGGATACAAAAATGTAGAAACAAGTAAATTATGTATAGATCAGGATACATAAAAATGTGCTTGTGAGTTGCTGGTGGGAAATGTAATATTTGTAATTACTATAGTATACATTTTTCCACTGTGGGGAATTTTCATGAAAAATTTTGCTGGTCTCTGTCACGCAGAATGAAGGGATTATTGGTTTGTCGTGATTTTAATGTAAATTCCTTGTAGAATCTGACAAGGCAAGTGATTTAGAAGTACTTTTAGCCACTTATAATTTGGTATCAGTTATAAACTTCCCCACCTGAGTTGCTCAAGATGGTAGTACAGGTAATGTACTCATTCAACAACCAGAATTTAAAGAGACACAAGCCTGCCCAACGGTAAATGGGCTGCCAGATCACAATGTACAGTTAACCCCGTGTTCAATTTGAAAACTCTAAGAGGCTGATTAATGACAAAATCACTTAAGATTTAAAATGTTGACTGAGGTGTAATTTACTATGAATGAAATGTTAACTCTAATTTTAATACATTTCTTAATCAGTTTATATCCGTTTTTGAAAGTAATTTTCCTAAAAAGATAATTAAATGTAATAATGACAAGACATTAAAGAAACCTTGGATCACTACAAGTGTCAGTGTCTCTTCACAATGTAAAAAAGGACTTGTACAAAACAGAAATAAGAAGTAATGACCCACAAATACTTTCTTATTACAAACAGTACTGTAACATGCTAAGAGAAGTTGTAAAAAAAACTGAGAACATGCCCATTTTGTCTGAAACTGAGAGATCAGATAGTAAAATAACATCATTATGAATACTGTTAACAGAGAGAGAGACAGGGAAAGAAGCCATAGAAGATGACCCTGCTTCTGTTAAGAGAATGGTGAACATTATAAAAGACCGTGAATGTGTAGCAGATGTTTTTAACAATTACATTTTAAAAGTAATCTCAGATACCAATCTGAAATAAGATCATCGTGACTAAAAAGTAAAAATTCATATGGGGAGGTTTATATATCCAAAAGACACTAAAAAGTTATGAACCTATAATATGTAATACTTTTAGTCAGTTATGTAATGGTTACTGATTGGTTTTGCACAAATAGATTAGCTTTGAAAAGACACAGTTCATCCAGTTTGGTGTTGTCAAAAATATCCCACCCCTTATTATTGTTGCATACCAACAGGAAATAATAAAGCAGATAGCAAATCGTAAGTTCTTAGGTGTGCCTATTGATGAAAACTTAAACTGGAAAAATTGTATAGCAGACCTGCTGAAACATTTAGGTTTGGTTACTTTTGACATAAGAATAATTGCCAACTTTGGGGATATAGAAGTTAGCGTATTTTGCATATTTTCATTCATTCATGTCTTATGAGATAATGTACTGGGGCAAATCCTTGTTGGATCAAAAGTATCCCCTGCAGAGAAGAAAGAAATTAGAATTATGTGCAGAGTTCACATATATCTCTTTAAGCAGCTAGGAAAGCTAACCATAGCCTCACAGTATATTGATTCATTCATGAAATATGTTAGCAACAATCCATCTGAGTTTGAGAGTAAAAGTGATAATCACAAGTATAGCAATATACAGAAAAATGGCCGAATGAATCTAACTTTGGCACAGAGAGAAGTGAAGTATGCAGCTGCAGCACTCTCTGGCAATCTCCCAATGGAAATAAACTGTGTGTGACAGATAGCAGAAGTGTTTTCAAATGTAGATAAATATGTTTCTTCCTGACAGCTTCTTATTTGTCACAGGGGACTTCTTAATTGGGGATCATTAATCATAAAAAGTCTGTCAATTGTGAGCATGAAGCCATATAAATATTTTGTAATTTTGTTTTAATTGTAAGTTGTATAGAAGTCTTCTAAATTTGTTCTGTTGACACATTTCACATCATAACATGTTTTGTGAATTTTATGTATGGAACAATTAACTAACTAATTAACTGTGCAAAATCAGAGTCAGATATACGATGCCGGAATGATTTAGACTTGATGGAATTGAGTGCGTTTATGAAGATAGGAAATTTCATTTTTACACCTCAGGCCTATAATTTTATAATTTCCAAGATGTTGAAGTATTATTGATTTTGATCAATTGCAGATATACCTAAGGAGAAGAGGCCCCTGCTATCTGAGGAGGTAACCATATTGTACAAGGTATTTAGGCCACTGTCAACTTCCATGGCACATAGTTTCAGATCATACTTCTTGCAATATTTTTTATTCTTTGGGAAGTGAAATTTATATATTGTTACTTTAAATTAAATAAATTTTAAAGTGATCAGCATATGTGCCCACAAACTTTTAACTAAAACAAATGGTTCATGTTTACTGCAGACACTGCCCCCCCCCCCCCCTTACCAACAGCAGCTAATCTCCTTCTCTTCATCAAGGGCTCACTTATTTTCTTCCTATTGTGGTAAGCATTCACACTGCATCAGACAGTATTCATTAGAGGAGAAAGAAAAGTAAGGAAATTGTCCACACCAAGTACATTGTGTTAAAGTCATTTTCCTGCATGCGCGCACGCGCGTGCCTCTCTTGGCAAATAATTTCATGCTTACCATTCCTATAACAACATTATGTGAAATTTTGGATTTGACAGCTCATTATGTACAAAGTTGTGCATTTTTATGCACAAGACACTCTAAGAGGGCAAATCTAACCCATATAAATGAATGTTATCATAACACAGGCTTTACAACACTTGGCCACCACTCTAGTTACACTTGGCCACTACTCTAGTTAGCAGGAGTTTTCAAGTATATCTGTTGTTGTTGTTGTTGTTGTTGTCTTCAGTCCAGAGACTGGTTTGATGCTGCTCTCCATGCTACTCTACCCTGTGTAAGCCTCTCCACCTCCAAATAACTACTTCAATTTACATCCTTCTGAATCTGCTTAGTGTATTCATCTTTTGGTCTCCCTCTATTATTTTTACCCTCCACACTTCCCTCCAGTACTAAATTGGTGACACCTTCATGCCTCACAACGTGTCCTACCAACCGATCCCTTCTTCTTGTCAAGTTGTGCCACAAATTCCTCTTCTCCCCAATTCTATTCAGTACTTCCTCATTAGTTAAGTGATATATCCACCTAATCTTGAGCATTCTTCTGTAGCACCACATTCGAAAGCTTCTATTCTCTTCTTGTCTGAACTGTTTATCGTCCATGTTTCACTTCTATACATGGCTACACTCCATACAAATACTTCCAGAAAAGACTTCCCGACACTTAAATCTATACTTGATGTTAAGAAATTTCTCTTCGTCTGAAACGCTTTCCTTGCCACAGCCAGTCTACATTTTATATCCTTCCTGCTCCAACCATAATCAGTTATTTCGCTCCCCAAATAACAAAACTCATTTAAAACTTTAAGTGTCTCTTTTCCTAATCTAATACCCTCAACATCACCTGATTTAATTCGACTACATTCCATTATCCTCATTTTGCTTTTGTTGATGTTCTTCTTATATCCTTCTATTCTCCTTTCAAGACACTGTCCATTCTGTTCAGCTGCTCTTCCAGGTCCTTTGCTGTCTGATAGAATTACAATGTCATTGGCAAACCTCAAAGTTTTTAGAATTACAATGTCACAGGCAAACCTCAAATTTTTTATTTCTTCTCCATGGAGTTTAATTCCTACTCTGAATTTTTCTTTTGTTTCCTTTACTGCTTGCTCAATATACAGATTGAATAGCATCGGGGAGAGGCTACAACCCTGTCTCACTCCCTTCCCAACCACTGCTTCACTTTCATGTCCCTCAGCTCTTACAACTGCCATCTGGTTTCTGTACAAATTGTAAATAGCCTTTTGCTCCTTGTATTTTACCCCTGCCACCTTCAGAATCTGAAAGAGAGTATTCCAGTCAACATTGTCAAAAGCTTACTCTAAGTCTATGAATGCTAGAAATGTAGTTTTGCCTTTCCTTAACCTATCTTCTAAGGTAAGTCATAGGGTCAGTATTGCCTTGTGAGTTCCAACATTTGTACAGAATCCAAACTGATCTTCCCTGAGGTCAGGTCAGCTTAACTACCAGCTTTTCTATTTGTCTGTAAAGAATTCGTGTTAGTATTTGACTTATTAAACTGATAGTTCGGTAATTTTCACACTTGGTATATCTGTTATGATCTGAAAAAAATGAATTTTTCAATTCCTTGGAAATTTTTATGTTACATGCCTGATATGTATAAATACAATTTTCTTATTTTTGAGTTTTCTAATGATCTAGATTTAAATTTACATACAAATTCCGCAAACCACCATATGATACATGGTAGAAGGAATCTTGTAACACCGCTAGTCATTCCCTTTCCTGTTCCACTCACAACTGAAGTGATGGAAAAATGGCTGTCCATATGCTGCATGACACATGATTTGTCTTTCTCTGTTGTTGTTACATGAGATGTATGTTGGTGGCAGTAGAATAATTCCACATCTGTCGCAAATGCTTGTTCCCTAAACTTTCTTTATCATGTTTTGCAAAAAGCATGTCATCTTCCCTCCAGTGATTCCCACCTGAGTTATTAAAGCATCTCCATAATACCATGAATTGATAAACCTACCAGTAACAAACCTAACAACAAACCTCTGTATTGTTTCGGTGTCTTCCTTTAATCCAACCTGCTGGGGATCCCAATCTCTTGCAATATTCAAGAATTGGTTGCAATCATATTCTATGCATGGTCTCCTTTATAGCTGACATGTACTTTCCTAGAAGTTCTCCCAATAAACTGAAGTCAACTATTCGCCTTTCCTACAAGTGACCCTATGTGCACATTGCATTTCATACCGCTTTGAAATGTTACATCTAGATATGTAATTTATGTGATTCTGCAAAGCAGTGCCTCACTAACACTATATCCTTCCACATGATTTGAAATGGCTAAGACATTTTACCACCTTTTTACGTGACCAAAATATTTCTGGAAATGATACTTTAGAGTGCCCCACAACTAGTAAGAGAAAACTCTTCAAAACAGTTGCCAATTAAGGGTTGGATTCTGGGGTGGGATGTCACAGTTTCTCAAGTTTTCCTCCTCCTCTGCCCTCTCCCACAAATGTAATTTGACGTCACCATTACTTTTAACATACAACTCCGATCTTAGATGCAATGAAATGCTTCAAATATAATAATAATAATAAAAATTATTATTATTATTATTATTATTATTATTATTGTTTGTGTTCAGTGCATTGCTTTGGTTTAACTTTCAAGAAATTGCAGTTCATAAAAATATATCATTGCAAAAGTAACTGTCTGAAAACTTGAGAAGTTCTTGCCACTCATTTACTCTAAACACTACAATAGCAACAAACATTCACATTCTTCAACAACAGTCTAATCTATATAATATCACTGATGTGTACAATCACCATTATCACGATTTCACTTAGCAGCGTGATTGTGAATACACATTTGTAGACTACGGTTATGCGAGTGTGAAAGTGAGGAAATCCTGCTTGTGTCCTTTACATTTCTGTTTGAGAAATTCAGTCTTTCTGTAGCCCCCCCCTCCCCCCTTTTTTTCCTTACTGGACACTTTCCTCCTTTCTTTCTTTCTTCAGTCTCTTCCTGTTTTACTGGGTGTACCTGTGGACACAAGAACAGTGTTGGGTTTGTTATTCGCAGCAGATACCAGCGGCCTGTCAATGGTCTCTATCTGGCTACAATATTCTCTGCAGGCAGTCAGGCCACAAGTTCATGCACATAGCTGGTCCTTGTGCAAAAAACTGACTAACATCCTGTATTAATACAGGATGTTATTCAGGTTTTTTAACTGCTGGCATTCCTTGCCATATTTGAGACACTTAGTTTTTGTGCTACTTTATTTTCTGAATGTTATCAGAGACACTTGGAAATTGATATATGTACAAATATAAGCACTATTAGTAACCTATTCTGTGGGTGGCCCGTGAGGGTGTCATCACTCCCCCCCCCTTTCCCACTCCTTGTATCGGTGCCTGCATCTAAATGGGTGTGTTGTGTGTAGCAGACTTCAGCTTCACCTGTAATATACTAGCATAAACATATTGTCACCAGTAAACATTCAAATACTTCATCTTCATTTCTTTTCCACCAGTTTGTAACTACACTCCAGAATGCTTTACAGCAACTTGCAAAATTCTTGTGTAGATGTTGCACATGATAATATGGCTCCTGCAAAGAAATGCATTCTCTTTGTGGCTACTGGGCGAGTCCATTCCTATTGTAAAAGAGTGACTGCCTTAGAAGTGTGTCATCAGCTGAGTTGTGCACTTCACCTGCTAGTACTGGTTACCTAAATGTCAATGGTTTGCTGACCAATGTACTTCGAACATTCGCGTTGATAACTCTGATCTACACACTATGGCATCGGACTCTCTATGCACTGCAGATAGAAGGAAAGTTTTTCATATCATGGATGGGAGATTTTGTGCAGTATCATAACATTTATGTCAGAAGAGACAAATGAGAGAGTCAAAGTCCAATTAACAAGTGTACTACAGAGGACTGCAGCAGCAACTGGTATTTCTAATCACACAATACACAGAATAAAAAATGAAGGAGAAGACACCGTTATAGGTAATTAGCAAGGCTTCTCTACTTCAGGAAAGATGCAGAGGAGAGAAAAGAAAATTTTGTATTTCGGTAATTTTGATAAAAAGGCTGTCAGCAGACTAATACACAATTTCTGTATGACATATAAACAGTGCTCGACATTAAAGTCACTAGTTCAATTAATCAAGGAAATTTATGTCATTTGAAGGAGGGATTTCATCATTAAATGCTTGCTACACAAATTAGGCTACAGGTATGTCAATTTTTTTTTGTTCCTCTGTACATCAACACTCTGCAAACCACAGTGAAGTGCATGGCAGGAGGCACATTACATTGTACCATTTATTAGGTTTTTTGGGCCATCCCATTCACATATGGAGCATGGGAAGAATGATTGTTTAAATTCTGCTGTGCATAATTAATCTCATTTTGTCCTCGCAATTCCTATGGGAGTGGCACATAGAGGGTTGTAGTATATTCTTATAGTCCTTATTTACTGGCTGTTCTTGAAACTTTGTAAGTAGGCTTTCTTGGGATAGTTTCCATCATCTTCAGAAATATGCCAGCTCAATTTTTCTTCACTATCTTTCTGATCCTCTCCCATGGGTCAAAAAAATCTTTGACTATTCATATTGCCATTCTCTGTACACATTCAATATCTCCCATTAGTTCAATTTGGCACAGGATCCACACTCTTGAGAAATATTCTAGGATGTGTTGTACAAGTGATAGGCAAGCAATTTACTTTGTAGAATGATTACATTTCTTCCATGAAGTCTGCCAGCTGCTTTACCCATGACTGGGCATACATTATTGCTGAAAAGTATTTTGTAGAGATAATGAAATCTACATCCCCATCATACTCTGCAAGCCACCTCATGGTGTGTGATGGATGGTACTATCGTTACCACTATATGATTCCTCCAACCCTGTTCCACTCACGAATAGTGTGTGGGAAGAATGACTGTCGGTAAGCCTCTGTATTGGCTCTAATTTCTCAAATTTTCTACTTGTGGTCAATACGCGAGATGTATGTTGGGGGAAGTAATATGTTGTCTCACTCCTCCTGAAAAGTGCTGTCCCGAAACTTCAAAAGTAAACCTCTCTGTGATGCACAACACCTCTCTTGTAATGTCTGCCAATGGAGTTTGTTTAGCATCTCCGTAACGCTCTCTCGCCAGCTAAATGATCCAGTGACGAAATGCGTCGCTCTTTTTTGGATCTACTCTGTCTCCTCTATCAATCCACCTGATAGGGGTCCCAGATAGATGAACAATACTCAAGAATAGGGTGAACAAGCACCTTATAAGCCACTTCTTTCGTGGATGAGTTACATTTCCTTAAGATTCTTCCGATGAATCTGAGTCTGGTGCCTGCTTTTTCCACTATCTGTTTTTATGGTCATTCCACTTAAGGTCGGTCTGGATAGTTATGTCTGGATATTTTATTGCAGACGCTGACTCCAACTGTTTGTCATCAATAGTGTAGTTGCACACTTTTCCTATGTATGCGTAATATGTTACATTTATTTACATTCTGGGTCAACTGTCAGTGCCTGCACCATCCATCACTTCTCTGGATGTCGTTCTGCAAATTCTTAATACCTTCTGGTGTTGCTACTTTGGTATAAACAACTGCATCATCTGCGAATCCTTAAAGAGCATCCAGTGCTTTCTAGTAGATCATTTATATATATTATAAACAGCAACAGTTCAATCACACTTCCCTGTGGTACTCAAGATATTACCTTTACATCTGTCAATGTAGTTCCGTTAAGAACAACGTGTTGAGTTCTGTCTGCAAGAAAGTCTTGAATCCAATCACGTCTGCTACAATACTCTGTAAGCTCATATTTTTTTTCATTAAACGGCAATGTGGGACATTGTTAAATGCCTCATTGAAGTCAAGGAACACAGCATCCACCTGAGCACCGTTGTCCACTGTGCTGTGGATCTCATGGAGGAACAGAGCGAGCTGTTTTTTGCAGGATCTCTGTTTTCAGAATGCATGTTGATTTTTATAGATATGTTCATTTTCCAAGAATGTCATAATTCTTGAGCATAAAACATCTTCCTTAGTCAAGATATAGGTCTGTAATTGTGTGAATCTGTCCTACGGCCTTTCTTAAAAACGGGAATGACCTGTGCTTTTTTCCAGTCGTTAGGTACCTTTCGTTGCTCAAGTGATCTATGATAAATTACTGCTAGAAGGGGAGCACGTTCTTTTGCATAATCTTTATAGAATCTTATTGGTATCTCATCTGGTCCTGATGCCTTTCCACTACTAAGCGATTGTAGCTGCTTTTCAGTTTCATGATCGGTTATCTCAATATCTGCCATTTGAATATTCACCTGATACTTGAGAGGAGGGACAGTGTTATGGTCTTCCGTGGTGATTGGAAAACAAATTCTTTGGCAGAAAATTTAAATGAAAGAACTTAATTACCAAATCTCTATAATGTGTACTTTATTCTCTTACTTCCTTTATACAATACTGATCTTTGCATAAAACACCACTTAAATAGTCTTAAAACTAAACAGAAGAAAAAGAATAATGAAGTCTTGACCCATCATGTTCTCAGCTTAAGAGTTGGTTGCACAGCCCTTTGTGTGTATTACTGTAGCACAATTGGATGGTATAGAATCCACGAGTTTTGCCACTTGCACCCGAGGAATCTTCTTCCGTTGCTCACACAATTCTTTGTAGAAAGCCTCCTTACTAGTGCAGTTTTGTTGGCAAACATCTTGCCCCAAATATGTTCTACGGGGTTTTAAGTTTGGACTTTGGCTTGGCCATTTGAATACCTTTCCTTGTGCTGCTACAGAACCATTTTCACATTGTGACAAGAATGCTTCCGATCTTTGTGATGCTGGAATTGCCAGTCACGAGGCATATTTAGTCTTTCCCAAGGTGTCATATGGTCTATTAACATTAATAATTCATCATAGTTCAGAATATACATTATCCGATGGATTTTGACGAGAGGTCCTACACCACTTCTTGAAAAACAGCCCCACAGTATTGGACCTCCTCCTCCATACTTCATGGTGGGTACTTATTACTTTCTGTTATTCCTCTGTCTTTTTTTGCTGTTGAACATATTGTATCCTGTCTGAGGAGAAGAGATGAAACTTGCTTTCATCATTCTACAGAAGTTTTGACCACTCTTCAGTGGTCCAGGACACATACTTCTTAGCAAACTGTAGTCTGGCCTTCCTATTTTTCACACTTTTTGTAGATATCTGAGAAGGTCACCTGCCTTTCAGTTTTCCAACTGCTAAGTGACATTTAACTGTCGAAATATGGGCCTTCATTCCGTATTTTACCTGTAGGTCATCATGTATTACTTGGGCTGATTTTTTGGGATCAGCCATCGATTGCCTTCGGATGATCCGATAATCACCCTACTTTTTTTCTAAAGCCGTCAGCAATCAATACATGAAACCATGGCAAGGTCAAGTGGTTTTTTCTCTGAAGAATCAGTTTGTTTTGATTCTGTGTACTGACAAACATGCCTAACATTCTAGTCTAGTCCAACAACAAAATTCGGTTGAGCGATACTTTATGTGATCATTCAATTTCGTATCCCTACAAAGTGTTACACCTAGGTATTTGTATGAGTTGGCCGAGCCCAGTTGTGACTCACTGATATTATAGCCATCAGATACTACTACTATTTCATTTTGTGAAGTGCACAATTTTAAATATTTGGACATTTAAAGCAAGTTGTCAATCTTTGGATCACTTTGCAATCTTATCAATACCTGACTGAATATTTATGCAGTTTATTTCAGACAGTACTTCACTATACATAACTGGATCACTTGTGAAAGGTTTGATGTTACTTTTAATATTGTCTGTGTAGTCAGTAACATGAAAATGAACAAGGGTCCCAAGACACACCCAAAATTACTTCTACGTCTTTTGACGACCCTCCATCTGAGATAACTTCCTGCATCCACCCTATCAAAAAATTCACAGTCTAGTCAACAAGTTTGCTCGATACTCCATACGAATGTCCTTTTGCTAATAAGCAAAGGACTGGTACTGAGTCAAACATTTTTTGGAAATTCGTAAATACTGCATCTACCTCACTGCCTTGGTCATGTGAGAAAATTGTGAATTGGGTTGCACATGATCGATGCCTTTGAAATCCATGTTGGTTGGCATGCAGGAGGTCATTTTATTCAAGATACATCTTTATATTTGAGCTCCGAATATCTTCTACGTTCTACAACAAATTGAAGTCAAGGATATTGAATGGTAGTTTTGAGGATGACTTCTACTATTCTTCTTGAAGATGGGTGTGACCTGTCCTTTTTTCCAAGTAATGGGCACGATTTTTTGTTCGAGGTATCTGTGACAGAACAATTTTTTGTTTGCAGTATCTACGACAGAATACAGTTAGAAGAGGAGGTAATTCAATTGCAAATTCAGCACAAAATCTGACAGAAATTCCATCGGGACCTGGAGCTTTGATCAATTTTTGCTGTTTCTCAACACCACTGATATTAATTTCCATTCCAGTCATCTTTTCAGTGCAACGAGAATTAAATTGTGTCAACAGTCTTGAGTTTTGCTTTGTAAAGGAACATTTGAAAATAGCATTTCTGCTTTTCTTCTGCTACACTCACTTTCAGTTCCTGTCTCATCCATGAGTGAATGGATGCTAATTTAGGTGCCACTAACAGCATTTACGTATAACCAAAATTTCTTTGGATTTCGTGATAGATCATCTGACAATATCCTGCTAAGTAGTCACTGAAGGCTACGCAATTTGCTTTCTTGATGGCCACATGTGTTTCATTTAGCTTTTGTCTGTCCATACCCCTATGCTTTGTTTTAAACCTATTATGCAGCAGTCTCTGCTTCTTTAGAAGTTTTTTTGCAGTGATTGTATACCATGGATGATCTCTCCCACCATGAACTGTTCTACTGTGTACATACTGTAGTGCCTCAAGAATTTTGCTGTAAATTCTAGTAACACTCGGCCTTCAACCTTCTCGAACACTCGATATTTTAGGTACAAGTGTGCGAGAGTGAGAATGTTTCTACTGATCCACCTGTTTATATGTGCAGGTCGGAGGTTGTTATTAGAAGACTGTAAGGAGGATGAGTCACTGACAAAGATAGGCATTTCCCGCCAGTGCCACAGAAAACGTGACTAAAACTCAGGGAATAATTATGTAGCATTCTTTGATGTGTTAGTGTGTATGGTGATTGTAAAAAAAGACTAATGAACAACTGAATATAGATTTCTAAGCACTAAGACTAGAGACTTTTATTTTTTTTTCACGTCTTAGCTCTGCATGAGGCAGAACACATGTGATGCCCACAAATTATTGGATTGTTACTATGATATTCTTTACAGACGAATGGAAAAACTAGTAGAAGCCGACCTTGGGAAGATCAGTTTGGATTCCATAGAAATGTTGGAACACGTGAGACAATACTGACCCTACGACTTATCTTAGAAGCTGGATTAAGGAAGGGCAAACCTACATTTCAAGCATTTGTAGACTTAGAGAAAGCTTTTGACAATGTTGACTGGAATATTCTCTTTCAAATTCTGAAGGTGACAGGGATAAAATACAGGGAGCGAAAGGCTATTTACAATTTGTACAGAAACCAGATGGCAGTTATAAGAGTCGAGGGACATGAAAGGGAAACAGTGGTTGGGAAGGGGGTGAGACAGGGTTGTAGCCTGTCCCCGATGTTATTCAATCTGTATATTGAGCAAGCAGTGAAGGAAACAAAAGAAAAATTCGGAGCAGGTATTAAAATCCATGGAGAAGAAATAAAAACTTCGAGGTTTGCTGATGACATTGTAATTCTGTCATAGACAGCAAAGGACTTGGAAGAGCAGTTGAACGGAATGGACAGTGTCTTGAAAGGAGGATATAAGATGAACATCAACAAAAGCAAAACGAGGATAATGGAATGTAGTCGAATTAAGTCGGGTGTTGCTGAGGGAATTAGATTAGGAAATGAGACACTTAAAGTAGTAAAGGAGTTTTGCTATTTGGGGAGCAAAATAACTGATGATGGTCGAAGTAGAGAGGATATAAAATGTAGATTGGCAATGGCAAGGAAAGCGTTTATGAAGAAGAGAAATTTGTTAACATCGAGTATAGATTTAAGTGTCAGGAAGTCATTTCTGAAAGTATTTGTATGGAGTGTAGCCATGTATGGAAGTGAAACATGGACGATAAATAGTTTGGACAAGAATGGAATAGAAGCTTTCGAAATGTGGTGCTACAGAAGAATGCTGAAGATTAGATGGGTAGATCACATAACTAATGAGGAAGTATTGAATAGGATTGGGGAGAAGAGAAGTTTGTGGCACAGAAGAAGGGATCGGTTGGTAGGACATGTTCTGAGGCAGCGTGGAGGGTAAAAATCATAGAGGGAGACCAAGAGATGAATACACTATGCAGATTCAGAAGGATGTAGGGTGCAGTAGGTACTGGGAGATGAAGAAGCTTGCACAGGACAGAGTAGCATGGAAAGCTGCTTCAAACCAGTCTCAGGACTGAAGACCACAACAACAACAACAACTATGATATTGAACTTGTGTTTTATCGAGTCTGATGTTTAGAAACACCAGTTGGCTTGTCAGAGTTTACTTACTTATGTGAAAAAGAGTAAATGTTGCTTTGTGTTGAGAGATGAAAATATACCTAGAATGAACTGAAAGTGTTCCACGAGTACACAAATTATTTCAAGAACAGAAAAGTAGCTTAATAAATTCCTGTAATCTGCTATAGTCTTCGGAGAAGAAGCTTTGGGAGATCGACGCAGCTGAATGCCCAGAGAAGAGAATTGACTGCACACAATACGTAAGTCAACTGCGAGAGACATGTGAGTCTTGCACCTCAGTACCACACTGTCTCGTGTCGTCCAAAAAACGTCAGAATGTGGCGACCGTGACAAGACCCAAAGAAAACGGGAATTTCAAGACAAAAATGGAAAGAAGATATTAGGTGTTGCCATAGCAACCAGGTCTAACAAGATACGAGAACTGTTTCCAATAATCGTATTGACTCCAATAAACCAATGGAAGAAAGTTGCGAGTGCAATGCAGTAAAAGACTTGAGAAAGTAATAGCAGAGAAAACTGGAGAGAAGACCTCAATTTTTCGACTAAGAAGATTGGGTGTGGAGAGTAAGCAATCTTCACACATGCACATCGTGCTGACGCCGACACAATAACTAGCCACCGTCGCCGACTGCACCAGGTGCTGCTCACCGGTGCTGACTCCGCGTCCGCTCGCTGACAACGATGCTGAAACTGACGTTCGACGCCGCCTGTGCCAGTGCTGTTCACCGGCGCTGATTATACATTCACTTATCGACACAGTTAGAACTCTATGCCGGGTGAGTGAAAACCAATAATTATTTGGTAAAAGTTGAGGGGAAGGTTGAATGATAAACTGTTATTATAGTTACTGTACTTGGTGGTGAATTTTCTTTTAGATGATTACTAGGTCTCCGATCAATAAAAATATGGATCAAGAACAGCAACAAACTTCAGGACCAGCCATGGCCATGGCAGTGAATAGGGACACACCAGACTGGGCTGAAATGGCAAATTTAACCAATGGACTAAGTCTAAAGCTAGACTCAGTTAAATGCTAGATTAGATGACCAAAGTGCTAAGTTGGATGACCAGAAGTCTGATTCAGCCACACTAAGTGAAAAATTAAATGCTCAAAGTGAAACCTTGAACAGTCAGGCTGCAAATATAGTTAAATTAAAGACTGAATTTGACTCTTTAAATAATAAGGCAGAAGATCTGAAGTTAGATTTAAAAAGTGAACTCACTAGTTCTTTCAATACTCACGTTAATCAACTATTTACTGAACTTAACTATAGACAGAATGAGCGGTTTCAGAATTTTACAAAGAAACTAGAATTTTACGCCAAAAGTAATAATAAGGAACCCGAGCTTAACGAAAAATTAGAATCTTGTGAAAATGTATGTAATATTAAATTTAATTCCGTAAGACAGGAAATGAATATCTTGAAAGAGAGCACAGACCAGCCTAAGGAATTAATACCAATTATTCAATTGAAAATTCCACTTGTTAGTATACAAGCTGTTACTACACGAGCTGTCAGTTTGTGAGTAAATAATGTTCAAAGAAAAAATAGTCAACTTGGACATTATAAATGTAAGTAGTCTGGAGGGCACCTTTTGAGCTAATTATAGATTGAGAAATTTCCAAGAGTATAATCTCCAGAAATGTTACGCCTCTTGTTTTTTCCAAACCTAATGATACCAACAAGGTTATAGATGACTTGTGCGAGGAACTCAAATTTGTCCATGACAAAGTAGAAAACAGAATAACTTTATCTGATGTTGTGTTACCTAGTAAAGTGGTGATTGTTTTGTCGTGGGCAGACTTTCATACAACGAGAAGTACTGGTTTGCACTTGCTCAAGTGAGGTTAATATCAGATCCACGGGATCCGGGGGCAGTCACATCTGTCTCCCAGGGACGTTAACGTTATGTGTTAATGGACAGAGTGACGACCGTTGGATCCCTAGTTGTTTTCGATGTTTGTTCTTTACTATTTGTCCTGCACTGAATGCCCTTCAAATCTTAAAACTATTCTGTAATCTATTCTCAAATTCTTATACTATCCTATTACCCACCTTTAGAAAGCCATATAAGTTGATCAGTTTTCTCTTGCTTCTACATCCTTGTCTTTACTTGGCTGACAAGCAATGGCTATTGCATGTCATTGATATCAAGGCCATACTGCTTCTTATAGTAATATCAATAAGTGATAATATCACTATTCGTGGTCTCAAATGGGTTATGTGGGCTTCTGTTCCACGCCATTCATTAAATCGATAAATTTTGTTGTTATATTGAGTCAGGATTGAAGCACCTATTACTGTTGTTATAATATGCTGCTTCGAAGCAGATGGATTCCGATTTGATATATCTACAATTACATCCAGAACAGTCTGGGTTCTCAGTACTCAGTTGTTAGTGGCCGATAAGTATTTAAGTCGCCTACACGCTCCGCTCTAGGCAGCGGTGGTCTCGAATCCCAGCATCAGCGTATAGTTAGGTCTTAATTTGGGCTAAGCTATTCTTGGAGAGGAATCAAGGCATATTAGATTAATAGAAAATGGAATTTTATATGAATCATTACATAATTGTGATAACATGATACATACTTTGTAAGATATAACGTAAATGGGAGGGTTTGTATCACTTTTGGAACGGGTGGGTAGTGTAAGTACAAGCATGACTCACACTAATCACACACCCCACCTGTCAGACAACCCTTGCAGACAAGTGTAACTGATTCTTCACCATTTGCCATTCCACAGGTGTTGCTAAGATTTTTTCTTTGGGGGCTTCAAAGGTGAAGGTGAGAATGTCCGTTCTGTAGGAGATGTTTAACATCATACCTCCTCTGGCTTCTCACTCAAGTACTGGTGAAGTAGGGATCCTGGGGAAGGGGGGTGGGAAGGGTTTTCCGGTGTTTGGGGCTATCTTCTTTCTCTTCTTCGATCTTAGCAACCATTTCTAGTTTTTCCTTCTCATCTGAGTACCGGTCTATCTTTCCCTCTTTCCATATGCATATACTTCCATCACTGAAGTCCTTCTTATTTTCCGTGGGTTCCAATAACCTTCAACTTATTTCATATAAGTAGGCCGAAGAATCAGAATACACAAACACACATCTCCATGCATCAAAGATATACTTAAACACAAACAGGAGAATTACAAATTAGAAACCTGAAGTGATGTCAAAACTGCCAAGGGATGTAGGGGAATAAAGATATATGTACATATGCACATATTATATTGTTGATATGTGACGGTTCTGCATCGTGTGTGGAGTGCAGTATCGTGACAAGTCACATGTTTCAAGGGCTGAGTCTGGTAGGTTTGAATTCTATGCAGCACTAGCATTTTTAAATTTTATATTTACAAGTTCAGAAGAAGCAAACACTTTTATTCTATCCAGAGCACCTCCAGATTACAATAAGTAATGAATAAGTACATACATAGGAAAAGTAGTACAGGAAGTAAGAACAAAGCAGTAGAGAATTCAAGAGTTATGTACACCTGCAATTTAAGATTGGAAGAGGAATAGAAAACAAAAATTTGGTACTCATGAATTTTTGGAGATTGAAAAGAGCTAATTCCAACATGGATTGAAAGGTTCAAGTTTTATAATTGTGGTAAAATATGCACAGTTACGAGTAGAAAGAGATGTACTGTTAAAAGATAAAGAATTATCTTGTGCGATATTATTGTACATAATGAATATGTATAAAATATAGCAGGTTTGAGCTAAGGGGAGGGATATGTAGTGCCTCAAGAATTTCAGTGTAAATTCTAGAAACACTCGACCTTGAACCATCACGAACACCCGATATTTTAGGTGCGAGTGTGGGAGAGTGAGACTGTTTCTACCGATCCACCTGTTTCTATGTACAGGTCGGAAGTTTGTTATTAGAAGACTGTAAGAAGGACGAGTCACTGATGACGACAGGAGTTTCCCGCCAGCACCACAGAAGATGTGATGAAAACTCAGGTAATAATTATGTAGTATTCTTTGATGTGTTAGTGTCTGTGGTGATTGTAAAAAAGACTAATGAACAATTGAATATAGATTTCTATGCACATTCATGTATTGGGAGATCGATGTAGCTGATTACCCAGAGAAGAGAATTGTCCGCACACAACATGTAAGTCAACCGTGAGAGACACGTGAGTCTTGCACCTCAGTACCATACTGCCTCGTGTCGTCTGAAAAACATTAGAATATCTATCTGGAACAAGGACAATGCATACATGTCTATCCAGAGCACAGTAAACTATTTTTTTAAACTTAAGCTATAGTTTCTTTAGATGCTACTGTCCTGTGCTGAAAGTTTTAAGTTACTCATTGAGGTATGACACTGCTGCTTTTCTAAAATCTAGTTTGCATATAAGTCTTTCTATTAGTTTTAGGTGTCCTTTCTACTTTGATGATCATTGCTGCTACAACTGTCTCATGGTCACTGGTACCAGTTTTGACGTGGACATCCTCAAAGATATCAGGTCTATTTGTTGCTGGTAACTCTAATATTTTTCCATCTTGAGCTGGGTTCCAAGTTATCTGCTCTAATTAGTTTTCAGAGAAGGCCTTTAGCAATGTTTCACTGGTTGTTTCATCATGTCCACCACTAACAAAGGTGTAATTTTTCCAAGTGATTGTTGGATGACTAAAGAATCCACTGATGATTACAGTATGATGGGGGAATTTACACACTAGTGAACTGAGGTTTTCTCTGAAGTTTTTGGTTGCACCAGGCAGTGATTCTGGTTAGTGACAGAAGGATCCAATTACAATTTTATGCCCCCTGACACTAAAGTTTGCCCAATTCTCACATGGAGTTCCAGTTTCTATCTCAGTGGGTTCGAATTTCTTGTCTACTCTGACAAAGACACCACCTCCATTCCCTATTCGGCTATCTTTTCAACATAGGCTTCAGTTTTACCCAAATATCTCACAGTTATCAACTTCAGGTTTTAACCAGCTTCCTGTAACTATCTTCATTAGCACTTTCTTCTGAATGATTAGGCAGTAACTACTACGATTTTAATGCTCTCACCCTTGGAGGGTGCTCCTTTGACTCTGACACTAATACTTCTAGGTCTCCTACAGCTGTCATTACCCATATTGGACTGCGAGTGCACCTGGTGTTTCTTCTTTACACAGGATGCACCAGGTTTCCCAACATGTGAAGTGAATCCCACTGGCTCAGTTTCAGAGAAGGACAGCATCTCAAACTTGTTAGTTTGGGGGATTGGTATAACGCCCCGAATTCTCGTTGGTCACCACCTTCTCTGTTCAAAGCACCTAGCCCTACCACTTACGTGAGACTCACTGTTACGGCGTAAAGTCAAGCGCCAGCGGGCCAGTCGGGGATGATAGAGCAGAGAGGGCCGTGAGAAGACGACAGCCAATTGCACTGCGACTGACCCCTCTTCAGGACGACAACGTGACAGCAGCAACCCCAGTTGAAGAGGACATAACCGCCGCACCCGACTGGTCACACACCAGTTCTACAGCAGCTTCAAGACCAGCAACTTGGGTAGAAGCGTCAACTCTAATCACTTACTTGTACTGTCTATGTAACACGGACTTGAGATATTTTATACTGAAGAGATTTCTTATTTTGTCTGTCGCACTTTGCTTGCAACACATCTGTGTAACACAAAGTTAGGTATTGTATTTTTTCAATTTGTAATAAAACTCATTAATATGATTTGTTTGAATGTTGTCTAGCAATCTGAGAAAGGTTTCCTAGACACCACATATTTGACAACTAGGCTGGATTTAACACTCACAGTCAATTGGATGATTGGTGACAGGTTCCATACTTTCTCCATTCGAGAACAGCATTCACTGTGGGGCTACAATGCAGCTGGTGCAATGTTTTATGGGACAGTAAACAAATAATCCTACCCCCATGAACCATGGACCTTGCCTGGGGACGCTTGCGTGCCTCAGTGATACAGATGGCCGTATCATAGGTGCAACCACAACGGAGGGGTATCTGTTGAGAGGACACACAAACGTGTGGTTCCTGAAGAGGGGCAGCAGCCTTTTCAGTAGTTGCAGGGGCAACAGTCTGGATGATTGACTGATCTGGCCTTGCAACACTAACCAAAATGACCTTGCTGTGCTGGTACTGTGAATGGCTGAAAGCAAGGGGAAACAACAGCCATAATTTTTCCCGACGGCATGCAGCTTTACTGTATGGTTAAATGATGATGGCGTGCTCTTGGGTAAAATATTCCGGAGGTAAAATAGCCCCCCATTCGGATCTCCGGGTGGGGACTATTCAAGAGGACGTCGTTATCAGGAGAAAGAAAACTGGCGTTATACGGATCGGAGCATGGAATGTCAGATCCCTCCATCGGGCAGGTAGGTTAGAAAATTTAAAAAGGGAAACAGATAGGTTAAATTTAGATATATTGCGAATTAGTGAAGTTCGGTGGCAGGAGGAGCAAGACTTTTGGTCAGGTGAATACAGGGTTATAAATACAAAATCAAATAGGGGTAATGCAGGAGTAGGTTTAATAATGAATAAAAAAATAGGAGTGCGGGTAAGCTACTACCAACAGCATAGTGAACGAATTATTGTGGCCACGATAGACATGAAGGCCATGCCTACTACAGTAGTACAAGTTTATATGCCAACTAGCTCTGCAGATGATGAAGAAATTGATGAAATGTATGATGAGATAAAAGAAATCATTCAGGTAGTGAAGAAAGACGAAAATTTAATAGTCATGGGTGACTGGAATTCGAGAGTAGGAAAAGGGAGAGAAGGAAACATAGTGGGTGAATATGGATTGGGGGAGAGAAATGAAAGAGGAAGCCGTCTGGTAGAATTTTGCACAGAGCATAACTTAATCATAGCTAACACTTGGTTCAAGAATCATAAAAGAAGGTTGTATACATGGAAGAACCCTGGAGATACTGACAGATTTCAGATAGATTATATAATGGTAAGACAGAGATTTAGGAACCAGGTTTTAAATTGTAAGACATTTCCAGGGGCAGATGTGGACTCTAACTACAACCTATTGGTTATGAACTGTAGATTAAAACTGAAGAAACTGCAAAAAGGTGAGAATTTCAGGAGATGCGACCTGGATAAACTGACTAAACCAGACGTTGTACAGAGTTTCAGGGAGAGCATAAGGGAACAATTGACAGGAATGAGAGAAAGAAATACAGTAGAAGAAGAATGGGTAGCTCTGAGGGATGAAGTAGTGAAGGCAGCAGAGGATCAAGTAGGTAAAAAGATGAGGGCTAGTAGAAATCCTTGGGTAACAGAAGAAATATTGAATTTAATTGAAGAAAGGAGAAAATATAAAAACACAGTAAATGAAGTAGGCAAAAGCGAATACAAACGTTTCAAAAATGAGATCGACAGGAAGTGCAAAATGGCTAAGCAGGGCTGGCTAGAGGACAAATGTAAGGATGTAGAGGTTTATCTCACGAGGGCTAAGATAGATACTGCCTACAGGAAAATTACAGAGACCTTTGGAGAAACGAGAGCCACTTGTATGAATATCAAGAGCTCAGATGGAAACCCAGTTCTAAGCTAAGAAGGGAAAGCAGAAAGGTGGAAGGCATATATAGAGGGTCTATACAAGGGCGATGTACTTGAGGACAATATTATGGAAATGGAAGAGGATGTAGATGAAGATGAAATGGGAGATACGATACTGCGTGAAGAGTCTGGTAGAGCACTGAAAGACCTGAGTCGAAACAAGGCCCCGGGAGTAGACAACATTCCATTACAACTACTGAAAGCCTTGGGAGAGCCAGTCCTGACAAAACTCTACCATCTGGTGAGCAAGATGTATGAGACAGGCGAAATACCCTCAGACTTCAAGAAGAATATAATAATTCCAATCCCAAAGAAAGCAGGTGTTGACAGATGTGAACATTACCGAACTATCAGTTTAATAAGTCACAGCTGCAAAATACTAACGCGAATTCTTTACAGACGAATGGAAAAACCAGAAGAAGCCAACCTCGGCGAAGATCAGTTTGGATTCTGCAGAAATGTTGGAACACGTGAGGTAATACTGACCCTACGACTTATCTTAGAAAATAGATTAAGGAAAGGCAAACCTACATTTCTAGCATTTGTAGGCTTAGAGAAAGCTTTTGACAATGTTGACTGGAATACTCTCTTTCAAATTCTAACGGTGGCAGGGGTAAAATACAGGGAGCGAAAGGCCATTTACAATTTGTACAGAAACCGGATGGTAGTTATAAGAGTCGAGGGGCATGAAAGGGAAGCAGCGGTTGGGAAGGGAGTGAGACAGGGTTGTAGCCTGTCCCCGATGTTATTCAATCTGTATATTGAGCAAGCAGTAAAGGAAACAAAAGAAAAATTCGGAGTAGGTATTAAAGGCCATGGCGAAGAAATAAAAACGTTGAGGTTCGCCGATGGCATTGTAATTCTGTCAGCGACAGCAAAGGACTTGGAAGAGCAGTTGAACGGAATGGACAGTGTCTTGAAAGGAGGATATAAGATGAACATCAAAAAAGGCAAAACGACGATAATGAAATGTAGTCAAATTAAGTCGGGTGATGCTGAGGGAATTAGATTAGGAAATGAGACACTTAAAGTAATAAAGGAGTTTTGCTATTTGGGGAGCAAAATAACTGATGATAGTCGAAGTAGAGAGGATATAAAATTCTCAAAGGCATACCTATTTCCCACGTAATTATACACAGAAATTAGGGAACATCTGTTTGTGAATGAGGATAAGCCTACTGCTGTCAAAGATTTCTAATAGAGCACAATTTAAGTTTAGGCTGACAATTAACAATAATAGTACGAGAGTATCTCAGCACTTGCAAATGTATAATACAAATGAACAAAGGGTAAAATACTAGGTTCCAGTAATTTCAAATCACCACCCGAATCTGGCACACACTGTTTCACACAAAGGAAAATTCAGAAGTCTGCTTAAATATGTAACTGAATTAGTGAATTGCATGGTTCTTTATTATTATTATTATTATTTTTAGCTGCATCTGTGACAACTTCTACACTGGCACACCGAAGATGAACAATGGAGAGTCAGGAAAAAACTGCGAAAATTGTGGAACACCAACAAATTATGTCTTCTGCTTGGAGCAGCTAACAATGATTATTCTTAAGATAATGCTATCCTATTTGTATATTTAAATGTTCATATAAATCACACTTTATATAATTTACCAGGCAGAGAAGATAATTAGAAACAGGAAGGTGTAAGTTGAATATTTAGATATACGAGGTAATAAGGTGAGAAATTACCATAAAGAAGGCTGATTGATGTTGATCAAAGATATACAACGTGTGATTGGAAAGTTTTAAGAATGGATCCGCTACTGTTTACTGGTTTGGTGGGCAGGTACACGGAGAGTGGGGAGTGAGCCATTGCCTTATCCTTGAATGCCCTCCGACAGGAAACTGCATTTCCTTTATTCACTTCATTGTGGCAGCTGGTTGAGTGTTGGTCTGTTAGGGCTGTCTGTGTGAAATTTTGTTTTAAAACTGAGAAATCAGCTTCTGAGACTTATGAACTATTAAAAACAGCTTTTGGAGATAATTGTAAGAGCCAGTGAAATGTGTCTGTCTGGTTCACAGATTTAAAAATGGTCGTGAATCATTTGAAGATGAACTACAGTCCGGCTGTCCTTCCACCTCAAAAATGAATGAAAATGTTGTGAAACTTCATGACTTAGTGTGCTCTGATTGTGGACTTACAATTGGGAAGATGACTGATGAACTTAATTTAAGTTTCTATGCAATTCTGGAAATTTTAACTGAAGTTCTGAACATACGCCGAGTGTCCACAAAATTCATTCCAAAAGTGTTGTCAAGCGACCAGAGACAATACCGACTTTTAGTGTGCCAAGAACTGATCAATTGGACTAAAAATGGCCCAGATTTGTTAAATAGGGTAATTACAGGTGATGAATAGTGGATATATGGATATGATCCTGAAACCGAAGTGCAGTCTTCGCAGTGGAAGGCTCCAGGTTCACCACGACCGAGAAAAGCACGGCAAAGTCCGTCGAAGGTGAAGACAATTTTGATGATTTTTTTTTTATTCTACTGGTATTGTGCATCCTGAATTTGCCCATATAGGACAGACAATTAACCAGGAATACTACAAATGTGTCCTTGAGCATTTGCGCAAAAATGTGCAGAAGAAAAGGCCTAAAGGCCTGCACTGTAGAAAGACAGGAGTTGGATGCTACACCATGACAATGCTCCGGCTCATCGTACCTTCTCCATCATTGAATTTTTGACTAAATTCGAAATTCCTGTGCTTCCACAACCACCATATTCCCATGATTTGGCCCCTGTAGAATTCTTGCTGTTTCCTAAACTGAAATTTTCACTGAAAGAAAAGTGATTTGACTCAATTGAAGACATCCAGGCAAATACGGAGAGCATCCTTAACAAGCTTCAGGAAAAAAATTCCAGGAATGTTTCCAAAAGTGGAGACACCGTTGGAGTCAGTGTGTTCAGTCAGAAGGGGACTGTTTTGAAGGAGATGCATCACAGTAGCACGTAAGTATCACTATTGTAAATTACAAGCCCATTCTTAAAACTTTACAATCACACATCGTATTCATGAGTCTCACATTAGATGCAATGAGTAGTCAGCTGGATCAAGGGAAAACATAAGAGTGCCACTTTCAAAACAACTCCTGACTGGAGTATACATAGGTAAAAATCATATATCATGTGAATGTACCTGGTGGTCAGAACCAGTCTGAAAAGCTTGTAAGGGTGCTGTGGGGCAGGTTGTGCTGAGAAATAACTGTTAAGAAAAAGGTACGATGTGCTATTTAAGAGTTAATTACCATTCCAGTTAATCAATCAGGCTGTTGCACACACAAATTCAAACTGCTTGCTGGAGACAGCATCACCAAACATATTCCTTGCTTGGTTTCCTAAAATCAAACAAGAGAGCAATAAAAAAATCTGACATGGAACGATAGTAAGGATCTAATCCGAGCTGAAGGCTTAGTAGTCTCGTGCACTATCATCTACACAATGAGAACAACTGAAACTAATTGTATCTGGCGGGCCGCTTCAATTTGCAGGCATAACAACCTGATCGACTGACTACAATCTAATTAACTCAGACTTGGCACAACAAATCAAACTTTTTCTTTACAATTATTTCTCAGCACGATCTACCCTGCAACACACTTACAAGCTTTTCAGACTGTTGTAGTTGTGCAGACTACAAGAAATTTATTCGCAACTTGAAAATAAGTAAATGATTCTTCAGGAGAAAAATTTGGTTTTATACCAAACGCTCTTTTGATGTTCAAGTCAAGGAGTAAAATGGCAGATTAGCTCGAAGAGATAACTGCTGTAAATTTTTCATGGAAATTATTTGAGCTAAAACTTCAAATACATCCATAAAGCAATACTTCAGTTCGACTGAATTATTGTCTTTTTTGTATCAGGTGGCTGGAACAGAAATCAATACTCAAATTTCCCAGTGGGTCTCTTAATGTGCTGTTTTGAAATTTTGTGTTTGTCAAATTGTTGGTTGTACTAACCTAAAATTTAATACAATTGTTTACAGACCATATAGCTGTAGCTTACAACTTATGAGATACACTTTGGGTAAAGGCTTTAGCTGTTGTAACTACATCTTGTAACGCGACATCCTCCTCTAGTACTACTTTTCCTCAACAGTAGTTGTCGAAACCAGTATTATTTTTCAAATATTGGACAGATCAATATTATCTCAATTGCTTTTCTGAAAACTTTCATACAACTTTATACACAGTGTGTTATATTCCGAGCTAAATTTATGAAAAGGTATTACTTTACAATGCTGTACTGTTTACTATCTTTATTTTTGGATTCATTTATGAAACAATAATCAAAATTAATAATATAACTGAAGCTAATACAAATTCATTTGTTAAGAAAAATGGTAAACTCTTTGGGATATTGTTATTGGCACAGAGTGTGATGGATGTATTTTTGCATTTTTGTGCGAACAATGTAATTTCAGGTTTGTTAATGTGAAACATCAAAATAGTGTATTATATACTAAAATATGAGAAAATATATTTATGTAAAAAAAATATTCTGCAACAACAATCTTTAGATTCATTTAGTTCAACACAAACTGTGAGGACCTGATGTGACATTTTTCAGATTCAAGAATCAGACCCCTAGACAAGAAGAACTGGAGCTAACTCAACATGACAAGCTAAGAAAACTAGAAAGTTTATTGTAATCTTCGCTCCTCCCAAATTTTCATAAAAGACACTGTGTACTGTGAACTACAGATGGAAGTAGGAAGAAGGGGGTAGATTACAATCTCCCCCGCCACGCATGGCCGTTCACCTCCCGACCACCATTATCCCTTCCCCTACTGTGCTGCGCTGATATGAGCCACATTATTTTGTGCAACCTCATCTCGAGTGAACTGTTGCAGATAGTAAGACACTGGATTCATACAGAAGGGGTCAAGGTTCAAATCTTCATTCAGTCATCAGAATTAGGTTATCTGTGGTTCCCCCCCCCCCCCCCCCCCCTCCCTCACTCCTCCCAAAAGCACTACAGATAAATGATATTATGTATAAAAGTTTGCATACTCTTCCTTGTGTATTTGATTGTTCATTATTAAGGTTTTTAAAATATTTATGTGAACAGTATATGAAATAAAATCATTGCTGAATAAGAACTTTGCATATTTCCATAGCAGTTCACAGTTCTATGAAGATGGCCACAGGGTCAACTGAGTCAGAATACCATCAGAGATAGTAAAGGCAATTGAGAAACATCACTCCATCATAATATGCCCCTCAAACAAAAACACAAAGCTACTGCAAGTGACCATAACATTCCAATTTCTCGTATATGTCATCAGTGTATCTGCCTTCATGAAATGCCAGATATAATGGTATTACTTGATGGATTAATACTACATAATACTCTTACACATATGGCAGCTAAACAACAGTACAGGTTTGTCACATGCAGCTAAATAAGCATGCTTGGAAAGATGAGACAACATTCACAATAAAGCTTTTAATTCAAAGTTCAGTAGATAATAATCTCAGCTTAAAGCAAATTCCAAATTCAGGTGCATACATTAATGTTTACAAGAAAAAAGGGCAAATAGTTACTCTCATTAACCCACATTTCCAAAATATCTACAAGATATAATTCGAAACTCAGTATAGCACAAAAAATACATATCATAGAAATTAATAATTACTATGAATATGCAAACTGTTACTGAGTGCCCTAAAAGTAAAACATCACTGCAAGTAATACCAAATATTCTTTTGTAAGCTGCTTAAATGAAATTACATATAAAAAGACCTGTAAGCCAATAAGGCCAGTCAGACAATGTAATCCATGCGTCAGATTAAGAATTGTTAACTTGACATTATTAACCAACAAACTGGTTGTGATTTTCATTTAATATTCCACAACTCATTCAGGCAACTGCTAAGCTAGACCCCATTTCCACATAAATAGTTAAACAACAAATAACACACTCTTTCTTAGCTCACAGATGACATAGAAAACTTTTAAAGGTTAAGTTGATAATATAGCACAATTCAAAAATCCATATGGATAAAACAGACTGTTTTTATCATGGATGTTGATTATATATAATAAGAATCACATTAAAATGTCACAAGCTGTATACACGATCGGGACATTCGTGTCTGTGGCTTTAATAAGGAGGGAAAGTATCACCATTTCATGTGATTCACAAAACAATACAATACAATAGATTGGAAAGGATGAAATGAATAATTTTGCAGACAGTTAAAGCAATAAAAAAACTGCTTAAAATTAAATTATTTATGAGAAATTATATATATATGTCTGCTTGTGTCTGTATATGTGTGTGTGAGCGCGCGAGTGTATACCCGTCCCTTTTTCCCCCTAAGGTAAGTCTTTCCGCTCCCGGGATTGGAATGACTCCTTACCCTCTCCCTTAAAACCCACATCCTTTCGTCTTTCCCTCTCCTTCCCTCTTTCCTGATGAGGCAACAGTTTGTTGCGAAAGCTTGAATTTTGTGTGTATGTTTGTGTGTCTGTCGACCTGCCAGCACTTTCATTTGGTAAGTCACATAATCTTTGTTTTTAGATATATTTTTCCTACGTGGAATGTTTCCCTCTATATATATATATATATATATATATATATATATATATATATATATATATATATATATATATATATAATAGTTGAGACTAAATACCACACATTAACAATGAGAATATCACGAGTTTGGAAATATTGTAATGGTTGTAGTTCCCAGTATTTGTAAAACAGTCCTTTTAACTCCCATCTGCTCTTGCACATAGCTATAATAGTTATCCTGCTTAAAGTAAATCACAATAAATTTAACATAAAACAATGATTGAGTTGGCAAGCACCCAACATACATGCTCAAAACTGCTCAGGCAAGAGGTTCTTTCTTAACAAATGGAAATCACTTATTTCAAGAACAATACTATTTAGTTCTTTTATTTGGTAGTTTGTTCTTTCTTTTGAACAGCTTGTTACTGTGGGTATTTATTTTGCACTGCACGTTTTACAGACAAACAGTTAAGTGTTACATTAATACTTATCCAATTAAAAACTATCATTTATAAAAACAGTATCAATCTCTCTTCATCCTCAAGCCCAATATTTCAGAGCAAAAAAATACCAGCAATGAAATTACTATTTTATTATTATATTATCTGAAAAATTTTTACACACTGTAAACAACAGCACAAAACTGTAACTCCTAGGAAATTTCTTCCCATTCCAGGAACTGAAATGGCAATGACTATGACTCAGGAATGTCATGGCAGTTTAAAAATTGATTCATTTAACTGTTTCATGTATAACAGCATATTTAATCTGGTATCTTGCAAGTTTTTCAAGCTTTGATGGATGAAATCTAATTTGTAGTTAAAAATTGAATTTTTTTAAATAAAAAGAAGAAAAAATGTTAAATTCTCCCTGCAAAGCGCAGCCACATTAACTAGATATTCTGTTTGTTTTATTTTAGCAATTCATTGTTGTATGGGTTCTACATACCCTACATATGTGGACAGCAAACTTGGATTGGGATCTAAACCATAACCGTACAAATCCTATGCAATATGAACCAAATAAACTCATCCGCAAAGCTTTCAATGTGTCATCATATATTTTCTTCATTTCAGACTCCACAAATATGCTCTAACACTGCCACTGGGAGTAATGATAGATGGAGTGAAAACAGTGCGAGGTTAATTTGTATATGAAATCCTTAACTACTTTAGGGGTAAAGGTAACAACTCACTAGATAGTGAAGCACCTGCAGTATTTACATTCTGCCAGAAATTAAATACCATACTGAAATGTTACCACTAAGAATCTAATGGCTTACAAAAAGACTGAGCAGTGGAAACTCCAGGTTTGGAATTACAACAATATAAGGAAAAAGATGGACTGCTACTCATTGTAAAGACAACATGTCAACTTGCAGACATGCTCAATGAAGAGAAAGTTACGCATTTAGCTTTTGAAAACTGCCTTCTTCAGAAAAGGAAACACACACATTCATTCACACAAGCAAGCATGCCGCACCACACACATCTCCAGCAGTTCAGACCAGAATGCAACAGTTACACTGAATGGAAGAAGCAATCTGGAGGAGGCAGGAAAGGGGAAGGGATAGCAGCTTACAGGATGTTGGAGAGAAGACTGCTGTCTTGCGGATAGTGCAGGTACTAGAAGAAGGTATGACCAGTCTGCCAAATGGCACAACATCAGGAGGCTGTGGGGCAGGGAGAGAGAGGAGGGAGGGGGGAGTGGAAAAGGAGAGGAGTTATGAAAGGGAAAGATGGATGGGTGCATTGGCAGCGGCAGCACACAAAGTGGGTGAGGGAACGAGAATAGGGAGGCGATGATACAATAGAGAGGGCAGAAACAGTTGTTTGGAGGATGTGGGGATAGTACATTATCGCAGGTTGAGGCCAGAATAATTTCAGAAATGGATAATGTATTTTCTAACTTCCATCTTCACAATTCAGAAAAGCTGGTTGTGGAGGGAAGGATCCACATGGCTCAGGTTTTGAAACAGCCACTGAAATAAAGCACACTATTTGTAGCTCCATGTTGTTCCACAGGATGGTTTACTTTGCTCTTAACTGGAAAATATCAACCACATTCTATATCAGGGCTTTGATTACCTATCATCAAGCCCTGAAATGAGGCACATCCTATTCAGGATCCTTCCCACCCCTCCAAAAGTGGAGTTTCATTGCCCACCCAACCTCCACAACATCCAGGTCATCCCTATGCCACTCGTAATACGAATCCCTTTCCACATAGATTGTATCCCAGCAGCTCTGCTGCAATCATTGCACAGCTTTTTACATTGATATGAGTACCAACCAGCTGTCCACCATGATCAACTGTCACTGTAAAACTGTAGACAAGAGCAAAGTAGACCACCCTGTGGCACAATATACAGCTGAGTAGCAAGCCTGATTTCAGTGGTTGCTTCAAAACCCAGGCCATCTGGATCCCCGGCACACACACAACACCAGCTTTTCTCAACCGCACATATGGGAGTTATCTGCACAACACATTCTCCACTCCTGAAATGCCTGCCTCAACCTGTGGTAACCTACTGACCCCACACTCTAAACACGGTCTCCACCCCCTTGATCCTATCAAGTCCTCCCTATTCCCGTCCCGTCACCCTCTTTGTGTACTGCTCTAACCAACGCAACTGCCCATATTGCCCCTTCCCCGCTCATCTCCTTTTCTGCTTCCCATTCCCAACCCATCCCTCCCCCAACTCTCTGTTCCACAGTCTCCCAATGCTGCGCCTGCTGGCAATCTGGTTATGGCTCCTTCTATCCCTTGTACACTCTGCCAAACATTGCTCTTCTCTCTGCCCACCCATACCCTGCTATCCTTTCCCCTTCTATACCCCTCCAGAATGCTGCTTCCATACAACATGACAGCTGCATTCTGATCCGAGCTGCTAGAGATTGTGGAGAGTTGTGCTTCTTTGTACGAATGAATATATATATATATGTGTGTGTGTGTGTGTGTGTGTGTGTGTGTGTGTGTGTGTGTGTGTGTGTGTGTGTGTGACCTTTCCTAAAGACGGCTTCCTCTGAAGGCTAAATGTGTAACTGTCTTTTCGTTGCACCTGCCTGCAGGTCAACGTGTCATCTTTATGGTGAGTAGCAATCTATATTTTTCCCTATATATTATAAATGGATTGTAACATTATGCTTAATCTCAAACGATAACTTGGACATAACATTGAAGAAATCTGAGAAATTTTTGCAAAGCAAAATGTGTACAATCACGTCATTTCACCGTCATCATTTCATCCTCATCGACACGCAAGTCGCTGAAGTGGAGTCACCTCAAAAGGCTTGCACCAGGCAGTCAGGTCTACTCGCTGGGAGGCGCTCGCCACATGACATTTCATTTCATCATACACACTTGTGACATTATTTCACGACTCATGCAGTGTGCGTGGTGGCACAGTGGTTAAGGCACTGGACCTCCATTGAGAACGAATGGGATTCAATTACCCACGTGACCATCCAGATTTAGGTTTATCACAGTTCCTCTAAATCTCTAAAGGCATGTCGAAATGGTTCCTTTGAAAAGCAAATTGGCAATTTCTTCTAATCCTTGTTTACACTAAGCTTGCCTCCCATCTCTAATATCAGCATCACTAAACCCTATCTTTCTTCCTATTTTAGAATACCCACAAAAATGGTTTATGCAAAGAACTAAATATGTGAACATCTTACAAATAGCTCTGACAAGAGGAATTGATTTATTTTAGAATGACTGCCTGTTAGATCTATAACAATTTCTACATTATTATATGTAGCTGAAATATCGAAGAAGACTGTTGTAAGGAAGCTGCGCTGAATGAAAATGACAAAGGTGTTAGTTGCTGATATTACTTGATAATCATAAGTTTCCCTCCCTTTTTGAAGCCATTCTGGGTACTTGGCAGTATGTAACTGTACGCCAGCTACCACTTCAGTTATCTTATTAACAATCTGCTCCAGTTATATGTTGATCTACAAATATACTCAATAAACCACAGTGCAGTGCATGGCATGGAACACACCAGTATTGTCAATTGTTTTTTTCTATTCCATTATGTATCGAGGGAGAGAACAACAACTCTGCCTATGTACTTGCCTTAATAGCCCTTACCATAAGATATTGATCCCTATACAAGGTATATTACTGTTGCAAAGTCACCTTTCAATACATGTTCCCTAAATTTGAGCAACAGGTTTTGTGATGACAATTCTGCCTTGCTTCTAAGGATTCCCACTGAAGTTCCTCACACATTTCTGTTACACTTTCATGTGGGATATACAAGCATAGCTGTGCAGCTCTGGATCCATTCAATAACTGTTGTCATGCATACTTGACAAGGACTCCAACCACTATACTAATACTTTAGAATTGGTCACACTAGCTTTTTTTATGCACTACTTTTACAGACACATCATATTGTACTACATTTTCCCACTACCCTTCCAACAAATCTATGTCTCTTATTCACTTCTCCTAAGACTGATTATACATTAAGATTTTGTTTCATAATGTTCTTTATTATGTCCAAATACTTAAATGATTTACCCTGCTTAAGACGTACATCAGTAATCTGATAATATATTACTTCACTCAAAACATGTTGTGAGGAAATGAAAAAATTAGAGGAGGAAGGAGTCAAAAAATTTGGCTGAGTTACATTTTATAACACTATGTTGATATCCTGAAGAGGGGCAGCAGCCTTTTCAGTAGTTGCAGGTGCAACAGTCTGGATGATTGACTGATCTGGCCTTGTAACACTAACCAAAACAGCCTTGCTGTGCTGGTACTGTGAATGGCTGAAAGCCGTGATTTTTCCCGAGGGCATGCAGATTTACTGTATGGTTAAATGATGATGGCATCCTCTTGGGTAAAATATACGGGAGGTAAAACAGTCTCCCATTCGGATCTCTGGGCGGGGACTACTCAGGAGGACATAGTTATCAGAAGGAAGATTTACCCTGCTTAAGACGTACATCAGTAATCTGATAATATATTACTTCAATCAAAACATGTTGTGAGGAAATGAAAAAATTAGAGGAGGAAGGAGTCAAAAATTTGGCTGAGTTACATTTTATAACACTATGTTGATATCCTGAAGAGGGGCAGCAGCCTTTTCAGTAGTTGCAGGTGCAACAGTCTGGATAATTGACTGATCTGGCCTTGTAACACTAACCAAAACAGCCTTGCTGTGCTGGTACTGTGAATGGCTGAAAGCCGTGATTTTTCCCGAGGGCATGCAGATTTACTGTATGGTTAAATGATGATGGCATCCTCTTGGGTAAAATATACGGGAGGTAAAATAGTCCCCCATTCGGATCTCTGGGCGGGGACTACTCAGGAGGACATAGTTATCAGAAGGAAGAAAACTGGCGTTCTATGGATCGGAGCTTGGAATGTCAGATCCCTTAATCGGGCACGTAGGTTAGAAAATTTAAAATGGGTAATGGATAGGTTAGCGTTAGATATAGTGGGAATTAGTGAAGTTCAGTAGCAGGAGGAACAAGACTTCTGGTCAGGTGAATACAGGGTTATAGATACAAAATAATAATGAATAGGAATGCAGGTAAGCTACTACAAACAGCATAGTGAACGCATTATTGTGGCCAAGATAGATACGAAGCCCACACCTACCACAGTAGTACTAGTTTATATGCCAACTAGCTCCGCAGGTGATGAAGAGATTGATCAAATGTATGATGAGATAAAAGAAATTATTCAGATAGTGAAGGGAGACGAAAATTTAATAGTCATGGGTGACAGGAACTCGATAGTAGGAAAAGGAAGAGAGGGAAACGTAGTAGGTGAATATGGAATGGGAGTAAGGAATGAAAAAGGAAGCCGCCTGGTAGAATTTTGCACACAGCGTAACTTAATCATAGCTAACACTTGGTTCAAGAATCATAAAAGAAGGCTGTATACGTGGAAGAAGCCTGGAGATACTGGAAGGTCTCAGATAGATTATATAATGGTAAGACAGAGATTCAGGAACCAGGTTTTAAACTGTAAGACATTTTCAGGGGCAGATGCGGACTCTGACCGCAATCTACCGGTTATGAACTGTAGATTAAAACTGAAGAAATTGCAAAAAGGTGGGAATTTGAGGAGACGGGACCTCTGAAAGAACCAGAGGTTGTAGAGAGCTTCAGGGAGAGCATTAGGGAACAATTGACACGAATGGGGGAAAGAAATACAGTAGAAGAAGAATGGGTAGCTTTGAAAGATGAAACAGTTAAAGTAGTAGAGGATCAAGTAGGTTAAAAGTTGAGGGGTAGTAGAAATCCTTGGGTAATAGAAGATGTATTGAATTTAATTGATGAAAGGAGGAAACATAAAAATGTAGTAAATGAAGCAGGCAAAAAGGAAAACAAACATCTCAAAAACGAGAGAGACAGGAAGTCCTAAATGGCTAAGAAGGGATGGCTAGAGGACAAATGTAAGAATGTAGAGGCGCATCACTAGGGGGTAAGATAGATACTGCCTACAGAAAATTAAAGAGACCTTTGGAGAAAAGAGAACCATTTGCATTAATATCGAGAGCTCAGATGGAAACCCTGTTCTAAACAAAGAAGGGAAAGTAGAAAGGTGGAAGGAGTATATAGAAGGTCTATACAAGGGTGATGTTTTTGAGTGCAATATTATAGAAATGGAAGAGAATGTAGATGAAGAAGAAATAGGAGATATGATACTGTGTGAAGAGTTTGACAGAGCACTGAAAGACCTAAGTCGAAAAAAGGCCCCAGGAGTAGACAACATTCCATTAGAACTACTGATAGCCTTGGGAGAGCCAGGCCTAACAAAACTCTACCATCTAGTGAGGAAGATGTATGAGACTGGTGAAATACCCTCAGACTTCAAGAAGAATATAATAATTCCAATCCCAAAGAAAGCAAGTGTTGACAGATGTGTAAATTACTGAACTATCAGTCTAATAAGCCATGGGTGCAAAATACTAACATGAATTCTTTACAGATGAATGGAAAAACTGATAGGAGCCGACCTCGAGGAAGATCAGTTTGGACTCTGTAGAAATGTTGGAACACATGAGGCAATACTGACCCTACGACTTATCTTAGAAAATAGATTAATAAAAGGCAAACCTACATTCCTAGCATTTGTAGACTTAGAGAAAGCTTTTGACAATGTCGACTGGAGTACTCTCTTTCAAATTCTGAAGGTGACAGGGGTAAAATACAGGGAGCGAAAGGCTATTTACAATTTGTACAGAAAGCAGATGGCAGTTATAAGAGTTGGGGGGTATGAAAGGGAAGCAGTGGTTGGGAAGGGAGTGAGACAGGGTTGTAGCCTCACCCCGATGCTATTCAATCTGTATATTGAGCAAGCAGTAAAGGAAACAAAAGAAAAATTCGGAGTAGGTATTAAAATCCATGGAGAAGAAATAAAAACTTTGAGGTTTGCTGATGACATTGTAATTCTGTCAGAGACAGCAAAGGACTTGGAAGAGCAGTTGAATGGAATGGACAGTGTCTTGAAAGGAGGGTATAAGATGAACATCAACAAAAGCAAAACGAGGATAATGGAATGTAGTCGAATTAAATCGGGTGATGCTGCGGGAATTAGATTAGGAAATGAGACGCTTAAAGCAGAAAATGAGTTTTGCCATTTGGGGAGGAAAATAACTGATGATGGTCGAAGTAGAGAGGATATAACATGTATACTGGCAATGAGAAGGAAAGCATTTATGAAGAAGAGAATTTTGTTAACATCGAGTATAGATTTACGTGTTAGGAAGTCGTTACTGAAAGTATTTGTATGGAGTGCTGTCCCCAGGTGACCAGGCTGTATGTGAAGGATTTTTGGTGTGAAAGGGATGACAGCTGTCAAAAATGCAGGTACTGTTGGTGGTTAATGGGTTTAATGTGGACAAAAGTGTGGACGGAGCCATCAGATGGGAGGAAGTCAACATCTAGGAAGGTGGCACATTGGGTTGAGGAAAACCAACTGAAGCGGATAGGAGAGGTGGTGTTGATGTTGTGAAGGGATGAAGATAGTATGTCTTGCTCCTGAGTCCAGATGATGAGGTTATTATCATTGAACCTGAACCGGACTAGGGATTTCGCTTTTTGGAGCCTAGGAAAATATCCTCTAGATGGTCCACAAACAGGTTGGCATAGAAGTGTTGTATACCTTCCCTTCAAAGGAGAAGTAAATGTGGGTTACGATAAAGTTAGTAAGGTGTTTGAGGAATGAGGTCGTGGGTTTGGAGTATGAAGGACATTGGGAAAGGTAGTGTTCAATAGCAGCAAGACCACGGGCATGAAGGACATTGGTGTATAGGGAGGTGGCATCAACAGTTATGAGTAGGACTCCAGGATGTAAAGGAATGAGGATGGTGGAGAGTAGGAAGTGGTATTTTTTGATGTGGGAAGCTACATTACAGTCAATTGGTTGGAGGTATTGGTCAACGAGGGCCAAAATTCTTTCAGTGAGACACAACAACCAGCCATAATGGGCATCCAGGACTGCTGAGTTTGTGGATTTTGGGGAGCATGTAGAAGATTGTGTGGGGTGTCATGGGGGTGAGGGGAGAGGTTCTGGGAAGGGCCTATGGCTTTAAATAGGGATTGGTGGATGTTTTGGACTTTTGGGATAGGATCACTCTGGCAGAGTTTGTAAGTGGAGGAGCCAGATAATTGGCAGAGGCTTTCCGCCAAATAGTCACTGTGATTCATAACAGTGGTGGAACCTTTGTCTGTATGGGGGAGTAGCCATGTAAGTGCAGGCGTGGTTAAATTTAATGGAGCTAAACTTCTGACTGTTGTTATTTATAGATCCCCAGACTCCGATTTCACAACATTTTTGCTAAAGCTAGAGGAGGTTCTTGGTTCACTTTATAGGAAATACAAAAAGTTAGTTATATGTGGTGACTTCAATATTAATTGTATAAGTGATTGTGCAAGGAAGAGAATGCTGGTAGACCTCCTTAATTCATATAATCTTATGCAAACCGTATTCTTTCCAACGAGAGTGCAAGGGAACAGTAGAACAACCATAGACAACATTTTTGTTCATTCCTCATTACTAGAAGGGCATTCTGTTAGCAAAAAGATGAATGGGCTTTCAGATCATGATGCACAAATTTTAACTCTAAAAGATTTTTGTGCTGCAACATGTGTTAAATATAGTCATCAGCTGTTTAGGAAAGCTGATCCAGTTGCTGTAGAGACCTTTATAAACCTTATCAAGGAGTAAGAGTGGCAAGATGTTTATAGCACTGATACAGTAGACGATAAATATAATGCTTTTCTCAAGACTTTTCTCGTGCTCTTTGAAAGTTGCTTTCTGTTAGAATGTTCAAAACAGGGTACTAGCACAAACAGGCAGCCTGGGTGGCTGACTAGAGGGATAAGAATATCTTGTAGAACAAAGTGGCAATTATATCAAAACGTTAGAAACAGTCAGAATCTAAATGCAGCAGCCCATTACAAACAGTATTGTAAGGTGCTTAAAACTGTTATTAGGAAGGCAAAAAGTATGTGGTATGAAGATAGAATAGCTAAGTCTCAGGATAAAATTAAAACCATATGGTCAGTCATAAAGGAAGTGGCTGGTCTGCAGAGACAGGTCGAGGATATAGAATCGGTGCGCAGTGGGAATGTCTGTGTTACTGATAAGTCACATATATGTACAGTATTTAGTCATCACTTACTGAATATAGCAGGTGAACTAAATAGAAACCTATTCCCAACAGGGAATCATATAGCGCTCTTAGAAAAAAGTGTTTCGAGACTGTTACCTGAAATGCTCCTCCATGATACTGACAAGAGGGAGATTGAGTTAATAATTAAATCACTAAAGACCAAGAACTCTCATGGATATGACGGGGTATCTAGCAGAATACTGAAGTATTGTTCTATGTATGTTAGCCCAGTACTTAGCCATATCTGTAACTTTTCCTTTAGGAGTGGTCGGTTTCCTGACCGATTAAAGTACTCGGTAGTGAAGCCACTTTATAAAAAGGGAGACAGGGATAATATTGACAATTATAGACCTATTTCTATGCCATTGGTGTTTGCTAAAGTTATCGAGAAGGTTGTATATACAAGGTTACTGGAGCACTTCAATTCACATAATTTGCTGTCAAATGTTCAGTTTGGTTTTAGAAATGGTTTAACAACTGAAAATGCTATATTCTCTTTTCTCTGGGAGGTTTTGGACAGATTAAATAAAAGGTTGCAAACGCTAGATGTTTTCTTTGATTTAACGAAGGCTTTTGACGGTGTTGACCACAAAATATTACTGCGGAAGTTGGACCATTATGGAGTAAAGGGAGTAGCTTACAATTGGTTCGCCTCTTACTTTAAGAACAGAAAGCAGAAGGTAATTCTCCGCAATATTGAGAGTGGTAGTGATGTTCAGTCCCAATAGGGCACTGTTAAGTGGGGCGTTTCCCAAGGGTCGGTGCTGGGGCCACTGCTGTTTCTTATTTATATAAATGATATGCCTTCTAGTATTACAGGTGATTCAAAAATATTTCTGTTTGCTGATGACACCAGCTTGGTAGTGAAGGATCTTGTGTGTAATATTGAAACAGTATCAAATAATGTAGTTCATGAAATAAGTTCGTGGCTTGTGGAAAATAATTTGATGCTAAATCACAGTAAGACTCAGTTTTTACAGTTTCTAACTCACAATTCAACAAGAACCGATATTTTGATCAGACAGAATGGGCATATTATAAGCGAGACGGAACAGTTCAAGTTCCTAGGCGTTCGGATAGATAGTAAGCTGTTGTGGAAAGCCCATGTCCAGGATCTTGTTCAGAAACTAAATGCTGCTGTATTTACCATTAGAACAGTATCTGAAACAAATGACGCTTCAACACGAAAAGTAGTCTACTTCGCATATTTTCATACGCTTATATCGTATGGTATTATTTTTTGGGGAATTCTTCTGATTCAAAAATGGTATTTTTGGCTCAAAAACGGGCTGTTCGAGCTATATGTGGTGTAAGTTCGAGAACCTCTTGTCGACCCCTATTCAATAGTCTGGGAATTCTGACATTGCCCTCACAGTATATATTTTCTTTAATGTCGTTTGTTGTTAGCAACATTAGCTTATTCCCAAGAGTTAGCAGCTTTCACTCAGTTAATACTAGGCAGAAATCCAATCTGCATGTGGAATGCACTTCCTTGACTCTTGTGCAGAAAGGAGTGCAGCATTCTGCTCCATTCATTTTCAATAAGAACTCAAAAATCTTAGCAGTACCCCAAACACTTTTAAGTCTAAACTGAAGAGTTTCCTCATGGCTCACTCCTTCTATTCTGTCGAGGAGCTCCTGGAAGAGCTAAAAAATTAAGCAAATTCCAGTGTTACATTGTTCATTTTCTTTATTTAAACTTACGACTTGTCACCTGAATATGTTTTTTTTATATTTCATTTTATCTGTTTCTAATATCGTGTTATAATTTCATGTATTGACTCGTTCCATGACCATGGAGACTTCTCCTTAATTTGGTCCCACAGAACAATAAATAAATAAATTAAAAAAAATAAATAAATGGGTTGATTAGGTCAGGATTTGTTTCGAGGTTGTGTATAGCTACTCTTTCTTCTGCTGAACAGTTGGTGTTCTGAGGAAGGGCCCTGGGGAAGGATGGTGAGGCTTCTGAAAGGTTGGTGTTCTAAGGAAGTGATCTTGGGAAGGATGTTGAGGCTAAGCGAGCGGTAAGGAATTCCTGAAAGGTGATCAGTGGGTGATTAGGTGGAAAGGGGGGGGGATCATGGTTGGATTGAGGTATGAGCTGGGAGAGGTAGGGTTCAATGTTGGAATTAGATTGGTTTTGGTTGGATGGACTGGTGCCAAAGAAATGCTTCCAATGCAGGGATTGGGAGAAGGCGAACAGGTCTTTGACAAGTCCAGTATGTTTAAATTTGGGTGTAGGGCTAAAGGTGAGGCCTTTGGATAGGGCTCAAACTTACGTTAATTTTGAGCAATACCCATCTTGTATATTAGTGTAACAAAATATGCATCATGTTATAATGGGTCATTTGCGTCCACAGGTATCGAGCGTTAAGTTCAAAGTGTAGACATTTATGTAGAGCATCACTCAACAAATGTGAAGCATTTTATTCTTTCCAGCATGATGAATATTATCTGATGCTTCTGCTTATCACTCTGTAAAGGACACAATGTGGAATGAACACTTGCCTGTCTCCAGCTTCAATGTAGCCAAGCATATCCTTGAACTTCAATTGCAGGAATATAATAAACTGAAAGAATAATGTGAAGAAACACAATGGCAGAGTGGCCGCTAGTACTAAATCTGCAAACTGCGGCATGCAGAAGATCATCATTTACAGACTGGACATGTGGTAAATGGCACCTTAAGAATGAAGAGACAGCAAGTTCACAGATTCCATGTACAAGTGTATGTGAAATTATTAAAAGAATGAAATGCCTTGTGACACTTGAGTTGTAGGAGTAAATGCATAAGTAGACATGGAACAAAACAAAGGGCATATTTAATGTTAATAATACATTCAGTTTATGTTGTTAAAAAACACTCCTGTCATATATCATCAATAATATTCTGAAAATAATGCTACTGGGGCATGTTACCTGAACATCACTCACAGGCAAAAGTTAAGTCACTTTGCTGAAATTGACCAGTAAGAAATAAACTGAGTACAGTTAGTGTTTTATTCTGTAACTTGATTATTTTGTCATGATCCAAATGCTACTGAAGTTTTCTCACTTGCGTTTGTTGCTGTATCTCCAAATATCATATATCAACTTCTCTCATGAGGGTGAAAGGTTCAGTACCGTTAAAATAATCTCAAAAGGCTATCTGTAGTTTTTCATGGGGCACTGCATACAGAGCAACTGTAAACAAGCTATTGAATCTATATATCTGTCTCAATGTTACAACTGCTTGGACTTAGTCATAGTCATATGACTGATTAACATAAATAAATGATAGTGGTCTACTATGGAAGACTACAGCTCCTGTTGCTGTACACCCATTTGTTGCTAGTAGAATACATTTTCTATGGTGTATGTAGTCTAGATTTTGGGGAGTTTCAGCAGCAAGTTATACAAATAAGTGTTGTTTAATTCAGAAGACATTCATATTAGCAAACCCACTCCTAGGCGTCTTTTTTTCGCTCTCCCTCTGAAGTTCAGCATCTGGTCAGTCTTATTCTGCCATTAGTTGAGTTCACTGCTTAGGTCATAGATTAGAACGTGAAGGTGTTTTACTGACTCATTTACAATGCAGCTGCAATTAAACTGTTTTGTGGCTGAGTTAAGTTCACTGGGTATATTTAATTCTGTCTCTAAGAAAACGTTAACCAGAGCATTGGCTACTGTACATATGAGGTTATCTTCAGTGACAAAGTTCTGTTCTATTCAAGGTTAGTTTCCTTGTCCTCACTCAGAGAGAGATGAAAACATTTTAGCTTGCAGGAATGTCATTTTCAGTGCTGTATATAGGATGTTTCCGGAAAAACAATAGGCCTAAATATTTTAAGAGGTGGTAGTATTGAATAATTTGAATAAAACATTCTATACCTGGTGAACATTAATAAAACTGACAAACTGCAGGAATGGATTACTGGCTGGAAATGGAGGAAAAAGATAATATGAACATGTTTCCAGAAATGCATCATTGCCACGGTAGATGATGCTGATGAATGAAAGTTCCTCTGACCATATGTGGTGTGTTCCATGTGCGTAGCAAACTGTGTGATTGACACAGTGTACTATAAGCAGTAGTATGGTCCAGTTTTCATGTCGGGAACAAGCTGAAATGCTGCCTGTATATAGCCAAGCAGATGGAAACGGTAGAGAGGCAGCACGGCTATACCAAAACAAGTACCCTCAGATACCAACTGCATCACACAACATTTCAAGCCCTTTTTGGTTGTTTGTGTGTCATGGCTCCTTTCATACAAATGATTGTGCAAGGAGGCAGCGGACTGTGTGAACACCAGACTTGGAGGACTGGGTTCTGTCTCTAGACTATTTCCAACTGCTTGGCCCTATACGAACACCATCTCAGCTCATTTCAACATGAATAGCTGATCATTCTGCTGCTTACCATACACTGCATCATCCACAGAGCCTGCAACACACAAGGAACACACCGTACGTGGTCAGAGGAACTTTCATTTGTCATTGCCATCTACCATGCCTGCAATGCATTTCTGGACATATGTTCATAGCACCTTTTTTTTCCTCCGTTTACAGTTGGAATCTGTGCCTGGTTTGTCAGTTTTATTAATGTTTACCTTGTATAGCATGCATTCAATTTTTGCTGGTCATAAAGATAGAGTTGTTAGAATTTAACCCAAACAAATACAGAAGGTGTTAAGTAAAGGCAAATGGTTAAGATCTGCAATGATTTACATAAATTTCACCTCCTACTTCAAATCACTTTCGAATTCTTTTCTGAGATTGTCTTGGCATTCTTTTTCGAGGGCAGCACTATTCATAATCTATGTTATCAATATGTCTCTCATGTTTACCTTTTCTTTATGGAATTTGCTTTCCACAGAGGCAAAAATCCGAACGAGCAGGATCTGAGACCTGGTTGGTCATGAAAAGTGACCATTTTTTCCAACTCATCATTCGTGGAAAGTTTGTGTTGCCTGAAACTAGAATCGGCAGGGTCCCATCATACTGGAAGAACATACCCATCCTTGCAGCCAAAGGAATCTATTCAAATAATTCTGGAGGCTTGTTTTTAAGAAAGTTTGGATAAAGGGGCACTGTAAGATGATGTGGCAACACAACAGCCCCAATCACGTAACTGTCCATCATATCACATCATGAATTTACAGAGCAGCATACTTGAAAATACGTAGTCAAAAGGCATGTGGCTTTTCACTGACCACAAATGTGAGTTATGAGTGTCATTGATACCATCAGGAGTGTAAATGGTTTCATCAGTAAACAGTATTATTGGGATTAGTTAGCCATTTGCAATTAACTAAGAACAAAATAGCAGTTGCCTACCTTCTCCTTCTCCAAGCTCTATCCACTCTAAATGATAAGTGTAAATGCTGTACATATGTAACGTCCGCCATATTCTTGTACATGGAACACAGATGTGCATAGGAACTCTGCTTCTTTAAGGACTAATTCTAGCAACTGAATAATGTCTTGTACTTTATCCAATCTCTGTTCATTTCCACATTGAGATGAAATATGACTGCTGGGCACCGCAATGGTCTTATGTAGTTTAGTGAAAAAAATTAGTGAACACCCCTGAATCTAGTACTCTGCAGTTAGAAAATTGGCTATCACATTCTCTATTATTAGCATCAGTGATCAGTTTTTCCACTGCACACAAACACCATATTGGCATACCCAGAATTTGTAAGTATGCGCAGTATGCTTAAATGATACAACAGAATTAGCCAACAAATCAAAATAATAGTTGAAAAATTTAATAATGTAAACTCGAATACAACTTCACAACTTGAAGCACAAGACAAAAATGACAATCAATAGCATCTGGAGTACACATGTGAAATGAAAACTCATCTCTGTATCCCATAAAAATTCAACACTAGTACTATGGAATGTATTGTTCAAAGTAATTCATACTACCACTTCCTAAAATATTAACTATTCCCACTGAAATACTCTGTATATGACACGTACAGATTGGTGCAAAAAGAATGCATGGATTTGACTTGCATAGTATTGATGATGGGAGTGGAATGGCGGGATGGGTGTCTGTTGTTTTGTAAGTTAGAGTGTCCAGTTTCAATTGCAAAGGAACAGTGGACTGTGCATCATCACATTTTCACTGTTGAACATTTCTTCAAAAGTAATGACTCTGTGATCACAGTTGAATGGCTTTAATGTGCATACATCAATGTTTCAGAAATTGTTCGATATTTGATTGCAAGACAATAATGCGTTTGGTTGCCTCTTCTTCCTCACAACTGGGTCATTCATGAATTAGATGCTGCCTGGTCATTCTCACACAGTGTGAACACAGAAAAATGTTGATGGAGTAAGAACATCTGTTCTTCAAAGCCCTCACCACTCCACTATGTGGTGTACCCCAACTCTGGGCTTGTCTTGTCATTCATTACAGTGGAACCCGAAGGATGAGTTACATTTTCATCCTTACAAAATTACAATCATACAGATGATTCACGGCCATGATAATGATGAACAGAGGTAATTTTGTGGGAGAATGCTTGATGTTCTTGCTGCTGATGACATGTTGTTGATGAGCAATGAAGGGCACTTTCATTTAGACAGTTACATAAACAAACAAAACTGTCACTGTTGGGCAGCAGACAATCCACAAGAAGTGTATCAAAAACTACTGCACAGTGCAAAAGTGACAAGTGTGGTGGGGAGTGTCCAAAATGGGAATCAGTGGGCTTACTTTTTTGAAGAAGGTGATGTTCATGTAACAGTGAATGCTGGATGTTATGTTGCAATGCTACGCAATTTCGAATTTCGTGTGGCCAAACTTGATGCTTTGGGGATGAACATGGTAGAAGGAGCCACAGTCCACACAGCTAATGATTCCATTGCAATTGTTTGAGAAATGTTTCCCCAATGTGACGTCTACTGGCCAGCACAATTGTCGATTTGTGTCGTCTTCTTATAGGATTACCTAAAAAGTAAAGTCTATTGCAACAAACCTCGTACACTCAATGACCTGAAAGTTGCAATATGTTACGAAATTGCTGATGTTTACATGACATGTTGACGAAAGTGATGGCGAACTTGGATAGAAGAGTTATAATGTGTACTTACGAAGAAGGCCGCTATCTGGTTGACATCTTTAAGACTTCAAGAAACATGATAATTCATAAATTGTATACATTACTAGTTGTAGTGATGTGAGTAAATTTTGTATGTGATCAAAATAGAGCCAATTATACAGGTTTGAAATCCACACATTCTTTCTGCACCACCCTGTATAAAGCAACCTTGGTGGATACTTTTTTGAAAATGTCATTCTTACGTCAAATAAATGTTTTCCCTTTGCATGTTTCTTTTGATTTAGGTGTTCCTGGTCAGTAGGGGCACTTGGGGTCTTATGTTACACTGTCCTCTAGACAGTTTATGAGTTTGGGTTTATGTATCTTTGACATACCTTAGTTTTCAAAGTAATTTTAAATGTAATTGCTAGACTTGAACAGATCAAAGTTCTGTGTTTTGTGAACACAGCTCAGTATCTAGCATATAGGTAGATGATACCTCCAACCTATCACTGGTACCCTCCCATCCTACAGAACCACTACCACTTTCTGGAAGAGCTAAAATTTATTTGCACCCTTCACAAACTACGCACACCTGCCTCCTTTGTTCTCAAACACAATTTTTCTCAATGTCTAATTGAAACTTGTTCAAAATTTGAAAACCAGACCTACAAACAAGTAAGTTGGACAGCTATGGAAACCACTACAGGCCCTGTGCTTTGTGGATTAAGTGGAAAAACATTCTTTATCAGCAGTTCTGATTGCCGCATGTGGGCTCACATTGTCGTAGAGGATAACCATGCTGTCCACATCAAGAATCCCTCAGCACTTCTTCCTGATGGTAGTCCACAGATGTGACAGTGTGGAACGATAACTGTTTGCATTGATGGTTGCACCTAGTAGCATGAAGTTGTAATGGATCTGGGAGATGTGTTATTTTCTATCGGATTTGTCGATACCAAATTGTAAATGCTTTCTTATATTTTTGTCTGAATTTTTTTATTGTAATTTGCCTTATCTTATGTTAATTTACTTATATTTTTGAGAGTGACAGCATATTGATTACTATTAGTAGATGTGACGAAGAATATCAAAGAGACTGGTTACAAGTGGAAGCTTGTGTGTTGTGTAAAATGTCTTTGACGCTGAGTCGTCTTTGACTGTAGTCAGTCGGCAGTTAACTCTTGGTGTGTGTTGACGGTAGAACAATGTGCAGGTCGCCGTCATAAATAATTTACTAGTGAACAAAGAAAAAAAAAAGAATTATGTTACTACTTGTTTTATATAAACTTTAAGAAGAAACCACATTCGAAGAAATGGTATTTGAAGCACCAAAAATGAGGCAAACGCATTGAATCAGGTCAATTCTGCAGCCGACAAAAACTGCATAAGGGAATCATACTTCCACTAGACAACTGAAGCCAAGACAAATATCATCTTGTAACCATTTCACAGAAAAGGTACTGTCACGAAATATGCCAAATTTAAGTAAATAAAAAATAGTGAGCATATTTCAAAGTCCACCACAAGAAGTACATGCAATCCCACAGGACCATTAGCATCATTTTCCCAACAGAGGGTACTGAACAGAATTTTCTTGTCACAGGTGAACCCAGATGTTTCCACAGGACGCGCTCTGCTTTGATTTTGGTGTCAAATGCGGTATTCACGTCTCATCACCTATAACAATACAGTCCAGAGAACTGTCATCTCCCTCGTCATACTGCAGCGGTTGATTCAATGAAGCATTCTTTTGCTTGCCTTTCATCACATCATCCAAATTCTTTAACACCCACTGACTGAAAGCTCCTGGTGCCCTAAGGACCCATGAACAATGTCATAAACACTCCCAGATGAAATATCGAGCACCCGGGAAGTGCCCCTGAGGTACATACACCAATTTGTTCCCACCATTGCATCTACGTGGGAAATGTTTTCATCTGTCAGTGACATACAAGACTTCTCAAAATGCTCATTATCATGCAAGTCTTCACAGCCTTTTATGAAATCACAACACCACCGCCTCACACTTCTCAAAGCGAGACTTTTCCCCCATATGTGTGCTACATTTGCCTGTGGATTTTTATGGGTGTTTGTCTCTTGCTCCCGGGAAAGCTAATCAAACTTCATTGCTCATACGTCATGGATGAGTGAAGTAAAACTGTTATCTTCAACACCTGACAGCAGCACGGTGGCATGGAGCTACCAGCCAATAAGGCTTGTTGGTCCAGGAATGGTCCACCATTGGAAACAGATATGTTGACTTTGCATTTACAACCATAATACGGCTAAAAAATAATGGGCAATGACTTCTTGATTCGCCCACATATCTTTTTGGTCTGGACTCACAATGTAGACTAACAGCTTCACTTCCTGCAAGAGTTAGGCTCTCTCTCTCTCTCAGTTGAAATGTACTGGGTCATTTTCCAGATACCAAACTACCTCCCTGACATTGGCCTCAAACTCAGTACAGCTCATATTCATACTTCTGCCTAATTAAAACCAAGCAAGAAGCACCAATATCACATATACTATTCTTGGTGCACTTCTTGTGTCAATTCTCTATCAAAATTCAATATTTTCATGATGTCTTACAATGTCTTCATCATGAAAGCAGTTGACAATCAAAGAAGAAAAATGTTTCTTTACTTGGATTTTCATAGAGAATTAATGCGACACGTGCACCGAGAACAGTTTACACAACACATCTGTAGTGAAAAGGCTCCATGGCTGTATAAGCAACAATTTTCCACTCTGAAAACTGCCACAGCCACAGCAAATGTTTCTTTTCCTCTCGGTTAAGTATCTATGGAAAATGAATTCGCTCCACACAGATTGATAACCTCCCCAAACTTACAACTAACTATAATATTGACCATCCAAAATGAAATCATATTAATAATCTCCTTACCTTACACATCCTGGCAGTGGGGTTTCTATTTTCAAAAACAACTTGAAACCAACTCCTTCACTATCCATTACCATCCAGGCCTTGTAACTTTAACAGATCACTGAGCAAGAGCTACAGCATTCTCAAGGCAAGTCCTGAAACGAGATTGTCCGTCCTAAATTTTCTCCCGATACCACCCAGCATTATATCCCATAATCTTGCTAACATTCCCAACATGTTTGCTGAATTATATGAGATTTTCAGACCACTTCCCTGAAGTTTCTACACTCTCAAATATTCATGTTGTAAAATCTGCCTCATGCCTTCATCCACTACTACCTAATCCAGCCACACATCTCCCAAGATATACAACATTAGAGGGAGAGTTCCATTTGTATCAACTCTTGGCTTTTACCAACTGGAATATTTATTGCAAAGCTTTCTATGTATGAATGAGGACCACTAAATAACAGAAAGTGTGAACAGAAATGTATAAACTGTTTTTTTTTATTATTTATTTTTTTATTTTTTTATTTTTATGGAATATCCACCACCTAGCTGCTGATTATGTTCTGCAGCACAGCTCACAAGACTTTAGTGCCTGCCACACCACAAGGTCTACTTGGATCTTCATACATGGCACCAGCTTTTATTAACTTCAGTGAACCGAAGCCCTCCACACTCATCTTATGTCAGCCTATCCTCTTTCGTTTTCTATCTCCACTGGTGTTACTTTTTATTTTTTGTTTTCCACTTTACGATATTATTCCAATTTTTAAAAAATGTTTAGGTACTACCATCCATCTCCCCCTTCTTCAATCTATTACACCTTACTTGTTTAATTTCTCAATTTTTCATCTTTACTCCCCATACTATCTCTTCCTTCTATCACATTTAAACTGAATATGACACACTTCTTACTGAAGTACTATTTTTTGACTTCTAACTACTTTCCGCCACCTTTCCCATTCCCACTTCAGACAGGATGTGTTCCTCTTAACATGGCTTGAGTGACTTGCCATCCTTCGCTACCACTCCCAAAAATCTCAGTCACTCCAAACTATTTGCACTCTCCTACTCTGAAGAACCCATATTTCCAAATATAGGCGTACTGCATATTTTTTAGTCACTGTACGAGAAATAGTACTTCCTAAATGTGAAACTTTATTCATTGAAACAGACTTGCCTACAAACTTATAACATATAGAATCTACAAGTTGTTGCTATTAATAATAGAATCTAAGAATATATCAGGTCTGGATAAAAACATTATGGCTTTCTCCTGCTTCTCTGTTGATTGATAGGCTGTAAAAGATGTTTCCACACGATTAACCACTATCTGACTGTGTTCATCAGTAAGTATTGGATTAAAAAATAAATAAATAAATGCACAGATGAAGAAACCTTAAGTGGGAAACAGATTGTTCCATTACAAGTCCATTTTAATGCTCTTATGTTGCATGCAGAAGCCATAGAAACTGAAAAACCAAACACTAATGGCAATGGAGGATACTACAGTTGCTCACTGTAAAAACAAGCACTCTTCTACCATTTCTTTCTTAATACTCCTCTTTAGCACTGAATTCTTTTGTGATGGTTGTGATGGTGGTGGTGACTCACGATATGCAGACAGAGTTCAATGTGTGTATTATTTCCATAACAGGTTGTCCCAGAGGTCTGTATAGAACAGAAAAATTTGAAGAGTTCATGGAGCATTTAAACTCTATCCATCCAAACACAAAATTCATGATGAAACTGGAAAAAGAGAGCCAGCTACCTATCCTCAATGTGTTAGTTATGAAATCACCAGATGGATTTCTGAAACGCGGAGTATATTGGAATCCCACACACACTGATCTCTCTCTGTATGCTTTGCGCCATCATCATCCATCATAAAGGAATCTGATGCTAAAGAGTTTGATCTGCAGACTTACAGACAGAGAGAGATTCACAAAGAATTACAACACCTGTGAATAGTGTTTCAACGGAATGGGTATTCACGTCATCAAATTGAGCTGATTTTGCAGTCAAAATTAAGAACATCCAGAAAAGTGGCTGAGACTAAGACGCAGGAAAAGAAGACAAGAATCAGTTATCTACCTTAAACTGGTCCACTACCCAGGAAGATTGGTTGACTCATATGGAAACATGGTATCAAATGTATTTTATTCCTGTGTACTGAAATAAAAACTCTCTTTGTAATTTTAAAGATAATGTAGGCCTCTGAAAGCCAGTTGTGTACCGCATTCCATGCAAATTTGGGAGTCTCACATGAGCAGACCATTAGAACAGTCGAAGACAGGTGCAAGGAACATCAGCGACAAACCCGACTAAAAGAACGAAGAAATCAGTTGTCGCAAAGCACTGCCTCAAATATAATCATGAAATGAAATACGACAACATCAGTATCGTGGTGAAAATGTCAGGTTTCTGGACAGCATAATTAAGGAGTCTACTGAAATAAATATGTTGGAAAACCTAACGGCTAGGGGTAAAGGTGTCTATTTAAATACGGCTTGTGGTCCAGCAATTATTTCAGTAAGATCTCACTGGCTGTCACACACCTGAGTTGGGAAGTGGTGAAGAGTGTGTGCTTCACAGAATATCAGTGCCGCTTTTGAAAAACGAGAGCTAAATGGCTGTAATGGGAGTTGAGGGTAAAACTCATCTATCAATAGTAGTGCAAGACCAACAGTAGTTCAGTATGGTTAAGAGTCCAGGCAACAGGTGCAAATAACAACATAACTCATAGCACCTTAGTAAGACGAGGGGATCAGTTGTCCTAATATTGGGCATAAAACAGAAGCAATAATGCCAGTTTGGTGGCAGCTAATATTTATAAAGCACCAGTTAAATAGATAATTTATTTGGGTATTATATTATGAGCTTCCAAGTAGAAGTTAGTTAATTATTTAGCGATTTCGATATGTTTTCGTGGTTTAGGCCTAAATTTATCATGTGTGTGTGTGTGTGTGTGTATGTGTACTGTACAGTTCACTGTCTTCAGTATGGATAGGGAATGTGAATGCTGCATTTGGATGCAAGCTAGGTTGGAGACTCTTGGTTTACAGCTGTAGACGATGCTGGCTTCAGTCAAGCAGTTTTGAGGCTGCTGCCAATGGGCACCACTGAGGGGAGCCAGACATGAGTATCCAAGGGACGTCCAATAGGTCCCACACATTTTCTGAACAGTCAACTATTGTCATCAGCCTGGTTACAGTCCACATTGAGGTTGATGCCTCACCTGTTTTCAAATGCAGGGTCATTTCAAGGTATGACAGGTAACAAAAGACTTTATGGGGTCCAATCAAAAAGCCCTCCTGGTTTGTTTGACAAATAAGTTTCAGGCAGTAACTGTGGCTGACAAATATCCTCAGCCAGTTGCAGTTGCTTCTCCTGTTTCCGAGAAAGTCTCTTCACCTGCAAAGTCTGGGCATTCACAGAGTGTGGGATTATTGGTAGTTGGGGCTTCAATGTTATGCACATGCTGTAGTTCCGAAGGTGTATGGCTACCAATGAGGAAAGAAATTCAGTGGGAACTCAGTACACACACCAGGAGAAGAGGAGTGTTTCGTGCTAGATGTGTAATTGGTCTCTCCTGAGACCATGAAGAGCACGGGGTGCAACCAACTGAAGGTGGTGGCTTATGTCAGTATTCCTGATGTGTGTTGCTTCTGGATCACTTTACACAGCCAGTGTTGCTTGCAAGATGAAGGTGAAGCTCACCATCTGTAGCATCATTGAGAGGATCAAATGTGGATCACTGGTATAGAGCTAAGTGGAGGGTTTGAATCTGTAGCTCAGACAGTTCTGTGACCATGTAGGCTGTAGATTTCTTAACTTTTGCCATAGGGTGCAGACGAGTAGGGATCTGCTTAATAGGTTTGGTGTCCATTACACAAAAGAAGTGGTTACACAGGTAATGGGACCTGAGTGGAGTGGAGTGGACAACTTTTTTAGGTTAGAGGGAATCAGAAAAGTACAAACAGGGGTTCGAAGGGAGCAGGTAACACACAGGACAAGGGCAGATCTAGGAAACACATGGAGATAAATTAAGCTGAAGTTTTTACATAGAACCTGACAGTGTCAGAAAGGACAGAATAAATTCAGTTGGTGGTGGTGAGTTTTTTGCTATGAGAAGCAGTTTATCTTGTAGTTTGATTGAAGTAGATAGTAGCTATGATTTAGTAAGGGTGGAGGTTACACTTGACAATTAATTTCATTTAACGATCCCTGGACTCAATGATATGGTTGCTGAAGGGTTCAAGGGAAACTGCGGGTCCACCCCCCCCCCCCCCCCCCCCCCTCCCCCGCCGCCCCACAAATAGGTACCCAACTCATAAAATTATAGTGAGTGTGGATTCAATCTACCCTTGATATGTTTGCAAAAATACATGTTTAAAGCAGGTGGTGGGCACAAAACATCGTCTGAACTTGTACTAAATGCTTCCTCTGAAAACTATTTTGAGCAATTAGCTAAGGAGCCCACACAAAGTGTAAACGGTTGTGCTAAACTAGAATGCTTAGCCTAAAACGGTCCTAAGTGCTGTTGATATAAGGATTAGTGACCACAAGGTCATTGCAGCATGAATGAATACCATACAATCCAAATATATCAAAAACAATAGTTTTCTTTTGGGTGTTCAGTCTATCTGGTTCCATTTTTCAAAACTCAGCTGAATACCTGAAAGCACAATATTAATTAATCACGCAGAGAAAACCTGATGGATTACATCAAAAATAAATGTAAAATATATCCATTTAAGAAAGCCCATAAAAATTTTCTTGTTGCCTTTCTAAGGGACAGACTCCACTCCTACCAAATTAATTATGTGAGCTCTGGCCAAATGTGGCTCATATTCAACGAAAAAGTATCGATGGTGATTGAAAGAGTTATACCAAGCAAACTAATATGAGATGGAACAGATCCCCCACAGTACACAAAACAGGTCAGGACACTGTTGAAAGAGCAAATAAAGCATGCCAGATTCAAGGGAAAGAGAAATCTTCAAAAGTAGAAATGTTTTAAGCTAAAAATAAAGCATCGACTTCAATGTGAGATGCTTTTAATGGTTTCCACAATGAAACTCTGTCTCAAAATCTGGTGGAAAATCCAAAGAGATTCTAATCATATGTGAAATATACCAGTGACAAGACACAATCAATACCTTCTCTGAACATAGCACTCATAATGTTATTGGCAAAAATGCAACTAAAAGGAAGTTACTGAACATGACTTACTGAAATTTCTTCCCCAAAGAAGATGCAGTAAATATTCCAGAATTTGAACCAAGAACAGCTGTCAACACGAGTAATTGATTTAGCAAAGCAGCATAAATCCCTTAATAAAGGCCTCCAGTATAGTTTGTAAATCAGTCAGGTTCCTTTCAGAGGCTGCTGTTACAATAACTCCATACTTAGCAATCATATTAACCAATCACTTGAGGGCAGATTTGTATCTAAAGACTGGGAGATTGCAGAGGTCACACCAATAGACAAGAAAGAAAGCAGAATTAGTCCATTGAATTATAGACCCATATCACTGACATCAGTTTGCAGTAGAGTTTTGGAATACATACTGTGTTTAAGCATTACAAAATACCTTGAAGTAAACGATCTTGCCACACAGTAAACATGGAGATAGAAAATATCATTCTTGTGAAATGCAACTGGCTTTTTTTTTGTTCACACAAAGTAATGAGTATGTGATCTGAGGCTTTCCAGGTGTATGCTCTGCTCCTACAGCAGAAAAGTTATTTGCTGAAATATTGTGGACATTCAACAATTTGATCCAGCAGTACACTTGAGAACCTTGGAAGAAGTAATGAGTGCAATCAATAGGAAATCTCAAGTAGATTCCATACTTATAGATTTCCAGAAGTATTTTGATATCATTCTTCACATGCGTATTCTGATCAAATTGTGTTCCTATGGATTATTTCCTCACTTGTGCGATTGTATTCATGATTTCCTTTCAGAAAGGTTCCAATTCATAGTAAGAGTGAAACAGAAGTGATGGCTGAGGTCCCCCAAGGAGGTCTTATAGTCCCGCTGCTGTTCTTAATCTATTCAAACAATTTAGGAGATGATCGAGAAGCCCTCTTAGATTGTCTGCAGATGATGCTGTCATTTACTACCTAGTAAACTCATCGGAATATCAATATGATAACAAACTGATATCTAAATGGTGCAAGAAGTGGCAATTGGTGTAGAACAATAAAATGTGTGAGGTCCTCCACATGCTTACTAAAAATAATTCTTTTAAATTTTGGTTACCCTGTAAATCACACAAATTTAAAGGTATTCAATGCACCTAAATAACTGTGGATTACACTTACAAGCAACTTTTATTGGAACCATCACACAGAAGATGTTAAGGGGAAGAGGAATCAACAACTGCCTTTTATTGGCAGAACAGTTAGAAGATACAACAAATCTAGTGAAGAGGCTGCAAACACTATATTTGTCCATCCTCTTCTGGAATATAGCTGTGCAGTATGTGGTTCTTGCCAGATAGAATTGATGAAAGACACTGAAAAAGTTCAAAGAAGGGCAGCTTGTTTTGCGTTATTATGAAATAGGGGACAGAGCATCACGGACATGACAAGAGAGTTTCACTGCGGCGAGATCTCTGCACAAAATTTTGTTCACCAACTTCATCCTAAAAATGCCAAAATATTTTGCTGACTCATATTACACAGGAAGAAATGACCATAGTGATAAAATAAGAGAAAGCAGAGCTTGCATGGAAAGATTTAGACATTCATTTTCCCCATGTGGGGTTTGAGAGTGATATGGTCGAGAAATGGTCTGAAAGTGATTCTAAGAACCCTCTGCCAAGCACTTAAATGTGAACTACACAGTAGTCATGCAGATGTAAATGCAATTCACCTGGAAGTGCACCTTTAATTACGTGTGCCAAAAAAATTGAGAGATCACAAAATTATTTCATTTTTATCTACTCTTGGTTTTTGAAACTGATAACAAAGAAAATTTATAACACAATGGTTCCACAGAGTATTATTATACATGATATTTAATCCTAGTATGAAAGCAATGTATTTTACGATACACTGAATTATGTTGAGACACATGAGTATTTGAACTGCTCTCCAGCATTAATAAGATTAGCCCACTAGCAAGACAGTAAGAACAACAGATATTTTTTCATTTTTATTTGTTCTCCTTCTGTCTGCACCCTTCTGTCCCCTTCTCACACCTTACTGTTTTCTTCACTTTCATAATGTTTCTCATTTGCGCCACAGCATGAAATCATGCATATGCAAACAAGTGACAAACTAGCCAAAAACAACTCAAACATTTCAAATAGCATATTACACACACCCAGATATATGTAGCTCATGCTTCCAAATGTCAGCCAGGATGAAGTCCAAGGGAATGGATATGATGCAACAGTGCAAGATATTGTAGTGGATCCAGTGTCTACATTTCATGAACTTCAAGAAGTAACATAGAAACAAGTTTATGCTGTTGATATTTCGAAATGCAAAAATTGATCCAAAGAAACAACATCTTGAACTACACAATAACATATTTCAGCTGAATATCAGTCATTAAATTAAAACAAAAAATCATCTGGTAACAAAAGAGTAGTGTGGATCCACTACATTTTTAGGAAAAATAAGGAACTGTAATTCATTACTATGTATTTGTGTTAGCTGTCCAGAATGACATGATTGGGAATGGATTGCATTAGTCTGTGACAGAAAAGGAAACAAAAACACAGTTGTGAAAAACAAGATACACACACACACCATGCTGTAAGCAACATATCAGTTTACATTCAGGACATATTTTGAGGTTCAGCATTAAAATGAGGAGCACACAGAAATATTTCACTGGGAAAGCATGTGTGCATCAACATACAGGAAAACAAACATTAGGAGGAATAAAATAATCATTAATCAAGCAGAAATCTGCACATACTTCTCACCCTGTTAACAACTGACATTTGGCAGGTTCGTCTCAGGCCAGTAGTCTGATGACCCTGCATTGAATAAGTGTACCTAGAAGTTTTAATGATGGTTGTTAGGTGGTCCACAACAATACTAAATACTATGAGTAGAAGTGATAGGCTGTTTGTGTCTGTACATGGATGTATTTCACCAACTGTGAAAAACCAGCAGTGGACTGTACCAATATTTACAAATTTTATCATATAGTAAAAATAGGTATTCCACCAACTACGAAAAACCATAAGAGAACATCACCAATATTTATAAATCTTATCGTATGGTAAAAAAAGTTATTTTTTTAATGTACGAAGATAAAGTTTTCTTCACATGCAAATGTCTTCCTAATCGTACATTAAAAAGGGTTAGTAACAATAGCTTTCCCTCTACAGTTTGCCACTGTAAAACCTTCTCACAAGAAGCATTAACAATATACATGCAATAACTGAAAATCCTAAGAAGAATACAGATACTGGTTTGAACAAAGACAAACCCTCATCATATGGAGAAAATGTTGAGAAATAGATATCAACATAAACACGAATCCAAACAGTGTAGCTAAACTTTTAAACAGCTGCAACTACCCACACCTGCACCACTGGCAAGACGTCTGTGTTCCCTTTGCTATCCCTCACTCCCCTCCACTTTGCTGTTCTTGTCCTTCATTTCTTCCATGTTTATCAAGGCAGTACAAGACAACAGCTCATACCAATTAATACAAGTCTTTTCACAGTGTTGAATGAAAATAGGTCTCCCACCTCTCCCCCCCCCCCCTCTCTCTCTCTCTCTCTCTCTGTCTGTGTGTGTGTGTGTGTGTGTGTGGGGGGGGGGGGGGGCGCTCGTGCACGCACGCAAGTTCGTTCGCCTATGTGTGTGTTGCGGGGGCGGGGGGTGGAGGAAAGATGGGGAAGGGGGGACAGTAATAGGGAGAGAGTAGGAGGGGAAGAGAGGAGGAGGAGAAGGAACAGAGTGGAGGGAGGAGAGAATGGGAACATAGAGGGTATTGATGTGCACAGTGTGGGTGTGCTATATTTGTGCACTGCACATGTTCAAAAGTCAAGCCACAGTGTTCAACTTTTTTTTTTATGTTGCTACTCACTGCACATACTTTGTTGTTGCTTATTGCCTTTACTCATATCATTAACAATAAAAAGAATACAGATTTTGTCTAATAAAAGAAAAAAATGCCTTTTCATGGATTATTTACACAGTTTAATTAATATTAACTGGATCTGTGGAATCAAACAATGGAAAATCCAGGATGGAATAACAACAATTTTTTGAAAAGGATACTCACCATACAGAGGAGATATTGAGTCACGGCACAACAAAAAGACTCCTAAATATGTGAGCTTCCAGCCAAAAGGCCTTCTTCTAAAGCAGATAACACATACACAGACACACAAGCACAACTCATACACAGGTGACCACTGTCTCTGGCCACTGAGGCTGGACCGAGGACCAGATGTCTGGTCTCTGTAGTCAGAGACAGTGGCCACGTGTGGGTGAGTTGTGCGTGTGCGTGTGCGTGTGCGTGTGTGTGTGTGTGTGTGTGTGTGTGTGTGTGTTGCAGGTACACAGTTATAATCCAATAGAAATAAGGACACAATGATTAGACACACAGAGACAATCCTACATAGCAGACTGTTGTAGCATAAAAAAAAAATCTTGGAAACTCAGTAGCACGCCATTAATAAAATAATTCAACAACAGGACTACCACAGCAGAAGACATGAAATTATGATGAATACATTGCACCTCCTCTCAGATAAAAACAATCACAACTGGCATGTATATACAAATACGTTAAGTTGACTTCCTCTGTGGAAACAGGATTAGAACAGAAAGAGAGTAAAAATAGGAGCAGCAAAACTGAGTTTCCTGTATAAGTACTAAATTAATGATGGATATGCCCATTAACATTTAATTACAAAACTGATTACTTGCAAATTTTTCATTAAACCACTGATGATGCTTTTATGCAAAAAAGGTGAATATAAAGGATCAATCAAGCAGTTACAAGGTGACAGTTTTCCCAACTGTATCAACTCAATAGCAGTTCACTGGGATTGCAAAACCAGTATTGTATCAAAATGGTTGTTCACTTTAAATTCTAAGCTTTGAATCGTTTGAACTTAGCTTATCAGTTTAACTATGGTTACTCATGGCAGGAGTCAGTTACTATGTAACAGTTATGTACCTGTAATCTTTACCTTGGAAAATTTATTGGTAAGAAAGTTCATTCTGTTACACTGCAAGAGCAGAAGAAACTTCCTGCGCTGGAAAGCCCATGCAAATACAAAAGTCACTTGTCATAACTTGTAGGAAGGAGTTGAAAATATGTCATATTAATAATTATGTATTTGCAAGCTGATTTTTGATGGCAGCATATTTCGTCAGATTAATTTCGGGCATTCACCCATCATCGGCAGTATCTTACATGCACTGCTTTTTAGCATATGCCAAAGACTATTTTTCATAATAATCATATAATAATATGATTATATGATTTATATATGCCTGTATGAATATAGAAAGTCTGTTCAAAGAGTTCTGGAACATTCATAATTTTGCACCGGTGGTGCGTTAGAGCAAAGTGCAGTTGGCATCTCTGCACATGCTTTTGTTTAATGTGTAAGTGCCAGAAATTTCATTGTTGTTGTTGTATGTCTGTTAGTTATTGTTATGTGCTGTATTAAGTAGAATGTTGTGTCACACAGTTTGCAAATTTCGAGATGGCAGAGTTAAAGGAGCAATACGTCTGCATTACGTTTTGCATTAAACTGAAGAAAACATTTACAGAGACACTTTAAATGATGCAGGAAGCCTACAGTGATAAACGCTTAAGCTGTATTCAGTGTCATGAGTGGTTCACATAGTTTAAGAATGGCCAGACAGAAGTTAAAGATGATCATTGCTCAGGATGCCCTTCGACGTCTACTGATGACGCTCATGTCAGCAATGTCAATGAAATTGTGCATGCAAAGTTTGTCCCATAGCTCATGAGTCAAGGCCAAAAAGACATTTGCCTCGCAATCTGTGAAGGGCTTTTGGATCATGCAAATGAGAGCGAGATGTTCCTTAAGAGAATCATAACTGGTGATGAGACATAAGCCTATGGTTATGACGTTGAGACCGAGGTTCAATCTTCAAAATGGGTCAGGAAGGGCTCTCCAAGACCAAAAAAAGCTTGTCAGATCAGGTAAAATGTTAAAACTGTGCTGATTGTTTTCTTTGACTTTGAAGGACTAGATCATCATGAATTGTGCCACAGGCACAAACTGTTAAGCAATGGTACTAATGCAAAGTGTTGTGATGCCTGTGCAAAAAGGCGAGAAGGAAACGGCCACAAACATTGCGAGACAATTCAGGACGCACCCATACATTCATCCCTGTTGGTGTGTGATGACCGCACAAAAAACAAAATCATTGTGCTACCTCACCCTTCATACTCTTTGAAAACTCTGTTGAAAGGACAAAGATTTGCAACGATAGATCAGATAAAAGAAAATTCACAGACAGCATTTCACGCGATCCAGCAAGAGCCATCCAAGACTGCTTCTGGAAGTGAAAATGGTGTTGGGAACGATGTATCAATTGTGGATGGGCGTTTTTCAAAGGAGACCATGCACAATCAGTAAAAGGTATGTGCAGCAGAAATTTGTGGACAAAGTTCCAGAATTTTTTTAACAGGCCTGCAATCAAGAAAAGATTTTTATGAGGATATGTAGTTGCCAATGGCAATTGATGTACAGCAATTGCCAATGACAACTACATATTCTCATAAAAATTCCTTGTACTGATTGCATGAATATGCTTACTTTAATCATATTATTATATGCTTACGATGACACATCATCTTTGGCATACACAAAATAGTAGTATATACAAGATACTGCCAATGAAAAACTACCACCAAAAAGCAGCTTATGTCAACAATATAATTATTAACATGACATTTTTGTACTTTTTCTCCAAGCTGCAGAGCACCAATGACATTCTGGTAGGATCATGAGTTATACACAAAATGTGGGTCTATAGTTAGACTGTCATCCACTTAACAATGTACAATTGCATAACAGTGATCTGATACTTCTCTTGAAATAATTTAAAACATTCCAAATATACACTGTTAGAACACAGGGTTAGCCTTAACTACGTTGTGCCAGATATGAAATCTAACTTAAGTTTAACTAAACGATAATCAAATTTCGTGAATGGCATGTAAACACATCTATGAAGAAAAAATCTACTTGTGAAAGGTCTCTTTACAGTATAGCTAACTCATTTGTTTTTAATAAGTTACAATTTACTTTAGATAGTAGTATTCTGCTCACAATCATTTAAACTAAACTTTGTAATCACAGTCAGCAAGGCTTCACATCCATGAGAAAAATATTTTCACTTGCTCTCAGAAACAATGAGCAACTGTCACTAGCAGTGTGGAGTGCCTTTACTGAAATAAGTTTCTCACATAATGATGAGGGGTAAGGCCTGACATAAACAGTTACAGCAAAGAAATGATAGTAACTGGAAAGGTCCAAGTATAAACAAATGACAGTAATTGGAAAGGAGCACCTATAAATAAATAAATCACTCACACTTTGATGTGAAGTTGGGTAATAGCATTTTAAAGATAAAATATGTGAATGACTACAAGCTGGTGAAAGTGTGTGGAATTATTTGACATCAAAATTGTATTTCAGTTAATTGTCGGTAGTCAAAGTACTCAGTTACTCTCTCTGTGTGTGTGTGTGTGTGTGTGTGTGTGTGTGTGTGTGTGTGTGTGTGTGTGTGTGCGGGTGTGTGCATGAACGCGCTCACACACACACACACACACACACACACACACACACACACACACACACACACACACAGCCACACAGACACACACACACTCTTCCACAACAGATGTACCAGCACAGTGGGCACGTATAACGGCAGTGCCTGCTCATGTGCTGATTCTTGTTAGGATTACCACTGAGCAGTGGATACGAGCATTTAAACAAAGAGGCGTTGCCTTCAGTGTAACTAATGAACTTGCATTTCAGCTGTCTAACTGAGTGCAGTCATTTACGTAAACAACTGTATCTGGCTGGACACCTCCGAGCAACACAAATAACTGATTCACTGGGAAAGATTAAGATCATGCATGTACAAAAGGCGTGTTACAATGTGTTTGTTGGTGTGTGTGTGTGTGTGTGTGTGTGTGTGTGTGTGTGTGTGTGTGTGTGAGAGAGAGAGAGAGAGAGAGAGAGAGAGAAACTGATGATAAGGTAACCTTGAAAAGATTGTATAAATAATTACCATGAATAGCTGCTAGATCAATGAGATAATTGCTACTTATTTAAGCTTCTCATTTGGGCTCTAAGACAGAGTGTATTCTGTTCCACTACAAGCAAAAGGTGATTGTCAGGAATGTAAGCCAGAATGTCTGTATCAGTGGCGCTAGATCCCTACCAGTAAACCACAGAGGCGATACGTATCACTGACGAAGGTTACTTCTACTTCAGGGTAGGCAAACCATGTGTACAGCCACAAACACAAAAGCACAACAAATTATTATATGGCCCTCAAAACCTGTTATACCTCTAAATAGTGACAGGAAAATTTTTATGTGAATCTGAAAGATAACCAGCGCTGTCTAAGAGGCTGTTTTCAAAATCACCAAGTATCGTTACTACATTCCCCAAAGAAATACATGTGTACAAAAATTACATAAAAACAGCAAATACAGAATCAACTAGCAGTTATGCAAGGTACATTATGTGATAGCGTAGATTTTCCCGGCGTATCAAATACTGATGATTTTCACAGGTTTGCAGCCGGGTTCCATCGTCCTGACGACAACACGATATTTCGGAGGACCATCTGGCCGCCATCTTCAGGTGAGATTGAGTGCACAATCACACCAGAACTGAAGAGACCTTGTGCACTCAATCTCACCTGAAGATGGCGGCCAGATGGTCCGCCGAAATATCGTGTTGTCATCAGGACGATGGAACCCGGCTGCAAGCCTGTGAAAATCATCAAGGTACATTATTATTGTTACAGTACTACACAGTTACCAGTTTTACATTTCATGTACCTAAATTTGTAAATTCAAGTAATTGTACTGTGAAACCAATTACATTCTATCTCCCTGCCCCCTTTCCCACTCTAGCAACGCTGTTGCTCTGTATAAGATGGCTTACCTTTTCTGAATGCAAAGGGCTGAGTATTGTTGTTGCTGGGTCTTCTGGTGTGTAATAGTCTGAATCTTCACCACCACCACCACCACCAGTACCAGCAACTACACATCCATCCATATCAGTGGGCAGAGCAGCATCACTTACAAAACCTTAAACATGTATGCAAGCTGAATACAGATTCAGAACATTTGAACAAATATTTAACACTCGCCATTCAAACAAGAAAACTGTTAAATGTGGCGTAGCTATGAGAACAAATGAAAAAACTGATGCCTAAAATCTAAACCATACAACTGCAGCCTCTTATTAATTTTTAAGCTTTTTTGTTGATTTATATATTTATTCATCAATACCATATATTTCTTGAAAGTTGTTGCTAAGAAAAACGGTCAGTACTATGACCAATTATATTATTTGTTTAAGAAAATTTTGCAACCACAAAGAATTCGTTTTAGTTATATAAATAAAAGAAAATTTACATGGGCTTCAGATATTGGACAGCGTGGATTGCACAGCACGCCATACTCCAGAACCTGTTATTTTAGTGATACAATAGCACATTCTTACAATAAAGGAAGAGCTGTATTTTGACATATCATATTTCTCATTAAATTTTTAATCCATAGATTGCCTTGTTATGTCAAAAAACTAAAATCAACTTCCATTACAGACAAGTACTGTGTTCTTATGCTTTATACATAGAGACTACCACCATCTCACCACATTTAAAGACACCTGCCTCCTAAAAAATTTCCCTGGATAAAAATATTTTAATGGCTTAATATGCCTTTCCTAAATAAAGCACTGAATTGCACATATAAACTTCCACTTACGCTACCATGCCAAAATAACTGTACATAAAAAACTACACCATACGAACAACCAAACAAGAAATGTCACTGTGAGACAAGAACATATAGTCATGAATGTTATCATTCTGCTAACATATCATATTTCCAGATTGTTATTTTCACAACTACAATTTATCTGGAGAAACTCATGTGAATATAGTCACAGTGCTGCAAGACTGTACTATTTACTGAAACAAACTATTGTGTGTACATCCTATGCATATATCATAAATGATGACTCAGGTAAATTGAAGTTCAAGGAATCTGAAAGAATTACAGAAGATATTTCTATCAGCGACATACAAAGTTTCAAACTCCCACACCTGAAACCACTATTAAAGATACAGAAGCCAGCAATTTAATTTTTAAGAATGTCTTAATTATAAGAGGCAATCAAAAAATTTCTGTTTGAAGGGCTTACAGTCCAGAATCCGTATAACCAACCAGACACAATCACTGTGAACACTGAAGCAAACATTCTCACCAACAAACCTTGTTGAAGATACCAATTTGGTAAAACACCGTGTCTTGCTGTGTGTAGAAGTCTGTAACAGCCTGCTGCACATCCTCGTCCGTCAGGAATCACTGACCTACGAAGGTCTTTTTTAGGGGCCTGAATGCATGCTAATCACATGGGTAAAGATCAGAACTATAGGACGGCACACAAGTGTCTCCCTCGTGCGTTGGTGTAACTTCTGCGTTACGACATTTGTGACAGGTGAGTGTTTTCTGTCAAATCGCGACCAGCATAGAACTTGGCACACCATTCCACAATGGTGGTTTTCAACACATGCTGTTCCACACGCATTCTTCATTCTCTGATGGATATCTACTGGTGTTTGTTCTTTGGCAGCCCAAACAAGAAAACAAAATGTTGGTCCTGTTTTGAGCATATTTGGTAATAATGTCACCAAAGTTCACAGTTCTGCATTTACCGCACACACATATGCTACAGCAATGCCCTCAAACTGGAACTTTTTTGATTACTCCTTATACTTCAGCTCCAGAAACTGTGATACATACATTTATGAAAAAAAGAAAGGACAGACAACCACTCACTATCAGTTGATTTAAGTAAAGGTTATTCACATGAGAGTGGAGGGGGAGGGAGGAGGAGAGACGAGGGAACGAGGGAGGGAGGTAGGGAGGGAGGGAGGGAGGGAGGGAGGGAGATTCCAGGGAAGTGGGAGTACAAAGTGTTCACATGTGAGGAAGGGGGTGATGGAGGAATCCAAATAGCATGGATACCATGGCAACTCTTAAAGGTATTGGTGGTATGGTGTTCAGCTGATTCAGAAACTAGATGGTTGATTTTGTGGTTTAAAGGCTGGGTGACGCTCATACGTGTGGGTAGAGAGTCGGTTAGTCATCATGTCCACATAGAAAGTTGCACAGTAATTGCAGCACAATCAGAATAAGGTGCAGCTGCTGCCATACTAGTATATCTTTAACTGCTACCAGAATGCAATAGGGGGTAGCAGACAAATGTTACGGGACAGGACTCGCATCTAGGTTATCGATAAGGATCATCCACATAAGGATCTTCTGGGATTCAAGGAAGCCAATGGAAATCATTTTATGGTTGATTCAATTAGTGGTGGTGATGGGTTCAACCACAATAAAGTGTGGAATCCAACACTGTGAATAGTTACCTGTCACAGGAATGGTGCTGCCCCTCTATTGACCAGAATTTGCGACACAACATCCTACACAGAGGGTACCTTTGTAGCATATATCTGTAGCCCTCGTGCCATTTCTTCCACTATGATTTTCCCTGTACATACGCATGATTGGCTCACACTCCAGTATATAAGGTAAATGGGAGTATTTTACCATCAGACTTTACAGCTAGCTCCAAAGATGGCTGAACAATTTACTGCCAAAATATGAGCAGAAGACGAAGTTTGGTTAGATTTGAATTCTTGCAGCTTTATGGAACCAAATAACACTGCTTTGGACGATGAGTGTAGGTATCTGGGTAGGATAACAAACGTTGCTCCAAGGATTTGTTTGATGATTTGGCTTTCAAAGGTGACATGCTTATGAGTCAATGTGTTGCTATTCAAAAGCATTAGGGGGGAGGTGGTAGTTTTGGTGCCTGGAGGACAATGGTCCACATAATATCCCATGGTAGCAATTTCACGGGAGTGGGAGCATGGCTGTACAGGGACATAGAATTTACACTGGCAAGCAAGGAATCTGGTGACAACAGGACAAAAAAATTTGAAAGACAGTACAGGAAGTGATTAATGTCTTAGATTTCAGAAGGGTGATTATGGACAATTTGTTTGAGACAATGGTCAACATGTTCTTAACAGTGCAGAATAAAGATATAAATTGAGACTATAGCAAATGAGAGAAACAGTGTTGTTATTGTTCATGATATACACTGGATGTCTATCCTGCGGGTCATCAAGCACATTTTCTCAAGTATTTCAGCAGATATTTACAATTTTGGTTTTGCATTTTGTAGTTGGAGTCAGCTCAAACAAATATTGCTCATCACCTCTTCATGTGATGCCCAGAGTCAACAGATAGTGTCATTTTGTTTCCCATTACAAACAAAATAATTTTTAAATTGGAATTTTACATATTTGATAGAAAACTTCCAAATTAATCTAGTCTGAAATTCATTTCATCAATATGTATTAACAGGGACAGTAAAACATGAAGAATAACCAGTGCTACAGCAGCAATTCAGTAGGGTTGCAAGCTTGACTGCAGAAGTCAGTGCGGGCCAGGACAGTGCTTTTGCTGCTAGAATACTGGTTATTCTTCGAATTTTACTGTCCCTTCAATACATATCAGTAAAATGAATATCAGATTAAACTAATCTGGGACTGCTCTATTGAATGGGCACATAAACTCCCACTTTAAAAATCATAAATACGTGGAAAGACCAATCACTTCTTGATACATGTTTCTTGATTAAGCACAGAAAACAGTATCAACCTCACAAAATATTTTGGAGAATGGATACAGAGTCATCTTAAGTTATTGTAATACCAGACTGAGATTCGCCAGAACAACTACAATGAAATGTAATTCATAAACGACAGAGATAGTAATATAAAATCCTCATTAAATATCACTTGCCACGCTTAATAATGGAAATTAGTGAAGTGTGAGATTGACATAAAGTTGTTCCTTATAGCCCATTAATGATGCTTCAGGAGAGGTTATGTTCCAGAAACAGTCAGGTGACATATTATTTTCTCCTGTATACATTTTGTGGTGTGACCATCACGGGAAAATTGTAGAAATCCAAGTTCACACCTAGAGTTTTACTGACATTCATTCTTCTCATGCACTATTTGTGAATGGAACAGAAAAAACAGTAATGACAGTGGTACCTGATGTATTCTTACACACACACACACACACACACACACACACACACACACACACACACACAAATCATACATAAGGCGGATCAGTAGCGAAACAGTGACACACACACACACACACACACACACACACACACACACACACAAATCATACATAAGGTGGATCAGTAGCGAAACAGTGAAGTTGGGGCTGGGGCAGCAGGTAAATGGCTGTTGTATGGGGTGGGAGAGGTGTTGCTGATGTTAGGATGGAGACAGGGTCAGGGGACGAAAACAATATTCTGAGAAGCTACTGAGTTATGCTCAATTTTTAGGATAGATCACAATGGTAATATTTGTAAGCAGAGATTTCTGGAAAGCTAGTGGAGACCACTGGTCACATAATCAATATGGTTAATGATGGTGTGATGGCAGTGAAGTACAGTATGTGGAAAGATTGCTGTGAATTCAATGACTGTGATCTTGGGATCACTAGGAAGTGATATGAGGAAGGAGGGAGACAACAGGTTGGAGGTGAGGAATTCCTAGATGATAAGTGCAATGTGTGTGTGTGTGTGTGTGTGTGTGTGTGTGTGTGTGTGTGTGTGTGGAGGGGGAGGGGGGGGGGTACCAGTGATGGAGGTAGGTCAGAACTGTTTGAGATATTGTTTAATGTGTGTTATTGGCTGGCTATGCTCTGTAGGATGAATAATGAAGAAATACTTGCACTGAAGGCAAAGAACAACAGAAAGCACATTCTTAACAAGTCTAGCCCAGAGCAGGCCTTTCGAGACAGACTTCTTCAGTAATTAGGTTCTTTTGGGCATACGTCAACACCAGTGTTGAGAGAATCTGATGACAGTTTTCAGTAATAATGCATCTTATGGAGGGTGAAGAAAGTTTCTGGGGATGTGAGAGGCAGAAGAGAGCAGTAAGATAGAAATCAGGAGATTGTGGGATGATGGATAGAGTGATGCATCTTTTTATGCATTGTTGTCCCCTCAGGGAAGAGTAAGAAATAACTAGGCTCATAGTGTTCCCTCATATGGCATTAAGAATGTTATTTCAGCTGCTGGAGAACAAGGATCTCTCTCTCTCTCTCTCTCAGAGATGTGATGCAGGAACTTAATACCACGGGGAAAGAATTCTGCTAAAGATATATGGAGTTAAATAAGACCTGGACAAAAAATTGTATCATTATGTAATACTAGAGTAGTTAGGGATATGGACTGATGGAAAGTCAAAATCTTTGTTAAAGAATGGGTAGCATCCAGTGACTAAAAATTTTTATGGTAAACTGTATACTTTTACAGTAAAGTGACAACTCACTGAATAGTAAAGGCACTGAATTTTTGATACACACACAAATATGATTGAAAACTCTGCTATCTTTCAGATGAATCCTTTTGAAGCTACAGTATACACACACACACACACACACACACACACACACACACACACACAGAGAGAGAGAGAGAGAGAGAGAGAGAGAGAGAGAGAGAGAGAGAAACATTTTACCAGCTGACAGTGTATTTAGATGTCAAGAAGTTCTGTGTGTGTGTGCGTGGTGGGGGGTGGGGGGGGGGGGGGGGAGGAGGGCAAAGATGCCTGTGCTTGTGTTCATGAACATGCTTGTGTGCGTATGCTAACTTAAAAAAAGAATTTGTCCACCAAAGTTTTCGGTTCTCTAGATGACTCAATATTTCTAATATTCAGTCAATTGTTATATTTATTCCCAAATTACTTGCATTTTACCACAACTTTTCATTCCCAAATTTTATGGTAATTCCATTAGGAGGGATACAAAGTGGCAGGCAGGAGTTTGGGAAGAGTGTATGGGACTAGAGTTTTGATAGGATGAAGGTGAGTCTTCTGAACTGGGAGGTGTATAATGATTAGTGACTCTCATGAGAATGATATGACACTGGTCGTGAAAGAGGAAACGAATATGAAAAACCAGCAATGGAGTTAATTTCAAACGAACTGATAATCTAAATATTATATACAAAAAGGACTCAAATTTGTAAGGTTGGGAGGGAAGGACAGAAGGTTAAAAAGAAATGTAAGTGAAGTTTGTATTCACAGGAGAGTTAAATGTGAAAATAAATAGATGGAAAATACAGGAGAAACAGATCCCAGTGATGAAACAAGAACTATGACAAAGGGTTCAAGATGATGCAGGATGGCAGCTGTTTGTGCAACTGGCTTTTAGAATATTGAGCAACCAAAGTTTACAACACTCTACCTGTGATAGGTGCAGCAGAGGAGGGTAAAGTTATAGAAGTGAAAAGGAAAAAAGAAGAAAGGAAGGAAGGCAAGCAGGAAGATTAGAGTCTAACGTCTCATTCACAATGAGATCATTAGAGATGGAAGAAACAAAGAAATTAAGATGTTTTGTTTACGTAATTCACTACAGTACTTCAATTACAAATAATGTTACACCATCTTATTTATAAACATAAAAATTAAATTTGAGTAATTTTGTTATTATGCCATAAAAAGTATAATGCAGCAAAGCAAACCCTAGAGCCAGCAGCTGCAGGAACTAACTAGGTCACATGACTCAGTACAGCCATGTTTCGGTATTTAAAAGAAAAACAGGAAAGTGCACACAATACATACACTATTAAAGATATGGATAAATGTGGTTTTGGGCAGAAAATTCTGTTACATTATGGACAGTACAAAGGAATAACAACTTTGTGAGAACTTCACAGCTAATGTCTCCCCCAATTCGATTTCAAGGCCAACAAAAAAGCTCTGACAAGGGAAGGGCACAGTGGTCAAACTGAATGATGATGAGTTTTAAGGTGCTAGGTTTCTTCACTCCAAAATCATTTGCCTGGTGGGACTTCGTTCAGGAGACAGCATCCTCAGAAGTTGGATGACATCAGTTTAAAACTCACTGAAATAACACTGAATATAGAAAAAGCATGGCAGCATAGTGCGTAAAGCTCCAGGCTTTCACACTGTGGGCCATGTTTTGATCCAGATCATATACGAATTTCAATTTTCTTTCCTCTTTTTCTTTACTTCCATCCTACTTTAATTTTTGGGAAGTGTATTCATTAAATTTGTTACAAAATAGATGATAAAGCAGTAAAATATTTTTTTTATTTCTTTAATATGCAGCAGGTGTCTACAAATTTTTAATTACATTATGATTTATAATTTCTAGAGTGATAGTCACCATAGGAACATTACTTAAAATAAGGGAAAGATTACTACTCAACCATAGCAGACTGATGCATGGAGCATAGACACACATAACTGGAAACAGCACTCACATTAGCTTTCAATCTCTTGTCCTTTCTCAATCAAAAGTACACGCATTCACACATGTAACCACTTTTTTTTTTTAAATTTAATATGGAGCATCTGCATACAAATTTATTTATTATTATGATTTATAATGTTTACAGTGAGGTAACCACCTACCTATAGCAGACTGATATGAGCAGTATAGACACATGTAACAGGAAACAGCATTCACACTGGCTTTTGAGATTTTGATCTTTCTCTAGCAACAGTACACACATTCACACATACAACCACACAGACAGCCAAATGCGCACTCCCATGGTCACGGTGGGACTGAGGATTGATTTTCGATTACTGACAGCAGTTGCCTGAGGCCTGAGTTGATGCTGCGGGAGGGGGGGGGGGGGGGGGGGACAAAAGAAAGGGTGACGGGAAAAAGGCAGGTCTTTGCACAGATAAGTCTGCAGTTGAACAACAAGATGAATGGAGTACACTTTCACTTTCTTCACCTCCCCATCCCTTTCCTCCTCTTCCTCTTCCTCTTCCTCTTTCTTTAACTTTTTTCACTCCGCCCTCTGCCACCCTCTGAACTCCTTTTGTCTTGCTGCATGGCCATGAAGTCATCTCTGCAAACACCTGCATCTTTCTCACTACCCCTTCTTATGGCCTTCCCTACCCTCTCCCCTCTTCTGTCAGCTCAGGCAACTGCCTTCAATAACCAAGTATCGACAAGTATCAGTGCACTTTTGGGCATGTGTGTTGTTGTGTGTGTGAAATTCCGTACTTTTGCCAGGAAAAGAGCAAGAGCTTGAAAGCTTGGGTGAATACTATTTCCTGTCACATGTCTCAACAAACGGTCCACTATAGGTTTTTTACCTATTGCTCCATTAAGGAAGTTCCATTATTATTATTCAAAGAAACGTTAGTAACATAAATTGTTCTTGTGTAATGAACAATGTATGATGGACACTTTGCCACAGTGACATTTATTTTTCAATAAATTTAAAGGGAAACTTATGTCATGAACTTCCTGTAATATCATTTTTTTTCTTCGCTGCTACAAATCAGCGTATACCCAGCATTTTGCACTACTAGCTGCTCCAGGCAAAAGATGTGCTTTGTTGGTTCTGCACATTTTCATAATTTTGACTGAGGTAAAATGACACCCAAGTGTTCACCTCTGGCACGTCTGTGTGTAAGTTGTCACAGAATCAGTTAACTTTAAGTAAAAAATTCGTGCAATTTGCCTTTTTATTTACATGTAAAAACCAACTTTGGAATTTTCCTTTGTATGAGATCATGTGTGCCAGATTTGTGTACTGATTTGAAATTCTAAATTCACATATTTTATTGTTTGTGTCACTTCTACATAATCTTTCATTATTTGTATCAATAGTTGTTTGTACAGTGATAAACTGTGAAATTTCAAACATTTGTGAGTACTGCGATAAACTTGTACTGTTATTGTCAACTGTAGGCTAAAACTTATTTGTGTTCTTTTACAATTTTTGAGAACAGTAGGCCTACCCTCATTGAAAACAATCATTTGCTAATTTCATTCTATAACTACATGAGAAATAGGTTATTTCTGAGAATTTTTGGACTCAAAACTATATTTTTGAAAATTTTCATAATTTTTTTTAAGTTACAGAAGTTGTAAATAATTTATTTCATAGCAAATCAGCGTCTGTAAATGATAATTACTGCCAAAGAATAGATCATCATGAATTTTGGCATATATGAATGCAAATACACAAATACTTTCGAGAATTTTCACAGGTTATCATTGTCCTGTGCATAAACTAATCTGTAGTATTAAACTGACATTTGTGGTTTAGTTACTGTATCAGATATTGTAATGAGCATATTGCATTACATTAACTTTCCTTTTCAAGAGGAGCATGTACTATCTATATTTATCGTAAATTTTCAAGTTAACTTCAGAAAGTTTTAGAAAACCAGTAATTTTTACCATATGTTTTTCTGCTGTCTTAATAGAAATCTTGTTTTGTGTTTTTTTGCATCAATTATTATGAGGAATTAGTAATTTTTTAGCTCAACTGATTAAAACATAGTCAGCAGGCTTAGTTTAATGTTCACTGCCCTTTAAAACACTGCAGCAGTCACAATGGGGTTAGTCAGCTGATATTCATAAGCAGCTGGAAGTTGCCCTGACTTCTGTCAAACTATTGGTAGCTGCTGCGAATCACTTTGTTGGAAGAGCTCCTGAGAATCATGTACCTGTAATACCAAAGGTTATTCTCTCCTGTGGATTCTGTCTCCTCTGGGGGAAGTATGGGACCTGTCATTACTCATCCACTTGACTGCAAGTGGCATGTCAATGGTAAATCTAGTCATCCTGTACAGGTTAGACAAGCACCAGGGAGGACTCAGGTTGTTATATGGATCCCCCAAAAAACAACAATTTCAAGGTGATGTCTTTCACTGAAACGGAAACTGAGCGAGAGAGATCACTTCACCTGTTTTGGGGAAACCTGCTTAGTCTCATGCCAAGAGGAAGGAAACACAAAAGAATATGGACCTACTAATCGTTGGCAGCTCAAATAAACAATGAATAATAGTACCCCTTACGGCAAAGGCAGCAAGGGACAGGAAGGGACAACAGGTGTACTCAGTGTGTATGCTTGGAGGCCTCATTCATGCTGAAGAAGCTATTTCAGCAGCCACTGAGGGAACACGGTGCAACACTGCTGGTTATGATGAACACTGGAACAAATTATGCCTGTCATCTGGACTCTGAGGTGATACATGGATCATTCCAGCACGGCAGAGACAGCTGATAAACCTTGCACATGGAGTTTCAACAAAGTTCACAATTTGCACCATTGTCCCCAGAACTGATTTTAGTCCTGTGTTTCTGAGTTGAGTGGAAGGACTGAACAAGAGATTTCAAGGGTTCCGTGAGCAGCAACACCGAGACTTCTTGGACTTGTGCCATAGTGTTGAGAGCTGTAGAAGTATCAGTGTAAGGTCCAAGAAAATGACTCCTAGAGGCAAGAGTATTAAAATCCTAGTAGTTAACTGCTGAAGCATTCACAACAAAGTGACAGAGTTTGAAGCACTCTGAAAAGCAGTGACGCTCACATAAGCTAGGTACAGAAAGATGGTTGAAACTGAAACTGATAACAGTGAGATTTTTAGAGAAAATTTAAGTGTTTACGAAAAGGATAGCTAGCAGGAAAAGGACATGGTGCATTTGTCACATTAGACAAGAAACTCAGAACCACCGAGACAGAAATTGAAACTCCATGTGAGATTGTGTGGGCAAGACTCAATGTTAGAGGTTGGCATAAAATGGTAATTGGATCCTTATATCGACCACCAAAATCACCTCCTGATGTAACTGAAAACTTCAGAGGAAACATCAGTTCTTTTGAACATAAGTTCCCCAATTATACTGCAATCACTGGAGGGGACTTCAATCATCCAAAAACCAATTGGAAAAATTACAGTTTTGTTAGTGGAGACCACGACACGGCATCCTCCGAAACATTACTAAATGCCTTCTCCCAAAACTACCTTCAGCATGTAGTTCGGAACAACAAGTAGATACGACCTCTTTGAGGATGTCTGTGTGCAAACTATTATAAGTGACCATGATGCAGTTGTGGCACCAATGATTATCAAAGTACAAACAACAACCAAAACAAGTAGCAAGATACAGTGAAATCCCACTTTTACACTATGTGTAGGATTACCCCTTGCATTTTCGCACTTTGTGTATGATATATGTACAGAACAGGCATCAAAAGTCTTGTCAGAGACTTTTTTATTATCTAATAAATGTTTATCATCTAATGAAAACCATTGATGCAAATGGAATTGGTAACTGTCTGGGAAGCAGAAACGTCTGACTTAATTTCAAACGTCATAATCGACGGCTTTGGAAAGCCTGCAGCTGTCATTCATTATTTAAATAATGAAATACTGCAGTAGTTACATATTTTTTAATGTTTAATGACACGTTTCAAAATTTTTTCTCATTGTCAAGGGCAAATATGTACATAAATATTTTGTGTGGTACTTGAGTACGTGTTATTTTCTGTCATGCACTGTAATTGTGTTTTTGAGGTTATCAGCCATCAGGTATTGTGCCTCCCCAGTTACGTAGAAAATTGACAATGAGAATAAATTCTTGAAACACATTTTGTTCAGCATGGAAAAAACATAACCAGTGTTGTGTTTAAACTTAAAACATTTGAGCAATGCAAAGCAAATGACGGTGTCAACTACAAGAGGCCAAACATCGAAACACATTAAATATGGTTCAACAAAGGTGTCACAATGTTCACTACAATCATGAAACTGCATTTGCGCAGTAGAATGTTTGGAAATGATTGTGAATGGTCATGATATCTTTACTCGAATGAGCCTAGTTACCCCCATCACCCATCACACCAAGTAGTGCTTGGCAGTAGTGGGAGATACAGCACAAATTGTTGTAACTTTTACACATTTACTGGTTCGAATCTGTTGAGTAGAGTGCCCTGGAGTCAAGAAACTTAACCATGTAATATTTTAAACACTACTGGACGGACAACATGCCAGCATCATTTTTTTTTCTCGACAAATATTTTTTCGTAATGCGGTTATCTCGGGAAAATTATAAATATGCTGATGCAAATTTGAGTTCAAACTAACACTGTGGACAGGAAATTGGACAGGAGCGATAAAAAATGTCGTAAACCGCGGGAAAACGCTGAGTCCGGGAATGTAAAAGCGGGGCTATACTGTAGTTCAGTAACAATATAAGGAAAAAGATAGATCATTACTCGCCATAAAGATGATACATTGAGTTGCAGACAGGAACAATGAAAAGACTGATATGCATTTAGCTTTTGGCAATGAAACCATCTTCAGTAAAGGAAACACACACACACACACACACACACACACACACACACACACACATTCATTCACACAAGCAAGCAGACAAGTATTATGACATTAGATTTTGTTAACAGGGTATCCATCACCCCAGGAAGAATAAAGGACAGACCAAATGAACAAATTAGAATTAATGAATAATTGACTCACTGAAAACACACACACACACACACACACACACACACACACACACACACACACACACACACAAACACAAACACAAACACACATATTAAATGCTTGTTAATATTAAACAAAATCAACTAAGAACTATCACAACACAAATCAACTTATTTCTTTCTTAAATTACTTGAAAGGTGTGATAATTGACATTATCTCAAAATAGTTACTTGTTGGCATGTCATTCGTTGTAGCTAGATCATCCTTAGTTCGCAGACTGTCAACATGAATGACTTCCTCTTCTTCCTCCTCATCTTCTTCTTCATCTTCATCATCCAAATTATTTCCAATTATTGAAACAGTAGTTGGTGGACTCACAACACCTGCCACTTCAAGTAAAGGTGAAAGCTTCTCTGCTTCACTATCATCATCAACGTTCTGCAAAGTACAAAGAAACAAAAATAAAAATCCAGGTAAAGGTCACACTTCAGATACTCTGATGAATTAGAAATTGAAAGGATCAAGTCACTACAGTCTCATTTAAAGCAGTTTCCATTTTACAGCTAGCGAGCTGAACTACTCCCGCCACAAATCCACCAACAAGAGTCTGGTGCTGTCAGCTTCTGTGCTGCCACTACTTCTGGGTAAAACATTGTGCCTGCCAGTTCTCAGTAAGTCATTGTGGTAAGAGATTCATGTAATGTTTAATTTTGCATTCCATACAATGTGTGGTGAAAGTAGCTGAAAGAGGGGCACACCCAGATTTCACTCCTTTCCAAAATGTTGGACTTCTTGTGGCTTACACAGGGTGCCAAAAACTTTGGGAACACGTTCCTTATACAGGAATAAGTAAAAATGCCTAGTAAACACGGGCTCTAAAATGTATACCTTATGAGGTATGAGCATCTGTTCATTTTCAATACTATGAAGCAGATCTCCACTAAGCCAAGGTTTTCACTTTCAATATTTTGGGAGGAGGAAGTGTTGGCCAAAAAAGGAAAAAATTCCTTGTAAACATGGGGTCTAAAATGCGTACTGTAAGAGCTATGAGCACTTGTTCATCTTCGGTAATGTGAAATACATACCTGCTAAGGTATGCATTTTACAGCCTATGTTTACTAGATATTTTTTGCTTGTTTTGGACCCTACTACCTCTTCCCAAAATATGAAAAGTAAAGAGTGGAAGAGATGTGTGTCATAGTATCGAAGACGAACAAATGCTCATATGTCTTAAGTTATGCACTTTAGTGTCCTTGTTTACTAGACTTTTTTCCTTGTTTTGCTGAAAAGATGGTGTCACTAAAGTATGCTGATTATTATTATTATTATTATTATTATTATTTTGGACACCCTGTGTAAGTCGCAAGTCAAACATTTTGGGATACCCTGTATACTGTCAGTCACATGAATTTCTGTGTTCTGTGAGAAATTATTTTGGTTTACAGAGAGGCAGGGCGGCAAGGGGGGGTGGGGGAGATAAAGAACCACCTCTTGTTCCTCTGAACAAAGTAGTGGAGTGCATGCAGCTGCTCTACAAGTCAGTGAACAGTTTTGTCATCTGAATTAGCAATATGTAAATTGCCAAAGAAGAATAGGAGCAGGTAGGTTAGAAAATTTAAAACGGGAAATGGATAGGTTAAACTAAGATATAGTGGGAATTAGTGAAGTTCGGTGGCAGGAGGAACAAGACTTTTGGTCAGGTGAATACAGGGTTATAAATACAAAATCAAATAGGGGTAATGCAGGAGTAGGTTTAATAATGAATAAAAAAATACGATTGCAGGTAAGCTACTACAAACAGCATAGTGAACGTATTATTGTGGCCAAGATAGACATGAAGCCCACGCCTACACGGTAGTACAAGTTTATATGCCAACTAGCTCTGCAGATGATGAAGAAATTGATGAAATGTATGATGAGATAAAATAAATTATTCAGGTAGTGAAGGGAGACGAAAATTAAATAGTCATGGGTGACTGGAATTCAACAGTAGGAAAAGGAAGGGAAGGATACATAGTAGGTGAATATGGATTAGGGCTAAGAAATGAAAGAGGAAGCTGCCTGGTAGAATTTTGCACAGAGCATAACTTAATCATAGCTAACACTTGGTTCAAGAATCATGAAGGAAGGTTGTACACATGGAAGAACCCTGGAGATACTAGGAGGTTTCAGGCAGATTATATAATGGTAAGGCAGAGATTTAGGAACCAGGTTTTAAATTGTAATACATTTCCAGGGGCAGATGTGGACTCTGACCACAATCTATTGGTTATGAACTGTAGATTAAAACTGAAGAAACTGCAAAAAGGTGGGAATTTGAGGAGATAGGACCTGGATAAACTGAAAGAACCAGAGTTTCAGGGAGAGCATAAGGAAACAATTGACAGGAATGGGGGAAAGAAATACAGTAGAAGAAGAATGGGTAGCTTGAGGGACGAAATAGTGAAGGCAGCAGAGGCTCAAGCAGGTAAAAATACGAGAGCTAGTAGAAATCATTGGGTAACAGAAGAGATACTGAATTTAATTGATGAAAGGAGAAAATATAAAAATGCACTAAATGAAGCAGGCAAAAGGGAATACAAACGTCTCAAAAATGAGATCGACAGGAAGTGCAAAATGGCTAAGCAGGCATGGCTAGAGGACAAATGTAAGGATGTAGAGGCTTATCTCACGGGGGTAAGATAGATACTACCTACAGGAAAATTAAAGAGACCTTTGGAGAAAAGAGAACCACTTGTATGAATATCAAGAGCTCAGATGGAAACCCAGTTCTAAACAAAGAAGAGAAAGCACAAAGGTGGAAGGAGTATATATGAGGTCTGTACAAGGGTGATGTACTTGAGGACAATATTATGGAAATGGAAGAGGATGTAGATGAAGATGAAATGGTCGATATGATACTGCGTGAAGACTTTGACAGAGCACTGAAAGACCTGAGTCGAAACAAGGCCCCGGAAGTAGACAACATTCCATGAGAACTACTGATGGCCTTGGGAGAGCCAGTCCTGACAAAACTCTACCGTCTGGTGAGCAAGATGTATGAGACAGGCGAAATTCCCTCAGACTTCAAGAAGAATATAATAATTCCAATCCCAAAAAAAGCAGGTGTTGACAGATGTGAACATTACCGAACTATCAGTTTAATAAGTCACAGTTGCAAAATACTAATGCAAATTCTTTACAGACGATTGGAAAAACTGGTTGAAGCCGACCTCGGGGAAGATCAGTTTGGATTCCGTAGAAATATTGGAACACGTGAGGCAATAATGAACCTATGTCTTATCTTAGAAAATAGAGTAAGGAAAGGCAAACCTACATTCCTAGCATTTGTAGACTTAGGGAAAGCTTTTGACAATGTTGACTGCAATACTCTCTTTCAAATTCTGAAGGTGGCAGGGGTAAAATACAGGGAGCGAAAGGCTATTTACAATTTGTACAGAAACCAGATGGCAGTTATAAGAGTCGAGGGACATGAAAGGGAAGCAGTGTTTGGGAAGGGAGTGAGACAGGGTTGTAGCCTCTCCTCGATGTTGTTCAATCTGTATATTGAGCAAGCAGTAAAGGAAACAAAAGAAAAGTTTGGAGTAGGCATTAAAATCCGTGGAGAAGAAATAAAAACTTTGAGGTTCGCCAATGACATCGTAATTCTGTCAGATACAGCAAAGAACTTGGAAGAGCAGTTGAATGGAATGGACAGTGTCTTGAAACGAGGGTATAAGATGAACATCAACAAAAGCAAAACGAGGATAATGGAATGTAGTCGAATTAAATCGGGTAATGCTGAGGGAATTAGATTAGGAAATGAGACACTTAAAGTAGTAAAGGAGTTTTGCTATTTGGGGAGCAAAATAACTGATGATGGTCAAAGTATAGAGGATATAAAATGTAGACATTGGCAATGTCAAGGAAAGCATTTCTGAAGAAGAGAAATTTGTTAACATCGAGTATTGATCTAAGTGTCAGGAAGTCGTTTCTGATAGTATTTGTATGGAGTGTAGCCATGTATGGAAGTGAAACATGGACAATAAATAGTTTAGATAAGAAGAGAATAGAAGCTTTCAAAATGTGGTACTACAGAAGAATGCTGAAGATTAGATGGGTAGATCACATAACTAATGAGGAGGTATTGAACAGAATTGGGGAGAAGAGGAGTTTGTGGCACAACTTGACTAGAAGAAGGGATCGGTTGGTAGGACATGTTCTGAGGCATCAAGGGATCACCAATTTAGTACTGGAGGGCAGCGTGGAGGGCAAAAACCATGGAGGGAGACCAAGAGATGAATACACTAAGCAGATTCAGAAGGATGTAGGCTGCAGTAGGTACTGGGAGATGATGAAGCTTGCGCAGGATAGAATAGCATGGAGAGCTTCATCAAACCAGTCTCAGGACTGAAGACCACAACAACAACAACAACAACATGGGGAAAATTATGGAGAGAGAGAGAGAGAGAGAGAGAGAGAGAGAGAGAGAGAGAAACTATGTGGTGAAGATTTCAGATTGTTGCTCTTAAATTGTGGTGGTGCACAGTCCCCTTAGTGGCACACTAAGACCCCAAAATTTTTCCCACCTAAAACACTGACTTAGGGAGTGATAGTATTCTCTGACTGCAGAAGTAACATCTTTCAAATGTTAGTTCAATTCTTGCAGATCTTAATCAGCAATCTGCACTCTGGAATTTAAATTCCACTGTTTTTTGGCTGTTACTTATATTCATGCACCTTGTTTTTCTGTTTATCCAGTGTTTAGAGTAACATATGCTTTTCCCCAGCACATTTGTCTCCCACATTTGTGGTGTCATCTGAAGAGTGAGGTCCCTCACTACAGAACCACAAGCTAAGGACAGTCGCTGTCAGAAACAGCCACGAATGAGAGACATCGACGAAGACACACCCTCGTGAGGTTCTGCATGTCTCCACTGCTGGAAGTCTACTTATCTTATGTCAGAGCACAGCACACGTCGGCCCCTCCTCTTTGATAGCCTGCTCTGGTAGCAGCGTCATCGTAGTTCACATCCAGTAGCGAGCTAGTGTCATTAGACAGAACTGTGTACCGAAGTTTATAGCTAAATGAAAGTAGTATTTGACTGTCATTCAGTACAAGACAAAAACTGTTGCAGCATTACATGACAGTATTATTCAGTGCAAGAACAGTTACTAATGTGTACTGTGATTGTAATCGTATATTGACCCTCATATGGACTTGGATTTCTACTAAAGATAAGTATTCTGTATTAAAGAGTTTTCCTGAAACTGAATTAATATTCTATACATGTTGTACACCCCACTTGACTTCCCCCAGAAGTCAAACTTATTGAACTGTTGTCTAGGCTTGCTACAATATATATAAAAATGGTGACAAGTACGTTCTCATATATGTTCAGTCTGCCTGTGTGGAAGTGCTCGGTGTACTGCTAGTCATAGTGGCAGTAATGTTTTTGTGTATTCTATTTAGTATAAAGTGCCTGACCATATCTAAGCCCTCAAATGAACTACCACTAAGGCAAACTGTTCCGTTTCAGGCACAGCAGACTGTACGACTGCTCTAAGTGTTCAACAGATGACAAACTTACTGTTGAAACAAGCAGCACCACAGCCAGATGCTGCACTCGAGTTTCACCAGTTTAGCAGCACAGAAGAGGATTGGTTGGAACATCATGCTCAACTGGAAGCTCATTACACTACTTACAGAAATAAAAGTGTAGCATGCAATGCATTCTTTCTGTTCACTGTCAGAGCCAATGTGTACTGCCTGTGTCTCAAATTGTTTCCTGACTTTGGAAGATGTTGATTGTGAAATCAATGAGCATTACAAGATGCAGTTTCATGTCACTGTGGCAAGATTGAAATTTTTACAACTTAAGACACACCCTGACCAATCATTAAAACAATAGATTGCTGAATTTCAAGAGCTAACAAGAAATTGCAAGTGTTCTTGTGAAGAGAATTATAGTGATATTAAGTTACGTGATGCAACCACGCAAAATTTATCACATGCACACATAAGCACTGCTATCCTAAATTGCCACATCCGGATCCGAAAACAATTCTGTCAATTGTAGAGTCTCAAAGTATAGTGGCCACAACCACGGTTGATTTTGAGACTCCGTCAATTTCTCTCACAACAAAAACAATATCATCACAGAAGCAAAAACAAGTGAAATTTTTAAACTATCATTGTGTCTTACTTTCTCGGTTGTTCTGCTTGTCAAAAAGTATTCTTGTTGTACAAGATATTTGTGTTCAAAAATTTGTGATACGGTCATAATAGCCATATCTAATGACAGTTACTTCAATGTATAAAGAAGCTTAATTAGATTAGTGTTGAAAGAAGAAATATTGTTGGTCAATATTTAAAATCCAGGAGGATTCCAGCTTTCTTCCAGCCTCTAGCACTGAAGATGCTGTTGAGGAGTAGTAATCCACTAGCAAGAGCAGAAGCACAGTTATTTGGATTTTACTAGCATGTCTGGATAGTAGTAAATTTTATGAAATGGGCAATCATGGAGAATGTTACACAATGGAGTAAAACCAAAATAAATAAATTACACTCCACTTTGGCTCAGTTTCGTGACAGGGCTGAGTAACAATCATACACTCTGCTTGGCAGCAGTGACAGGATGCAAAATAGTGGCCCCTACAGACCAACAATAAGAAGATTTTAAGAAATTTAGTGAGAAGAAATTAGAGCTATAAGTGGTTGTCCTTCACAATGAGTGTCAACAGCCACCAATAATTTGCAGTGCAGGTGCTATTAAAAAACCCTGTTCAATGAAGAGTGGAAATTATATATAGTCAATCAGTTAACAGTTATTCTTGACTACAATGACAGATTCAAACTCAGAACAAGCCTGATCAGTCCATGATTTGGAAGAGCAATGACATCAGTTCATATAACCTCCAAATGTCACAACTTTTGTTATGACTCAACGGTAGAGTCCTAAAGTACCGCCTCGCTACAAATCGCTGTCACTCCAGCTTCGACAATGCATTTGAGTCAGCTAGCAAGATGTACACAGTAATGGGTTATCCTCACACCAGTAGTTCACCCGAACAAGATGCGCTCCTATACAACTAAGGTGAGCAGTACCTGTGATAAACGATTTGTTTTTATATGTTATTTTGAGTGTGGTTGTGTGACAGTACCTCAACATGGGGCAATTTAACAATGAGTGATTTGGTACTGCTACAAGAATAAACTAATTCTTCTTAAAAGTGTATTGTTGAATTAACTGTGTGCCTGTGGTTGCCCGCAGCAAGGAAAGCAGTTTACCACAAATATTTAAAAAAATTAGATGATTTATCTAATAGTATTAAAGCCACCCAGGAAGTTTTTTCTAATAGTATTAAAACCCAAGGGGAAGAGTTGTCTAACGGTATTAAAACCCAAGGGAAAGAGTGAAAAAGTTTACAAACAAGCATAGCATCTCTACCCGAGGAATTACAAACAGAGGTCAACAATCAATGTGATCTAGTGCAAAATGAAGTTAATGAGCAATTTAGAGAGGTGAACAGAAACTTGCAATAATAAAAGAATTAAGTGAGCTGAAATTTAACAATAGTAATGAGTAAATCTCAGACGTCCCAATAAGGCTGAATGTATAGAGGAGAATAGGAATTCGAAGGTAACAATTAGTGCCCATTCTACTTTTACTAGTTTGAAGCAACAAATACATGACCTAGTTGAGCAGAAGGTGCAAGAGAGAAATGACTCAACTGTAGGTACTCTTAATTCTGCAGGAGAGTCAGTTAAAAATGATGGGGAATTTCAAAAACTCTGGGTGGAAATGAAGAAAACAAAACAAGAATTAAGCACAAGGCAGATTAAAAGAGTAATGGATTAGCACAAGACTTAATAGAGGAATTTCAACGTGGAAATGGGATGAACTTGTCGAAACAGATTCCTAAATGTAAACCAGACGGTGATGTACATCTCACCTATTTCTTAAGAGTGTTCACTATATCTTTACTAAAGAGGTGTGAATATTCTTAAAAAAATAGATTTAGCACTCAGTTACTTGGCAGGTGACACAGCAGAATGGGGAACCACTCATTCAGGAGAGTTCAAATCTCTGAACAATTTCCAGAAAAAATTCAAAAGGAAATACTGTTCACCTAGTACAAAGGAGAATTTGACTGTACAATTACTTGATCCCAAATACTATAATGGTACATAGGATAGTTGAAAGTAATACACTGAATGGCACTTAACTAAATACAAATATTTAGATAACCCATTGAAACACATTTTGGCGAAGGCCCTCATTAGGAGACTATTTTACTATGTGAGGAAAGAAACATGATACTGGAGCTGGACCACTACTGACGATCTATGAGCCTTTATAGGAGGCCTGGATGAGGGGACATAAGAGGCATTTCAGAATGTTAAACAAACTTCAGTAGCTGTATCCATGCCAAAATACCCAGTAATGCAGGAAACATTCAAGTTCACAACCAGTCTATAAATGGGATAGCATGCAAATTATTTCAAGGTGAATGGGACCCAGAACTAGGAGAACACAACGCAATTGCTTTTGCAACCAAAAGTTTAAATAAACATGAACGAACTTATACAGCAACCGATAACAGTTATTGGCTATTGTGTGGAAAAAAAAAAAAAAATCACACTTAAAAGTCTGGGGACAAAGTTAATTAATTGTAACAAACATCAAGCACAAGCACTTCTTATGGAAAGCCAATTGCTGCACAGTAGATCAATGTGATGGGCTTTATTCTTACAAGATTTCATACAGAGGTAAACTATATAAAAGGGTCACAAAACAAGACTCGTTAGTAATGAATGAAATTAAGGGGACAAATGGATCAGGAATTGTTTTTGCTATAAATTTTCTATTGATTAGTTTCACTAACAATGGAGTAAGGAAGTTAGCTTCAAAAGCAAAACATGACCTCCATACAGATAACTATTTTGGGGAAAAACTACAGTTATGTGAGCGAGCTTTGTTTCCTTCTAATGAAAAGCACTTGTGGATTATATAAGAAGATGCCTTATTTTGGGAATCAAATGAAAATTCAGTACACTAGAAACTGTGCATCTCCCACTTAAAGCTTATGACCATTTTGACGTTCATAAATGCATTACACATATGAACAATTCTTACTACCTTAAAAATCTAAGTAGGAAGATTACAAGTGTGATTAGAACATGTGAAGCACATCAAAAGATAAAGGAAGATGACAGTTATGTGTTACATCAATTATATCCAATTATACCGAAGGCATTACATGACCTATCCGTCAAAAGGTAGAGGTTGGGGGCTACTTACCGTATTTCCTCGAATCTAAGCTGCACTCGAATCTAAGCCGCACCTGAAAAATGAGACTCGAAATCAAGGAAAAAAATTTTCCCGATTCTAAGCCGCACCTGAAATTTGAGACTCGAAATTCAAGGGGAGATAAAAGTTTTAGGCCGCACCTCCAAATCTAAACTAAGTTGGTCCATTATGATACGAGACACAATTGAGGTCGAATGAATGACGATACAGCTACAGTAGTTTGGTTCGAGTTGTAAGCTTAGCAGTTAAGCTTTACCAGGTAGCCATTGCTATGCGTCAGGCGCTCCGTCCGTATTTATACGGGTACCCTTCCTTCTTCACGTGCTTCGTCTGGTTTGAATTGATTGCTTATTTTTCTTTGATCTGATAAGTGCCGTTATGTGTTTACGTCACTCTAAGCTGAAAATGCATTACTGTACTGTGTCATGCATTGTTTGTCGCATTCTGATAATGAGTGTTTACGGCCTGTAGCCGCTCGCGGCTTGGCTTGCTCTTGTGCGCGGTTACTTACACTGCTGCTTTCTTTGATAATGATCAACAAGAACCAAATAATAGACTGCATATGATGGAAGATGTTCTGAACGAGAGTTTAGCGAACATTTTTCTCTGTTTGAAAATGTTTGCAGACGCCTCTTTAGCACATTATATTCTGCACAGAAATTAGTCATCTTAGATTTAAAAATCTAGTCGATTGCCGTGCTTCATTTCTGACTGTATCACTATTAGGCATAAGAATAATACGAATATAAACATGACATGATTTGTGTATTCTTCCGTGTTTGCTGTGCTCTTGCTCTAGTTTCGTAGTTTATTAGGCAGACAGGATTTAAATGAGACAGCAGCAAACACGAAAGAATACATGGCAAAATGTTTATATTCGTATTATTCCTATGGTGAAGAGAATACTGCATGTGATTCACAATTCATAAAAGTTCCTAGGAGCAACCATCTCTTCTCACAGGTAGGAAAAAATTCAGGACGTAAAGTTTCCCATATTGACAAACATCCCAGTCTTGCCACTCGGATTTTCGTAGTACATTGAAATGCTGCTAGAAGATGAACAGTACGAAATTTCTATTTACTTCGTTGGATAATGTATGAAAGTGCAATGGTCGAAACTTGGGGCGGAGAAAAAAGCTCGTTTTTCATCTTTTTTTTTAAATTTATTTACTGACGAAGAGGTTTTGGCGCCAGTATTTATCTTTGTGCCTGCAAAACATGTCTGTTGTAGCGCTACATATATTCGATGGCAGAAGTTAGTTGTGGCGGCACCTACCAACATTTTTCAGAACTTCCACTTACTTTGCACTCGATTCTAAGCCACAGGCAGTTTTTTGGATTACAAAAACCGGAAAAAAAGTGTGGCTTAGATTCGAGTAAATACGGTATATTCTTGTATTAATGGAATGTTGGTCAAACTACATAAAACTTTACCCTATAAAATACAGCTGCTGTTATAAACTGTTTGAGAGTTCAATTTATAGAAATAGGCAAAATTAAGAGGGTGTTAAAAGGTAATGAATCACAGTATGCTAGTAATAATGTCAAGGAATTCATGGTTTGGGAAGCCATTAGGCATACAATCATTTCAAAACATCATCCACAATCAGACCCCTGTGAGAGCATTAGGTCGACCCACAGAATGGTAACCTATATCATGTTAGGGAGTTAGATTTTGAGAGAAACATTAGCATTGTAAGGATTGTAAATAGGAAATAGGGAGATTACGTTGAACATATTGCTCAATGAAACACATTACATGGGCACAGTTGATTCAGAAATTTCAGGTAATCTTGAATGAATTACCAAATTTGTCTATGGTAGAAATATTGTGCAAGAACATCAGAGCAAGCAGACAGAACTCTGGAGTGCAAAAACATTACAGAGGGGCAATTATGCCTGTATTTGACATTGATGACCTGGTATTAGTCAGGGAGTATCATCCTAATTCCAACTCGAAAAAGGAAACCAGCAAGTTCTTCCCACATTACAATGGACCATATAAAATAATTGGCACAACCCATCGTAAAGCTTTGTTTCTCCTAGATCCCAGAAGGGTCAAGAGAAATGTTTATATAATATTGATATGGTAAAAAGATTTAAACCCTCAGGGGACTCTGCAAATTACGCAGGTTCAATAGGTTGATGACTGCCAGGTTCCGAGTACACATCTCGTTTTCCCTTTTGCACTTTTCTGTATTCTTGCCTTGTCTATCGTCCATGAATAAACTTCCCTTCCACTATACTACACTGGGAAGATAAACCATACATAACGTGCAGAGAATTAGAATCACAAAAGTGATTATTCTGTCAAAGACTATTACACACAATCACAAAAGTAAAATTTCATTAAATAGTGAATAAACATTATTTATTTTATTATCTATCTTTGATTACAAATAGCTAGTAATTTATTGGTGTTTACAATGTAATAAGTTAATTCATGCCGCAGTCATCAAGTGGAGCATCTAGTCCATTGTGAAAATGAGGAATTAAATTACTTTCATGCAGTTAAATACTACATGATGGGTCAATAAATACAGAGCCCTGAAAATAATTTTATGAGAAAATGACTTGACTAGGTTCTTGAATGGAAACTTAGTAAATGGCATAAGATATTTTATAATTATATAACATAGGCTGCAGTAAGCACTGGGAGATGAAGAAGGTTGCACAGGATAGAGTAGCGTGGAGAGCTGAATCAAACCAGTCTCAGGACTGAAGACCACAACAACAACAACAACAACATAACATAACATCATATCATATAATATAATTATAATATTTTATAACAAATAAATTTGATAATTTTCATTTCCTGTTACAGATATTATTATTGGGTTTGTAACCATTTTTGTGGAGGAGGTTAAGTAGTGTAAGTAATCAGGTAACTCTAGCCCCCTAGATGACCTTATCTGCTGCAAAAAAATATTTATGGTGGTAAGCATACAACTACACCAACCATATTCTATTAGCAAGAACATTTCTTTTTATGTTGATACTCTGTCAATAGGGGGATGTCAGGACCAATTTTGGCACCTTCATGAGTGAAGTCAGGAAGTCTCTTCTGTAGGCTATGCCAAACATCTTCATCCTCTGTCTCCTCGGCGAAGAACCTTTCAGGAAGGGAATCCTGGTGTGTGGAGATGTATGGAAATGAGTCTCTGGGGACTGCCTCCCATCTTTTTCTAGTCCTAACACTTCTAATCATTCTTTTTCTTTCTTTCTTCTCCAACAAGACTACTGGCTCTATTATACCTCTGACCATATTCAACATTTCTATGGCAGAAACCCTTCTCAGTTCCGTTTCACTTCCTGTCCTTACATGAATGCATAAGGAATAAAACACACACACACACACACACACACACACACACACACACACTCCATAGTAGCTCAAATTACACCCATTCACATCTTTAGGTACCATTCTAGGATTTTTAAGGCATCAAAGGCATGAAAATTGCAATAAATCATATCAATGTAATGTTTGGCATGTCAGCAATGTCAACAGGGAAACGGAAGGGAATTACACCCATTCCCTAAATTTAGTTATTACATGTTAACATCCAGGCAAAATGGTTGCAATTGGTCAAGGAGTACAATGAGAGTGTGACAAAAAATCGGAAAATTACCATAAAATGGTACGACTATCCACCCAGAACATTAACAGAGCAACATTGGTAGGAGCTTTCCTAGTACAAAAGAGAGAGGACAATGTCGGTTCTAAATAGGTTCAATTGATCAGGTGAAGTCATACCTACAAGGAGAAATTTCTTCAAATTATGTAAATACGGAAGGAAAAGGATACAATATTTTTTTAATTGGCATAGTGTGCCTCATATAAATTGTATGTTGGATCAAAAGGTTAGTTGGACACAGGAAAGGGAGGACCTATATCGAAGTTAGGTGGACTCATAGAAGGGATGTTAAGGAGGTAGATTTTGAGAGAAACACTATCGACTGATCCACAAATGATGGCGGTTTGCACAGCTCGAGACGAAGACAGGGATCGCATTGGTGCTGATTCCAGGCGACAGTTGTGGTAATGCGTACAAGTGTGTTGCACGTGAAGAATGATGTGTATACTGAAAATTACGTCTCTTGCTTGCTAGTGCAGAATTTGTCACTTACTGCCACCATCAGCCATGACAGCTCACAACAAATGGATTAAACTTTCACTAAACAACTCACTACAGTCACGTTTAATGCTCACATTGGCTACGACATTCCCAGCAGAGTGCTGAGAACAGTACTGAATGCTTATTGGTTGTCAGAGAATGCATGACATAGGTGCGCAAACATGCCTAAACTCAACTTCTATAATTCATGACTCCAGCTATAGCACTTTAAGGATTGTAAATTGTTGAGAAGTACCATCCTATGGAAGAAGGACTCCAACAGGTTCTTACTGGAATAAGGAACAGCAGTGAATTTCGTTTGCCATTTGGGAAACGGCCTTGCTGTGCTGGTACTGCGAATGGCTGAAAGCAAGGGGAAACTACAGCCGTAATTTTTCCCGAGGACATGCAGCTTTACTGTATGATGACATGATGATGGCGTCCTCTTGGGTAAAATATTCCGGAGGTAAAATAGTCCCCCATTCGGATCTCCGGGCGGGGACTACTCAAGAGAATGTCGTTATCAGGAGAAAGAAAACTGGCGTTCTACGGATCGGAGCGTGGAATGTCAGATCCCTTAATCGGGCAGATAGGTTAGAAAATTTAAAAAGGGAAATGGATAGGTTAAAGTTAGATATAGTGGGAATTAGTGAAGTTTGGTGGCAGGAGGAACAAGACTTCTGGTCAGGTGACTACAGGGTTATAAACACAAAATCAAATAGGGGTAATGCAGGAGTAGGTTTAATAATGAATAGGAAAATAGGAATGCGGGTAAGCTACTACAAACAGCATAGTGAACGCATTATTGTGGCCAAGATAGATACGAAGCCCACGCCTACTACAATAGTACAAGTTTATATGCCAACTAGCTCTGCAGATCACGAAGAAATTGAAGAAATGTATGATGAAATAAAAGAAATTATTCAGATTGTGAAGGGAGACGAAAATTTAATAGTCATGGGTGACTGGAATTCGAGTGTAGGAAAAGGGAGAGAAGGAAACATAGTAGGTGAATATGGATTGGGGGACAGAAATGAAAGAGGAAGCCGCCTGGTCGAATTTTGCACAGAGCACAACATAATCATAACTAACACTTGGTTTAAGAATCATGAAAGAAGGTTGTATACATGGAAGAACCCTGAAGATACTAAAAGGTATCAGATAGATTATATAATGGTAAGACAGAGATTTAGGAACCAGGTTTTAAATTGTAAGACATTTCCACGGGCAGATGTGGACTCTGAACACAATCTATTGGTTATGACCTGTAGATTAAAACTGAAGAAACTGCAAAAAGGTGGGAATTTAAGGAGATGGGACCTGGATAAACTAAAAGAACCAGAGGTTGTACAGAGATTCAGGGAGAGCATAAGGGAGCAATTGACAGGAATGGGGGAAATAAATACAGTAGAAGAAGAATGGGTAGCTTTGAGGGATGAAGTAGTGAAGGCAGCAGAGGATCAAGTAGGTAAAAAGACGAGGGCTAGTAAAAATCCTTGGGTAACAGAAGAAATATTGAATTTAATTGATGAAAGGAGAAAATATAAAAATGCAGTAAGTGAAACAGGCAAAAAGGAATACAAACGTCTCAAAAATGAGATCGACAGGAAGTGCAAAATGGCTAAGCAGGGATGGCTAGAGGACAAATGTAAGGATGTAGAGGCTTAGCTCACTAGGGGTAAGATAGATACCGCCTACAGGAAAATTAAAGAGACCTTTGGAGATAAGAGAACGACTTGTATGAATATCAAGAGCTCAGATGGAAACCCAGTTCTAAGCAAAGAAGGGAAAGCAGAAAGGTGGAAGGAGTATGTAGAGGGTCTATACAAGGGCGATGTACTTGAGGACAATATTATGGAAATGGAAGAGGATGTAGATGAAGATGAAATGGTCGATATGATACTGCGTGAAGAGTTTGACAGAGCACTGAAAGACCTGAGTCGAAACAAGGCCCCCGGAGTAGACAATATTCCATTGGAACTACTGACGGCCTTGGGAGAGCCAGTCCTGGCAAAACTCTACCATCTGGTGAGCAAGATGTATGAAACAGGCGAAATACCCTCAGACTTCAAGAAGAATATAATAATTCCAATCCCAAAGAAAGCAGGTGTTGACAGATGTGAAAATTACCGAACTATCAGCTTAATAAGTCACAGCTGCAAAATACTAACACAAATTCTTTACAGACGAATGGAAAAACTAGTAGAAGCCAACCTCGGGGAAGATCAGTTTGGATTCCGTAGAAACACTGGAACACGTGAGGCAATACTGACCTTATGACTTATCTTAGAAGAAAGATTAAGGAAAGGCAAACCTACGTTTCTAGCATTTGTAGACTTAGAGAAAGCTTTTGACAATGTTGACTTGAATACTCTCTTTCAAATTCTAAAAGGTGGCAGGGGTAAAATACAGGGAGCGAAAGGCTATTTACAATTTGTACAGAAACCAGATGGCAGTTATAAGAGTCGAGGGACATGAAAGGGAAGCAGTGGTTGGGAAGGGAGTAAGACAGGGTTGTAGCCTCTCCCCGATGTTGTTCAATCTGTATATTGAGCAAGCAGTAAAGGAAACAAAAGAAAAATTCGGAGTAGGTATTAAAATTCATGGAGAAGAAATAAAAACTTTGAGGTTCGCCGATGACATTGTAATTCTGTCAGAGACAGCAAAGGACTTGGAAGAGCAGTTGAATGGAATGGACAGTGTCTTGAAAGGAGGATATAAGATGAACATCAACAAAAGCAAAACAAGGATAATGGAATGTAGTCTAATTAAGTCGGGTGATGCTGAGGGAATTAGATTAGGAAATGAGGCACTTAAAGTAGTAAAGGAGTTTTGGTATTTGGGGAGCAAAATAACTGATGATGGTCGAAGTAGAGAGGATATAAAATGTAGGCTGGCAATGGCAAGGAAAGCGTTTCTGAAGAAGAGAAATTTGTTAACATCCAGTATTGATTTAAGTGTCAGGAAGTCATTTCTGAAAGTATTCGTATGGAGTGTAGCCATGTATGGAAGTGAAACATGGACGATAAATAGTTTGGACAAGAAGAGAATAGAAGCTTTCGAAATGTGGTACTACAGAAGAATGCTGAAGATTAGATGGGTAGATCACATAACTAATGAGGAAGTATTGAATAGGATTGGGGAGAAGAGAAGTTTGTGGCACAACTTGACCAGAAGAAGGGATCGGTGGGCAGGACATGTTCTGAGGCATCAAGGGATCACCAATTTAGTATTGGAGGGCAGCGTGGAGGATAAAAATCGTAGAGGGAGACCAAGAGATGAATACACTAAGCAGATTCAGAAGGATGTAGGTTGCAGTAGGTACTGGGAGATGAAAAAGCTTGCACAGGATAGAGTAGCATGGAGAGCTGCATCAAACCAGTCTCAGGACTGAAGACCACAACAAGAACAACAACAACATTTGGGAAGAGTTCTCGGAACTAGTACAGTATTGGGTCAATTACCTTTATAGTGAAAGAGATGTGTCCATGTCTGCACGAACATAAAAAGCAAGTGTCAGCACTTTGCTACTGATAAAATGGGCTGATGACTCCCTCAGAGCACGTATCTGCCCAGATACAATGGTGCAAGCCTCGTTGAAAAGAAGTAGACATTGCTTATGCAATACGTCAGTGATTAACTCATTAAACATAAAAATGCAACACAGATAATTCTATATGTGGTACAAAACTAAAAAGAAGATTTTTTGCCTCATGTGTGTTCTCTCGTATACTGCAATTTTATTGATGGAACAATTACTTAACAAGTGGAAATGGTACCGATTAACTGTTTAAATACATAAGGTGAATGATTCATCTTATCATAATTTGTAAAGTAAAGTTGAGATTTTACACAAATAATTAACAATAAGTGCTAAATAAAAATAAGTAAAACTTATAAAAGAAACACTGAAATTAATAGAGGTTAAAATAAGGTTAATCACATACATGCACTCTGTAGACCAAATCATCAAACTGGAGAGAGGAATAGAGATTAGCAGGAGTTGCTAACTGAAAGGAGATCTTAGCTCTTGTTTCTTTTTCTTATACTGTAATGTAAGTTTTTTTTCCTTCTCAGTTGAAAATATGTAAGGATTACTAGAAAAAAAGTGCTAACATTTATTTATTACATTAAGCAGCACGAAAAGAATCAAAATGTTGTTAAGAGTTATTTTAAGAAAGTAACTTTCATTATCTCTTACATCTCAATGGGGGGATATGAGAAATAACATATCATTTTACAGAAAATGATGGAAACACCCCTGGCCCTCGTAAACAATGAAAGATGTTAGTGACATTTAATAAACATTTTTATTAGTAGATAAGTTTCAGGTGGCATATTGTTGGCGAAACGGTTTATTATAATGTGTAGGTAATGCAAAGTATATCGACACAGCATTTCTGGAAGGTAGGACGACGAGTTTAGTGCTTCCACCTGTTGTGGGCTGCTTGTTCTTAAAAATCGTGGCTTGGACATGTGTTGCAGCCATGGAAGAACAGCACTCACAATAACAATAGTGACATAAGTCCAACCCCTCGTCCAAGTCGTGGGAGATGGGCAACGGCACAAAGTAGGGGACTGCCTATAGGGGCGATGTACAGCGGGGACTTCGTGTGCCCCAGGACCGCTATGGTAGCTGGGAAGGCCCTATGGGAACCCTGAAATGTGACAGCTAACGGGGCTCTGGTAAAGCTGCGATAGGCCTAGCAAGCCAGTAGTGGATAAATCAACTGCTTTAAAAAAAGGAACATGCCTCGGATCACGGAACGGATTTAAAGGAAACCGACCAAGCAATGGAAAAGGATTACGAGATGGTTTACAACCGGGCACCTTAAATGTAAGGACTCTAACTGGGAAGTTAGAAGAAATTGTAGAAATGATGGAAAGGGGGAAATTGGACATCTTGGGACTTGCTGAGACTAGGTGGAGAGGAGTTGGTGAAAAACCACTAAGTAAAGGATGTAAACTGTACTGGATAGGGAATGAGAGGGGAAGAAATGGAGTGGCAATAGTGGTCAGAGAGGGTCTGCAGGAGGAGGTGGAAGGTATCAATGATCGAATGATAAAAGCCAGAGTACGAGTGAAAGGAAAAAGCATTGAAATCATCCAAGCATATGCCCCACAGGTGGGGTGTACAAAAAAGGAGAAGGAGGAATTTGAAGATGACATGCAAAAGCAGCTAAATGGAGGTAATCAGATTATAATGGGGGACCTCAATGCACATGTTGGCACAGACAGGAAAGGATTCGAGGAGATAATGGGACCAGAGGGCTGGGGGAACCGAAATAGGGAAGGAAAATTGTTGCTGGAATTCTGCAAGAGGAATGGGCTGGCGAACGCAAATTCCTGGTACAAGAAGAGAAGTAGCCACAAAATAACTTGGTACAGTGGAGACTGGTCCCAAACTTCAGTAGTAGACTATGTACTAGTGGATAGGCAGATGATGAGCAGCCTCACAGATGTTAAGGTCATTCCATCTGAGGCCTTAGACAGTGACCATCGGCTGTTGGTAGCCACCATGAGAGAGAAAAAAGATAGGAGGGCAACAGATATACAGGAGAAAAGGTTGAAGACATGGATGCTGAAAGAGGATGAACGGAGGACCCAGTACCAGACACTGATCAGGAAGAAGTTGCCAAAGGAAGATCAGAGAATAGTGGAAGAGGAATGGGGTGATTTTAAGAGGGCTCTAGTTGAGGCAGCTGAGACTGTGTGCGGAAGAACTAGCACAAAGAGGAGAAGTAAGGAAACCCCATGGTGGAACAACATATGTAAAGAGGCAGTACTTCGAAAGAACAAAGCCTTCAGAGAATGGTTCCAGACCCGAACAGAGGAAGCTAGGGTAAAATATAAGGAAAGCAAGAAAGCGGCACAGACCATAGTAAGGGCGGAGAAGAAGAAGTGGATGGAAAAATGGACAAGAATGTTAGAAGAGGACAGTGAAGGGAACAAAAAAGTACTTTACACCATGCTAAGAAATAAGAGGAACGACAGAAGCGAGTGCCTGAGGATCATGGATAATAATGGAAGAGTTGTGGAGGAAATGCATAAGCTCAAAAAGATTTGGAAGGAGTACTTTGAAGATCTGTTGAATGCCGCCAAGCGGGTAACTAACAGCGATGGAGAGCCTAAGGCAGCAGACGATTATAATAGTGGGGAAATTGATGATCTAACTTGGAATGAAGTGGAAGAAGCCATAAAGAGGATGAAAGGGGGCAAGGCACCAGGTTGGGACGAAGTAACAGTGGATATGATACGAGCAGCAGGAGAAGTAGGAACCCAGTGGCTATACAGAGTGCTGAGGGTGGTGTGGAAGGAGAACAGAATTCCTGAGGATTGGAAGAAAGGAATTATAGTCCTGATCTTCAAGAAAGGGGATAAAAGGAGATGTGAGAACTACAGAGGAATCACCCTGCTATGCCACTGTGGAAAAATCTATGAAAAGATCCTGGAGAAGAGAATAAGAAGCAGTATTGAAAGTAGACTGCAAGAGGAGCAGTACGGTTTCAGACCGGGAAGATCAACAATGGACCTCATATTTGCGGTAAGGCAACTGCAGGAAAAGCACTATGAGTACGGGAAGGACTTAATCATGGCCTTTTTAGATATTGAGAAGGCGTATGACAGTATCTGTAGGGACAAGCTCTGGGATGTGCTGAACGCAAAAGGGATAGATGAAGAGATAACACGAAAAGTCAGAAAAATGTATGAGGGAAGTGAGAGTTGTGTGAAAGTGGGGAGGGAACGTACTGCATGGTTCAAGCTGGAAAATGGGCTGCGACAGGGAAGTGCACTTTCGCCTCTATTGTTTATTATTGTTATGGATGAAATCCTATAGCAAGTATCAGATGCAATTGGAGATCATAAAATGAAAGCAGTGCTTTTTGCCGATGACCTGATGTTATGGGGAAATTGCGAGAAGGAGGTGCAAGAGCAGTTAGATGCATGGGAGGCAACGGCAGCACAATATGGAATGCATTTCTCTGCAAAGAAAAGTGAAATAATTGTCACAACAAGGAAGAAGAATAGGCCAAATGTGGATATAACTTGTGGAGGGGAAAAACTACAAGTGGTAGAGAACTTCAAGTACCTGGGAAGCATGATTGAAAGTAAGGGGGGAAACGCAATGGAAATAAATGAAAGGTGCAGAAAAGCAGGGCAGTTCTACAAATGCATTAGGGGGCTTATTTGGAGCAAGGAGGTGCCCCAGAAATCCAAGGGAATTATATACCGAACCTACTTTGTCCCCATATTGGCATACGGAAATGAGACATGGGTAATGCACAAAAGCGACAAAAGTAGAATACAGGCTAGTGAAATGAAGTTCCAGAGGAGCAGGTTGAGTGTAACAAGACGAGACAGATTGCGAAATGTGTATGTGAGGGAAAGACTAAAGGAGGAACCAGTACAGGACAGAATAGAAAAATCAAGACTGCAGTGGTATGGACACATGAAGAGAATGGATGAGGGAAGAATTCCAAAGAGGATGTTTGATCTGCAACTGGAGGGGAAGAGGCCCAGAGGAAGACCAAGAGATAGATGGGTGAAGGGAGTGAAGGAATGTGTGACGAGAAGAGGAGAGAACTGGACGAAGGTGGAAGAGGGGGAATGGTGGAAAGACAGAACACGATGGAGAGGCTTGTGTTCCCGACAGACCCAGCCAGTGGCTGGAAACTGTCCAAGATGATGATGATGACTGAAGTTTCGAACACTAAGAAATGAGAAGGAGCAATCTGTCTGTACTTTAAAGAAAATTTTTACTGCAAAAATCAAGTTCAAAACTATTTTTTATTGACCAGTGCTGTGCTGCACTTCAGTCATCATGTCAATGTAAAAATTTGTGTTAATATGCACTTTCACTATATATTGTGGATTTTAAAAACTGACAAGTGTCAAAGGAATGCTACATATATAGATATACTTGCAAGAAACTTGATTGTAATTTTATTTTTGACAAACCTGTGTGCTATGTGCAACCACATCAGTGTGCTCTGTGCAACATGCTGCCTCCAAAAATGTTAACATGGCATGAGTAATTAACGCACAATGGAACATATACACAACCAAAAAAGTTTTTGAAGATCTGAAGATAATAGTATTACCTGTTGAAACTGATCAATAAAAAATAATTTTGAGCTCAATCCTGGCTATAAAGATTTCTTTAAAAAACAATAGCGATGTTACAGAAATAAAAACACAATAAGATTTACAATCATCATTCTATCTTACATTCTTGGTTATTTTGCTTGTCAAAAAGTATTCTCATTGTACAAGATATCTCTTGCAACAATTAGTGATATGATTGTAATATACATATCTGATGGCAATTAGCTAATTATGTAAAGAAGCTTATGCAGATTGGTGCTGAAAGAAGAAATATTGTTGGTCAATACATAAAATCAGAGATTATTCCAGGTTTCTTCCAGCCTCTAGCACCGAAGACACTGCAAAGGAAAAGTAGTCCACTAACATGTGCAGAAGCATGGTTATCCTGATTTTACTATGAGGGGGAGTAAAACCAATATAAATAAATTACACTCCATTTTGGCTCACCTCTCCAACCTCTACTGCTAGTACAGTAACATCTCTCTCTCTCTCTCTCTCTCTCTCTCTCTCTCTCTCTCTCTCTCTCCCCCCCCCCCTTTTGCCTCAAAGGTCTTCTCAAGTTCCTTGTATCTGACAATGGACCACAGTTCACATAAGCCAGTTTTCAAGAGTTTTGTACCGACAATGGCGTTTCACTCTCGGTCTAATGGCGAAGCTGATTGATATGCTTGAATGTTCAGAAGTTACATGGAGAAACTCTTTCCCTTCCACACAAGGGAGCAAATCTAAAAGTTTTCTTTCTTTCTATCACTCCTTGCTGCATGATGGGAAATCGTCGGCAGAATTATTACATGGTCATCATCACTGTACCCTGTTGCATCTCATGTGGCCACTATGGAAACAGTTCATTCTTCCAAGCCAGACAAAGTACTGACTGCAGAACACAGTTTTCTTCAAAGGTTTTGGCAAGGGACAGTGTTGGAAGCATGGTGTCATCACATGAGTATCAGATTGTTCATCTTATGTCATACAATGTTCTTCTAGGCTGCACCAGTGTCACCCTAATCATCTGTGGCACAATTATGATTCTGCGACAATCTGCTTGTCCACAGAGACAGCACACCACTGGAGTCTGCAATAACAATCATCTCTGCTGTCCAGTGTGATGCCAATGGAGCCGCCGTTGTCAGTTTGCCGCAGCTGGAGCTGACGTCAGCGGAGGCAGTGCATCCCAATAGCCATTAAGACACTCCTGGATTTAGACTGCGGTTTTTTGGCTGGTGTTCCTGGTCACTCACAGGTGGATATCGGGGTTGCAGACAGGGAGCTGCCATTGGCCATCACTACTGTCCCTGTCTCCTCATCAATGTGTACATTCAGGCCTCCCCCCCCCCCCCCCCGTCTCCCTCCCTCGCATTGTCACATGACCCAGGACTACATGATGATAGTACAAGGTATGGGGGAGGGGGAGTAAGGTGTTGTAAGAAAAGTGAGGTCCCATGTTAAAGTTGGTACCCCACAACAGAACACAGTCACTGTCGGACACAGCCACGAATGCAAGACGTTGACAAAGACAAGCCCTCATGAGTTGAGTTTCCCTATGTTGCTGCTGCTGCTGCAAGTCTGCACAACTCGGTCCACTCTCTGACAGCCTACTCTGGCATCACTGTAGTTCAGATCTGGCAGCAAGCTAGTGCCATTAGCCAGAGCCGAGTACCAAAGTTCATAGTTACATGAAAGCAACAGTTGGCTGACATTCAGTACATGACAAAAACTGTCACGATGTTACATTACAGAATTATACAGTACAATAACAGTTATCACTGTGTTCTGCGATCGTAATGTATATCGTCCATCTTATGGACACAGGTTTCTACTAAAGACAAGTGCGTAGTAAAGGACAGATTACTACTCACCGTAAAGAAGACACGTCAAGTTGCAGACAGGCACAATTAAAAGACACCCACATATAGCTTTCGGCCACCACCTTCATCAGTAAAGCGAGGACACACATACAACATTCACAGTGTGTGTGCACACATGTGCGTGACCATACACACACAAAAAAGCAAGCACACCTCCCACACACAAAAAAGCAAGCACACCTCCCACACACATGTCCGCCAACTCCAGCATCTTGGGTCGGAATGCGAGATGACGTGGGACGCAAGCAGCAAACTCCACAAGACAGCGTCCGTCTCTCTTCCCCCACCTGTACACTACTATCCCTTCCCCACCTCCTCCAGATAGCTGACTGCATATCATGCGACATTGCTTTCTGGCCTGAGATGCTGGAGTTCGCAGTCGTGTGTGCATTAAGGTGTGCTTGCTTTTTGTGTGTGTGTGTGTGTGTGTGTGTGTGTGTGTGTGTGTGTGTGTGTGTGTCGTGCCTGTCTGCAACTTGACGTATATTCTTTAGAGTAAGTAGCAGCATATCTTTTTCTACATTGTTGATATTCCTACCTCAAAGATAAGTATTCTGTATTAAAGAATTTTCCTGGAACTGAACTAATATTCTACATATGTTGTAACCACCACTGGACCTCCTCCAGAAGTGAAACCTACAGAACTGTTGTCTTAGGCTTGCTATGACATATTTAAAAATGTTTTCTGAATATATAAAAACTTTAAATGTTCAAAAAGACAAAACTGCGTGTCTGCTGTTCTAAATGTTTGTCAGTCCACCTCCAATTGTTCCATCTGCAGGAATAGGTAAGTATATGCTCCTCATCTGTATCAATTACATTAATGAAAAATAACTGTTAACAGAAAGCACAACTCCACAATAAAAAAAATGCAAATCAAAATGATCTAAATCAGTTCTCTAATTATTACATTACAACTTTACATTTTACATGCTTGCCATTTTTAATTTCTATTTGAAACTTTAATCCTTTAAATATTTCAATTATGAGCCTGCATGTAATACAAAAATTAGCTATGTTTTTCAGATAACGTTTGGAGTGCACATAAGGGTACCCTGTTCTTAATCAAATGGAACTTGTGATGACCTCAGTGGTCCCTGAACCTCATCTAATAGCCACTTATGTTTGCTGTTATGGAATAGGTATTTGATTTAATTGTTTTATTAGTGGCAGTCATATAATGTAAGGGCAGTCAAACAAGAGAGGAATATGTGGTTCTAAGCATAAATTATCAGTCAAAAACACATCTGGAATGTAGATACTTAATACATATTCTAAAATTCTTACAACAGCCCAAAAAGTAAACATTAAGTCTACACTTTAGGTTTAAAAGAACAGAAGCACTTACTTCCTCAGTTTGATCCACTGTCTTTTCATTAACCAGTCTGACTGTGTCACGAGGTCTTGTAGAGTTCTTTTCTCTACTGTGAGGACGCACACTGTGCCGGACAAGAAGTGGTGATTTCGATTGTTCTTTGTGATTTTCATCCTCTCTGGCTAGCAAGACTGACATACGGAACTATACAAGAAAATAGGTATAATCAATGAGAGTAATGATTTATTGTCTATTAATGAAACAAAAATTAATTTGCTTGGAACAGTAATAAAATTAAGCACTCTTACTTTACATATCACCATACTACTTCTCTGAATTAGCTGGATTTTGTCTTGGAACATTTTCCTTGACTAGAAAGTTGCCTTTTCTCTTTTCAAAAGATACATTTGCTTTTTTTTTTTTAACAGTGTCCTAAACTATTACAGGCAGTAAGATAATTATTTTACCTACTTGAGATTAAGGTTAAAAAAAAAAAAAAAAAAAGGGGGGGGGCAATTGACTGAAAAGGTCACATCAAAGAACTTGAGAGTGTTGCAGCTAGCATTTTTCCGTTGTTAGACAGGGATTAAAGTGAGTATTTAAATAGTGGGAATCCTGTCACAAATAAATTTGTAGAATTTTGTCTGGCAGGTTTATAAATACATTAAACCACTTAGTGATTTCCCAATATCACATGAAGCTGCAGGTGATAAAAATAAGATTCTGACTAAATCCTTTTTTGAATATCATTGGTGAAGAAACAATATCGCATAAGTAGCAAAACACGAATTTTATAGGGGACACACAAAACAGTCTAGAATACCTGATACATTTCATAAGGACACAAAATCTCCGCTGATGCACTATAATGATATTCTAGGTTGTAACACAAAGTGACACACAATATTATTTCACGGGGTATTTGTTTGCCCGTCTCCTGTACAACTTACCGCATTTATGTTGCTTTTGGTGCTGAAAATGTGGTAACAACATCAGTTTGGAAAGACTTCACAGAAAGAATTTCAAATATACACACGGTTCACACAGGTCTGATAATTTCTGCAGATTTCTTCAAGGAAAAAACTGCCTAACAAAGAACTACACCGCACTGTCACTCCTGAAACAGTAACATCCAAGATGACAATCATTCATATGGAATGTAGTCAGTAATGACAATCCTTAAGAACAATGACTTTAATTTGTAAATGATCCCATTTGTCTTTCTTGATTTTCAGTTTTTCTTTGTATAGTTTTGGGAAGCAAAATTCTCCAGAAATTTTTCTCTAACATCTTGGTATTTCTTGCCCCACTTTGTCGAAAGTGGACTTGTAGCAAATAATAGCATTTGGACGGTACTGTATTGCCCTAAGGTCTGTAACTGTTGGCTCATTCTTTGCATCTCTTCCAGGCCTAAATGAGACATACAACCCCAAACTTTTTTCTCCACAGTTAGTGAAAAAGGAGTAAAAGACTCATAAGGTCGTGGTTTTCTTCTTGCCTCTTTGGATATCAAAGCATATTGGCTAGGAAGTGTAACTTCGTGTCCTTTGAGCTTGCACTCAATGGAACTGTTCCATCTGAGTAGGACCTTTTTCCAAAAATTTTTGTGTAATAAATACTCCAGAATCAATTACTAACCTTAAAAGGACATTTAATGAAATCACGTTTCTACTCTGAAATGTGCAAACGTCAGAATATAGAATGTATGTGAGAAGATTTTCCTTAATCGTTTTGAACAGTACATCCATGATACATGGGGTACAACTTGATCCAACCAATTCACCTTGTTTTTCATCAAACCAGTGACACACGACATCATGATTTTCTAAATTATACAGTGTATAGTTATGGACAGCCAATTTTGTTTTATAATAAACTCACTTGCCTGTAAAAGTGGTACTACTTTCACAGCCTGTAAGCCCATGGTGACTGTTCAAGGCCTGGGCAGCTTTCTTACCTTGCCTGCTTTTTTCATTGTATGGCTGCTTCCATGAGTCTTCACTTTCTTGGGAGAAAATAAGCTACAGTTACCCTCACCAAAAATCAAATTATAAGTAGCATAACTTAGCAATGAAACCCGTTTCTTACTACATTTTTCTGTGTAGAGTCTATACAGCTGTTCTTTGCTTTGTATCTGAATCAGGGCTCATCTTTTGTGTGGAATTATTCAGCCAGTATTTCACTGTCCATTCTTTAAAGCCAAGAGTATTGAGAAACATTTTTTTTTTGCATACTTGATGTTTTCCTGTATCATTCCTCACATAATAAACCAGCGTGCCAATTCTCTTGGATTCATCAGTGATCTTCCCTGAATGTTTAGTTGGAATTATGTCCACAAAATTGATTACATAAATCTTCCTCTGATTCCATGACATCACTTGCCAGAAAGTGTTAAAAATTGCCTATCTGTCACCAGCAGAAATTTGATGACACTTCCTTTGAACAGATTTCTGACACTTGTTTGAAGTACACATCGGGCCTAAGTTTCATGGCTCTCTTGGACTATTATGAGTAATTTCGACACTTCGACTTCTTTATATCCAAAATATGCTTGTCCACATATTCTCAAAGTACTGTTGGCATTTTTCTTTCAGACTTCAGGGCAGGCTTTAGATTTCCTTTTCCTGTCACTGCTTGAGTCACCACAACATTCTCGGACTCTACTTTCAACATCCTTGTTTCCGTCAACTTCTGGTAAGTTATATGAAAATGTCTGGTAAAAAATCAATCATGTGGCAATAAATGTGAAAAAGTACTATTGTCTGCAGTAGCAACTGTGACTGCGTTATAATTCTAACCATTCTTGGACACAGTCAGCGAAGTTTATATACATCAAATATCTGTAAATCAACTTCAGAAGACCAAAGTTGAATTTCAAATTCATGTCTTTATGATAACAATGATTACAATATCATTAATATCACTAACAGTCTCAATAAAAATTACCTGTGTCATTAGATGGCTGAGGAAAAGTGACTGAGAACCCACATAAGAAATTAATTCGTCTTCTGTGCATGTGACTTCACTGTTACTACTGTTATCACCTGATGTTCATTCTGGATTTACATCAGAACATATAATAAAGCGGGTATTCAAAACATCTTTAGCAGAAAGGACTGAAGCGCACAATAAGTGAAGTGTAGCATTACAACATAGCAGCTGTGGCAGTGGCACTAATAAATTTTAGAGTTTTAGAAGACTGCTGTTAATGTGAGGTAAATAACAAAACAATTTTCTTACCACTGTCAATCACTCACAAGAAGGATTCTTCGCTTTCATGTGCTAAGTTCAGCTGAAAAACTATTTTTTCCTCAGAGAAGGGATCATCTTGCAAAATGCTGTCCATTTTCATTAACTGAAGATAGTACCAAGGAACCACTTTCAAAGACTGGAAGATACACTGTAAGCAATAACAATGTGCTGTGGCTGTGTGCGCTTTTGAATTTACACGGTATTGTTTACTACATCCAAAACAATCTAGTTGCGCAGTACTTCATTCTTTTGCACTTACACAATATTTCCATCTATTTTTTCACTGTGCCACAAGCACAGTATTGTTTTAGTTAATTTTATTTGTCAATAATTAAAAAAAACTGGCATTATAGTGGTAAGAGCAGATGCGTTGAAGTCAAGGATATCACCTGACTGAAAGATGCAAAATCAACAATTTGTCAGGGATGGGGTATTCTTTCTTCCCTAACGATATGTATTCCATTTGAAACAGTACCAAACTCACCTCTTTTTGATTATCTTTAGTTGCTTTATGTAATTTTTGTATTGCACAGTTTAGCTAAAATTGTTCACTTGCATTTTCCTCCTCTCATCTTTTTTCCAAATGTTCACACAGTTAGACATCAAAATTCTCTCAAAATCATCTAACAATAAAAACAACACCAAACAAATAAATTATACCACATTGTTGCTGTTGTTGTCTTCAGTCCTGAGACTGGTTTGATGCAGCTCTCCATGCTACTCTATCCGGTGCAAGCTTCTTCATCTCCCAGTACCTACTGCAACCTACATCCTTCTGAATCTCCTTACTGTATTCATCTCTTGGTCTCCCTCTACGATTTTTATCCTCCACGCTGCCCTCCACTACTAAATTTGTGATACCTTGATGCCTCAGAACATGTCCTACCAACCGGTCCCTTCTTCTTGTCAAGTTGTGCCACAAACTCCTCTTCTCCCCAATTCTATTCAATACCTCCTCATTAGTTGTGTGATCTACCCATCTAATCTTCAGCATTCTTCTGTAGCACCACACTTCGAAAGCTTCTATTCTCTTCTAATCTAAACTATTTATCGTCCATGTTTCACTTCCATACATGGCTACACTCCATACAAATACTTTCAGAAACGACTTCCTGACACATAAATCTATACTTGATGTTAACAAATTTCTCTTCTTCAGAAACGCTCTCCTTCCCATTGTCAGTCTACATTTTATATCCTCTCTACTTCGACCAACATCAGTTATTTTGCTCCCCAAATAGCAAAACTCCTTTACTACTTTAAGTGTCTCATTTCCTAATCTAATACCCTCAGCATCACCCGACTTAATTCGACTACATTCCATTATCCTCGTTTTGCTTTTGTTGATGTTCATCTTATATCCTCCTGTCAAGACACTATCCATTCCGTTCCGCCGCTCTTCCAAGTCCTTTGCTGTCTATGACAGAATTACAATGTCATCGGCGAACCTCAAAGTTTTTATTTCTTCTCCATGAATTTTAATACCTACTCCGAATTCTGTTACCCAAGGGTTTCTACTAGCCCTCGTCTTTTTACTTACTTGATCCTCTGCTGCCTTCCCTATTTCATCCCTCAAAGCTACCCATTCTTCTTCTACTGTATTTCTTTCCCCCATTCCTGCCATTTGTTCCCTTACGCTCTCCCTGAAACTCTGTACAACCTCTGGTTCTTTCAGTTTATCCAGGTCCCATCTCCTTAAATTCCCAACTTTTTGCAGTTTCTTCAGTTTTAATCTACAGGTCATAACCAATCGATTGTGGCCAGAGTCCACATCTGCCCCTGGAAATGTCTTACAATTTAAAACCTGGTGCCTAAATCTCTGTCTTACCATTATATAATCTATCTGAAATCTGTCAGTATCTCCAGGCTTCTTCCATGTATACAACTTTCCTTTATGATTCTTGAACCAAGTGTTAGCTATGATTAAGTTGTGCTCAGTGCAAAATTCTACCAGGCGGCTTCCTCTTTCATTTCTTAGCCCCAATCCATATTCACCTACTACGTTTCCTTCTCTCCCTTTTCCTACTACCAAATTCCAGTCACCCATGACTATTAAATTTTCGTCTCCCTTCACAATCTGAATAATTTCTTTTATTTCATCATACATTTCTTCAATTTCTTCGTCATCTACAGAGCTAGTTGGCATATAAACTTGTACTACTGTAGTAGGCATGGGCTTCGTGTCTATCTTGGCCACAATAATGCATTCACTATGCTGTTTGTAGTAGCTTACCCGCTTTCCTATTTTTTTTATTCATTATTAAACCTATTCCTGCATTACCCCTATTTGATTTTGTATTTATAGCCCTGTATTCGCCTGCCCAAAAGTCTTGTTCCTCCTGCCACCGAAGTTCACTAATTCGCACTATATCTAAATTTAACCTATCCATTTCCCTTTTTAAATTTTCTAACCTATCTGCCCGATTAAGGTATCTGACATTCCACGCTCCAATCCATAGAACACCAGTTTTCTTTCTCCTGATAACGAGTCCCCGGCCAGAGATTCGAATGGGGGACTATTTTACTTCCGGAATATTTTACCCAAGAGGACGCCATCATCATTAACCATACAGTAAAGCTGCATGCCCTCGGGAAAAATTACGGCTGTAGTTTCCCCTTGCTTTCAACCATTCGCAGTACCAACACAGCAAGGCCGTTTTGGTTAGTGTTACAAGGCCAGATCAGTCAATCATTCAGACTGTTGCCCCTGCAATTACTGAAAAGGCTGCTGCCCCTCCTCAGGAACCGCACGTTTGTCTGGCCTCTCAACAGATACCCCTCCGTTGTGGTTGCACCTACGGTATGGCTATCTGTATCGCTGAGGCACGCAAGCCTCCCCACCAACGGCAAGGTCCATGGTTCATGGGATTATACCACAACCCAGGACTATTTTTTTCTTTCTTCACAATAAATGTCTTACTGAATGTACAACTCAATCTGCAGTGTCGTCGTCTCACAGCTACAGCATGAGTCATGTGATGAGGCATGCCAACATGCAAAATTAAAGTAGTGTGCAGAAAAACATATAACCAGTTGACTAGAATGACCAACGAGCTGTGTACAGGTACAGATGGCGAAGATAACCAACTATACTACTGGCCATTAAAATTGCAACACCACGAAGATGATGTACTACAGATGCGAAATTTAACTGACATGAAGAAGATGCTGTGATATGAAAATGATTAGCTTTTCAGAGCATTCACACAAGGTTGGCGCCGGTGGCGACACCTACTACGTGCTGACATGAAGAAAGTTTCCAACCGATTTCTCATACACAACCAGCAGTTGACCGGCATTGCCTGGTGAAACGTTGTTATGCCTCGTGTAAGGAGGAGAAATGCGTACCATCACGTTTGTAGCCTATCACGATTGTGGTTTATTGTATCGCGATTGCAGTTTATCGTTTCGCGACAATGCTGCTCGCGTTGGTCGAGATCCAATGACTGTTAGCAGAATATGGAATCAGTGGGTTCAGGAGGGAAATACAGAATGCTGTGCTGGATCCAGACGGCCTCATATCACTAGCAGTCGAGATGACAGGCATCTTATCCGCATGGCTGTAACAGATCGTGCAGCCATGTCTCGATCCCTGAGTCAACAGACGGGGACGTTTGCAAGACAACAACCATCTGCACGAACAGTTCGACAATGTTTGCAGCAGCATGGACTATCAGCTCGGAGACAATGGCTGCGGTTACCCTCGACGTTGCATCACAGACAGGAGTGCCTGTGATGGTGTACTCAATGATGAACCTGGGTGCACAAATGGCAAAACGTCATTTTTTCGGATAAATCCAGGTTCTATTTACAGCACCATGATAGTCGCATCGTTGTTTAGCGACACTGTGGTGAACGCACATTGGAGCGTGTATTTGTCATCGCCATACTGGCATATCACCCGGCGTGATTGTATGGGGTGCTACTGGTTACACGTCTCGATCACCTCTTGTTCGCATTGACGGTACTTTGAACAGTGGACGTTACATTTCAGATGTGTTACGACCCATGGCTCTACCCTTCATTCGATCCCTGCGGTACTCTACATTTCAGCAGGATAATGCACAACCACATGTTGCAGGTCCTGTACGGTCCTTTCTGGATACGGAAAATGTTCGACTGCTGCCTTGGCCACCACATTCTTCAGATCTCTCACCAACTGAAAACGTCTGGTCAATGGTGGCCGAGCAACTGGTTAGTCACAATACGCCAGTTACGACTCTTGATGAACTGCGGTATCATGTTGAAGCTGCATGGACAGCTGTACCTGTACACACCATCCAAGATCTGTTTGACTCAATGCCCAGGCATATCAAGGCCGTTATTACGGCCAGAGGTGGTTGTTCTGGGTACTGATTTCTCAGGATCTATGCACCCAAATTGCATGAAAATGTAATCACATGTCAGTTCTAGTATAATTTATTTCTCGAATGAATACCCGTTTATCATCTGCATTTCTTCTTGGTGTAGCAATTTTAATGCCCAGTAGTGTACTACATTGCAAAAGTAATCAGTAAATGACAAATAGAGTTACCTGTCAGACAAGGCATTATGAAGGTTTCAGTTTTATAAGCTGGATGGAAACAAGCACAGGCGCTGTAAAAACATGCTTACTGTTGCTGTACTGCCCCCACACTTTTGCAAGTACTGTATCTTAGCAGAAATAACTTGTGACTGATCTCCAAACATGATCATGTACCTACAGTTAGTGCTATGTCTTCTTCTTCTGTAGTGGTCAATCCAAGGATTGGTTTGCAACAGCTACAATGGCAGCTTGTCTCCATTCTGTGCGTCTTTCAGCTTTTCTCTTCATTTCTTTATAGGTGTTACATCCCACATCTTTCACGATTTGATCCATGTACCTCAGTCGTGGTCTTCCTCTTGGTCTTTTTCCCTCGACATATCCCTCTACGATTGTGTTCAGGAGTCCTTTATGTCTTAATAGATGGCCTGTAAATTGCACTCTTCTTTTAACAATGAAACTCCAGAAGCTTCTCTTCTCACCTGCTCTTTCCAGAACCACTTCGTTTGTGACCTTGTCGATCCATTTTATTTTGAGCACGCGTCTATAGCACCACCTTTCAAAAGAATTTAGCTTCTGCTGTTCCTCTGTCCCGAGAGTCCATGTTTCACACCCATAGCATGCCACACTCCACACATATGATTTCAAAAATCTTTTCCTGGTTTCAAGGCTGATGCTCTTGGATGTTAATATGTTTTTCTTCTTGTTAAAAGCAGCCTTTGCTTGAGCTATTCTACTTCTCACTTCTGCCTTGCTCCTTCCATCCCTGGTAATATTACTGCCCAGATAAGTAAATTTATCAACTTGTTCAAGCAGTTCATTGCCTACATGAACTTGGACTTTCCTTGATCTTCTTTGTCGCATGCCATTACTTTTGTTTTTGCTTTATTAATTCTCATATTATATTCTTCACCCATAACTTTATCCATTCTATTCAGTAGGACTACAAGATCTTCTTCACTTTCAGCCAGGACAGCTATATCATCGGCATATCTTATCATATCTATTCGTTGGCCTTCAATTACTACACCTGTCTGTGAATTTTCCCTTACATTTTTCAGTGCCTCTTCAATGTATACGTTAAAGATAACAGGGGATAGTGCGCAACCTTGCCGGACACCTTTCCGTATCTGCACCTCTTCTTGTTTTGTCCGTCCACGGATAACTGCTGTCTCGTTTTTGTACAGGTTCCATATCATTTTTCTATCTTTATGGTCTATTCCTACTTTTTTTGAGTACCTTAAACATCTTATCCCATTTAACATTATCAAAGGCTTTCTCTACATCTACGAAAGCTATGTATGTTTTCAGGCTCTTATCTAGTCATTTCTCTATTATTAGTTTTAGAGCAAATATTGCTTCTCTGGTTCCTCTATCTTTCCGGAATCCAAACTGGTCTTCGGAGAGTGTAGCTTTGATTTTTTGTTCTATGCATTTTAGGATAATTGAGGTTAATATTTTAGAGGCGTGAGTAACTGGGCTGAGTGTCCTATAATTTTCACATCTTGTAGCATTTGCCTTCTTTGGAATGGGGACCATAATGTTTTTCTCAAAGTCTGTAGGAATTTTACCCTGCTCGTACATGTTGAAAACAAGATTATACAACTCCTGATTCAGTTTTGCTCCTCCAGATTTCAGAAGTTCGGCTGGGATATTGTCTATACCAGGCGATTTGTTGTTTTTCAATTTTTTCAGAGCTAGTTCAAACTCTACCTTTAATATAGGTTCACCTATGTTGTGTGCATCTACTTCTGTTTCTTCTTCCATGATGTTTTCAGACAGGTCTGGTCCGCTGTACAGTTTTCCTATATATTGTTTCCATCTTCTTGCAACTTCATCATCGTCATCCAACATATTGCCATTTTCATCCATCACAGCCCTACATTTGTTTCATCTGTCTCCAAAGCAATGTCTCACACATTTATAGGTCTTGTCGATATTTCCCTTGCTCATGTTGTCCTCAACTGAAATACAGAGACCATCAAGGTATTTTTCTCTTGCTTGTTTTGCCTCTCTGTTGATTCTGTTTTTCAGACTCTTGTATTTCTCTTGGTCTTCCTTCTTCACAGAATTTTTTAATTTCCTTCTTTCTTCCATCATATTTAGTAGGTCATTAGTGATCCATTCCTTCCTTTTCTCTGTCCTTTCTTTTCCTATTACTTCTTCTGCTGCTTCTAAAATACCAGTTTTTATTTTTTCCCAGCTGCTTTGGATGTCATTGCAGCCCTGTGTATTTGTTTTCTTGTCTGTTTCTAGTTTATAGTGCTTCAGTGTATTTTCGTTTTTCAGGTTTGTCAAATCCCACTTACATGTACTTCTTCTTTTAATGTTCTTGAATTTTAGTTCAGTCGTCGTCATAATGAGTATATGGTCACTTTCCACATCACAGCCTGGATATGATCTGCTGTCCTTAACTTGGTTTTTAAATCTTTGCTTCACTAATATGAAGTCAATTTGATATCTGTTAATGTCACCAGGCATTTTCCAAGTATATCTTCTTCTTGGATGATGATTAAAGAAGGTATTTGTAATGCAAAGTTTATTTCTTTGGAAGAATTCTACAAGTTTATCCCCTCTTTCATTTCTTAATCGTAATCCAAAATTCCCTGCCACATCCTCTTCTTTACCTTCCCCAACAACGGCATTCATATCTCCCATGATGACAAGGTTTTCAGCTCCTTTAAATCTGCCAATTACTTCTTCAAGGTGGTCATACATCATGTCGATTTCATCATCCTCGTGCCTTGTAGTTGGCATATATACTTGGATTATGATTGTGTCTCTTGGTTTAGGTTCCAATCGGACAAATTATCCTCTCACTATGTTGAACAAATCCTTTTACTCTTAACACCATCTCTTTATTGAGGATAATTCCCACTCCTGCAATCCCGGGACTGTCTTGTGCTGTTCTAGTGTGTATGATTCTGTAATCCCCAGACCAAAAGTCGCCAGCGTTTGGCCATCTCATTTCTGAGACTCCCAGAACATCAATATCCATTCGTTTCATTTCCATTTTCAAGTTTTCCAGTTTACCACATTTAAGAAGTGAGTTGACGTTCCATGTTGCTATCCTTCTTACATTAATGCTTTTGGATTTTGGTATCTCTTTAGTTGTCCCCGCCCGGAGATCAGAATGGGGGACTATTTTACCTCCGGAGAATTTAACCAAAGAGCTTTCCATCATAAGCTGTTGATACTTGGGATACCCGCCCGGGTCTTTAATGGAGTGGTTTCCCGTTGCCTTCTCCATTCTATGCCGTTGGCCACCTTGTGGCTCCTCCGCCTTTAGGAGCAGTTTCCCACCCCAAGGGCAAGAGAGTGCCCTTCCTTCTAGCCGCTCATCCGCCCTCCTAGAAGGCCGTTGGCACTTGATAGAAGGTAATCTCCTTACCCTGGGAGATATTCGGCTCAGTAGAAGTATAGGCTGGAAATGGAAGACCCCTAGCCCTCGAAACCTAATAGCGTCAGGGTCGGAAAAGAACAAGAGTTGGCTGAGGGTGGCCAAATAGGAAAGATAAAAGTGAGGAGCCTGGCATAAGTAAGTGGAAGCAATGCCAGTACTCAGCTCGGAACCTCGTGGTCGCCAGCCACGTATTCACTAGGTGTGAGTCCCTGAAACTTTAAAACTGTAATTATGTGAATGTGGGCCAACTAAACAGAAATTTTCATACATCGAGTATGATATCATCAAACCTCCTAAATGGCTATTGGAGATATCACTGGGTCAATAGCAGCACAACTTTGTGTCATGTGTTATGCATCCACATTTGGAACAACTAAGTAGCTGAAATATGCATTCTGTATGACATATGCCTGTCTAATAAACTGTTATCTACCAGCTATTTCACCACCATCTGCCCTTTTTTGATAGTCACTTAAGACAATAATTCATGAACAAACAAGTCCACCTTTCGTAGCTCAGAACACAGTCTAGATATCCTTGTCTACAGTAGAAAGGTCGCTACAGTTTTCTGCTCACATAATATATACAAAGCACAATGAAAAAAGTGTGCTGTCACAGCTGTGGGGGCGTGATGTCTAAATGTATGGAAATGTGGATGGCAGAAGAGCTAATACAGCATTTGATTTTCTGGGCAAGCCTATGTACCACCCATAATGATTGCCTGCTCTCATTTCGTCTATTACTTCCAGACTGAAATCTCTGTTATTGTAAACTAATATCTCTCTAAAGACAGGTTTTTTTTTTTTTTTTAAACACACTTATACTATAAAAAGTCTTACAGAAATGGGCACCTAAACAATTGAGCATATTACCTCCGCAACTAATCTTGTACACTGCCCTTGGAACTCTTTTATTGGAAACTATTTTTAATATTGTCTCTGGCTCACAGTGAAAACATTTTTAGTACTACAATACTGAAAAAACCAGTGTGAAAAACTTAAGGATGAAAATAAATTTCAAAAATTCAAATGGCTCTAAGCACTATGGGACATCTGAGGTCATCAGTCCTCTAGACTGAGAACTACTTAAACCTAACTAACCTAAGGACATCACACACAGCCACGACTGAGGCAAGATTCGAACCTGCGACCGTAGCAGCAGTGTGGTTCCATACTGAAGCGCCTAGAACCGCTCAGCCACAGCGGCCAGCAAAATAACTTTCACATGATGCCTTACTATCAAGTAACTTAGCTGAATGAAACTTGGACCATACATACAAAAAACTGTTACAGTATAGCAGACGATAACTGAAAGAAATACACAATGAGCCCAACAGAAATAACACCTTTATTCAAAAACAATAATTACACTTAAGTTATCATGATTTATAATGGTTCACTGGACATTACAAAAGGTGGGGCATTGTGGGTGATCATGACAGACAGCAATGAATGCTCTGTAACATGCTCCCTTCCTGGCCACAAGGTTGGTAAGAAGTTTGTGTGCTACTGTGTTCCATCCCTCCACCAAAATGGTTGCCAACTGCTGTACGGTTGCTGGTGCATGTGGACGTGCTACAATACATTTCCTTAACACATCTCACATATGCTGATGGGATTCAAGATTCAAGTAGGAGGGGGGGAGGGGAGGCAGTCCATTTGCCAAATATCCTGTCATTCCAATTCCTCCTTCACCTCCAATGTTCAATGCAGTTGCAAAGTCAGGACGAATACACTCCTGAAGGGAGACATGTGGGGAAAGACTACAGTGTCATTGTTTCTGGGTGCATTACATGTTCCCACCTCTCACCATACAAGGGTACAGCTAGAATAACTATGCAGACAACTTGTTCTCATCTGAGAAAAGCACACAATCCCATTCCTTGTTTATCCAGTCCCTATGTTCTTCATACCATCGCAAATCTTTGAACACGATACACTCACGAGCCAACATTATTGGGACACTGTACTCCTTCCCCACATGCATCTTTTCGGTGGTGTATTTGGCCCTGACTACATTTCTATGAAGGACAATGGCAGGTGAAGGAGCTCTTGGAACGAGGAAGACATTTGGCAAATGAACTGCTCTGCCTGTCTCACCACCCCTACTCCCCCCTGCCCCCAACTTAGATCTCACAGAGCACATGTGCAATGACACGGGGAGATGTATTGCAGCACACCCGCATGCATTAACGGACATCCAGCAGTTGTCAACTGCACTGGTAGGTGTATGTAATGAACTACTGAAAGAACTCCTTAAAATCCTTGCGGCAAGAATGGGAGCACATTGCACAGCATGTAGTGCCATCTGTGGTGATCACACACCTTATTAAGAATCATATCCTGTCTTTTGTAATGTCCATGGGACCATCATAAATTACAGTGACTTCAATTTAATTACTGTCTTTGTATAAAAGTGTCACTTGTGTTCATCTCATTGCATGTTTCTTTCAGTTACCTCCTGTACTATATATTTTACGTATGGCCCAAATTTCACTGAGCTATTTTTTTTTGGTAGTGACATAACATGCGAATGTTACTTTCATGCTTAAGTTTTGCACTAAAGTGTGTACTAGAGACAGCTTGTTTGTATTTATCTCATCATCAATATAACCATTCCAATTGCTGTGACTGGTAAATATGTACTTTTGATTTATGTATGTATAGTGCGCACTTTAATAGTTTGTTTTTACGTTTTCTTCTTTCCAATGTATTACCAAGTGTTGTTATGTAGTTTATTCGCTGCTGAATCACTTTCATAATAATCATCAAACAATGGAAAATCGAAGGAAGGAATGTAACAATATTATGAGAAGGAAAGTTGTTACTCACAATACAGCGAAGATGCTGATTCGCCGATAGGCACAACAAAAAGACTCTCACAATTATAGCTTTTGGCTGTTAAGGCCTTTGTCAACAACACACACACACACACACACACACACACACACACACACACACTCTCTCTCTCTCTCTCTCTCTCTCTCTCTCTCTCTCTCTCTCTCTCTCAAGCAAATGTAACACACACACATGAATGCAGCCTCAGGCAACTAAAACCACTCTGCGAGCAGCAGCACCAGTGCATGATGGGAGTGGGGAGGGGGAGGGATAGTATGGTGGGGGTGTCGGACAGCGAAGTGCTGCAGGTTAGATTGAAGGCAGTGGAGAGATGGGGAGGGAGAGGGGGGGGGGGATACCGCAGTTTGTGTGTGTGTGTGTGTGTGTGTGTGTGTGTGTGTGTGTATCGTTGACGAAAGACTTAATGGCCGAAAGCTATAATTATTAGTCTTTTTGTTGTGCCTCTCTGCAACTCAACATCTCTTTCATACTAATAAATTCTAGATTAATAAGATGCCAGTTTTACATTCCAATATTAAGATAAAGATACTTACTTCTGGAGTTGTACATGAAACAGAACCTTCACGGCTAGTACGGTCTCTAGGACTGTTTTCTTCATGTTCCAGAATTTGTTTTGTGCACTGTATCTGCTCCTGACTAGATCTGGAAAAATATAAGTAAGAAAATAATAACTGATTAGGTATTCATTTTTTCTTTTACAGTAAAGACAGTTAAGAATGAAAAGTTATGTGACACTATAAACAAAAATACTTTGCTAAAAGCAGTTGCAGGCCCAGTTACCATGAAGAAAATAGCACGAGTTATCATTGGGCACAAAAAGGGATACATCCGTCAGCTTAATAAAGTAGAAGTTTCACATCTAGAAAAAACAAAAACAACTGATAGTTTGACATTATTCTCCACCAATGGTATTGGCATGCCAGTTAGTAAATGTTGCCAAAGAGTGAGAAAGGCAATTACCATGACTTCACAAACAGATAAAAAGCACAGTCATGGGACACAAGATTCTATGGATGTAGCACTAAAATGAGATTCTTTCGATCTGCACAACTGACAGAAATTGATCCTGTTTGAGTTTCCATAACATGTTCAGTGAAGCTATGGTAATGGTAGTACAGGTACTGGCTAGTGTTCCTAGCCATTTGGGTCCCAACAGATGAGTGAGTTCAAGTTGGTCCACATAATGCTGACCTAGTACAACTTTCCTTTAGTGAACTTATATAAATGAGCTCCATCCCAATTCATATTTTAAGTACTTTAGACACCTTCCAGACTGTCTACATTATCTTTCACAGAAGAAAATTAACTGACTGATCAGAAATATGAGAAAAGAAAGTAGACCAAAATATACAGCTGCACTATGGAAAGTCTGTTACTCCTCGCCAACATGCGAGCTAGTACAATTCCAAGGAATCCTGCCAGGTGTGTGTGTGTGTGTGTGTGTGTGTGTGTGGTTTTTTTTTAATCTCATGGGCACCCAATGGCAGGGTCATCAGCACCCTTACACTATTAAAACAAACAAATGTGGAGATAACTAATCAAGAAATTAAAACACAAGGAGAACAAAACACAGATGAGCTAAAAGAAAAGCACAGGGAAATATAATTGGCTGGCCACTTACAAAAAACGTGGACGAGCCACCCTGCTGACACGTTTAAAAAATCTCCCTAAAATATTGGACAATTAATAAAACTTAAACACTCGAACCACATTCACTAGATCATTACATAAAATAAGACGGCAAATCCGTGATAGTCCACTGGTCGGCAAATAAACTGCAGTCCAATGAAATGTGGCACACCGGGATCTGTATGCCACAAGCACCACACATTGAGGGGTCCTCTCGTTGGAGTAAGAATCCATGTGTCACAGGGCTGTAGCACATGCAAAGATAAGTAAGAAGGATCTTGTCCCACTGATGTGGATGGAAGGAAGTACTACACGGATTAGTTGTGGGTTTATCAACACAGAGCTTGTTGTCGGTCACTTTTAGCCACTCACCTCCCCATTGACACAGGACTTTAACTCAACAGCGAGGTAAGAGCATACAGGGGGGACAGCACACCGAAATACCTGAGGGTCACGAAATGCCTCCTTGGCTGCTCGATCTGCCCTTTCATTCCCCGCAATTTCCTTGTGCCCTGGTATCCAGCATAAAGACATCTCCTTCCTCAGTCATTGTAGTTGGAGGCAGGTATCCTGCATATTCTGGGTTACTTTATCTGCTGGTTACAAACGTTGGAGAGAGTGAAAGGTGCTCAGAGAATCTGAACAGATGAGAAATCTAACACTGGGAGAACATTTCATCTGCTCCAGTGCCCGTAAGATCGCGTATAATTCTGCGTTGAAGACAGTAAATTCTAAAGGCAGTCTAACCTTGAGGACACGATCCGGGAAGATGACACAGCAACCAACAGAGTTCCCCTGCTTAGACCCACCCATAAAAACAGCTACATGGTTGTGGTACTCAGACAGATAGTCAGACGATACCACATTAAAAATGGAAGCAGGAGAGCTCTCTCTCCTCAATAGCACCAAATCTAAGGTCACCCTGGGCCTCTCCAGTAACCAGGGTGGCATATGGTTAAAACCCTGGATTGGGGGTCGTACTGGCACCACATCGAGTGACTCCAGCACACACTGCATGCGTGTGTTCCTCCTGTAATAAATGATGTTAGTTGGGCTATGGAACCCATTCAGTATGTTCAATCTTTCCCTGAGAACATATGCAACCAAAGTAATGCTACTATACCACTAAAGTTGATAAAACCCTGCAAGGACAGTGTGGATGTAGCATTTGATGAATCTGAAAGTGATGTTTTACATGAAGTGTCTAATAACAGACATGATGATTCACATTTTGGATGTCCTTACATTAAAATTAAGGTTGATTAGTGGGAAGGGAACTGTTTGATTGATACAGGTAGTCTGATTTGTGGCACATCTGAACAATTTAGAGACAAGGTTAAATATAGTAAGAATTTTGTGGAAATGCCTATCGTACGTGTAAAGATAAGAGGAGCTACAGGCAATTGGTACAATCTCTGGTATTTTTAATGTTTAGTATAGAAGGGAAAACCTTTGAACATGGATGCATAATGATACCTAGTCTAGAACAAAATATTCACTATGTTTGTAGATTTTTAAGACTATATAATTGTGTTTTGTTTGCCATGAATGTGGTATGTAAGATCATGTAGTACAAGTTTAGTATGTAAGATCCTGTAATTTCAAGGGTTCTGTCTTATACATTGACTGAGTTTAAATATTTCTGTAGATTCATACGACTATACTAGTATAACTGTGTTTCATTTGTCTGGAGTTTAGTAGGTAAGATGATGTGAATTTTGTAGTTCTGTCTTATCTGTTGACTGAGTTAAAGCCTGTGGTACACTATATAATTATGTTCTATAATAGATTTGTACTTTAGAATCTAAATGAGTAGATCCGTTTACAATTCTGAAATGGGACAATATTCATAACTTGTACTGCAAAGATTAGGAATAGTATCTGAGCACATCAGTTTATTACCTTATTAGTCCATTCTTTTCATTGCATTTAACTCTGTTTATTAATGTTTCATATGTGAACACTTTTTAATCTCAACTGACATAAATCCCGTACACCTGACTTTCAAAGTTACCAAGGGGAACACATCTTGTATGATATGAAGGAGATATCGAACAGCATATTTAGTACACAAAACAATGTTTCAGAATTTGATGTGTATGCTAGACAGGAAGTTACCTATCTGTTGGAGCATGTTATGAGAACTCCAAGGAGAAAACTGAAAGATGTGGACAGATCCACACCCCACACTGCTGTATGGCTGTACCCTGCTGGACCAGTCAACTTCCAAGAGATCGTGGGTGCTGGGAAATGTATTTGAGCATCTGTTGATTGGATCTGTGTTGTGACTGATATTTGTGAACTATTAACCAAGACTACTAAAGACAGTGTTATTCAGCATAAATGTACGTAGGGGGATTGACTTTCCTAAACATTATGGAACTTTAAATCAATATGTAATTGTTTTTTATGAATTGTAAATGAATCTTCTAGGTCTTAATGTACATAGGTTAGTTGTAAGGTCAATTAGGAACTAGTGTGGAAGACATCTATAGTATAAACAATATAACATGATAGTAGTCATGTTTGGTTTCATACATTGATTTTGGATCTCAAGTTACTACATTGTGTCATCCGTCAAAGATCTTGCGTTGTGGACAGACTCATGCTTAACTCTGTACTGGGTACACCTGGTCATCGCAACTGTTTGTGTGTACTCAAGGAGAACGTACAGCCATTGATTGGAGCTCGATGCTTCTCACGATTACTCGTTGCATATAACTGAACTTATTGATTATGAACTTTATTCATTTTGTTGTGCCAAAACATTTTTTTGCTCGTTTGTGGGTTGGATTCATGGGTCGATCCCCACATCATAAACTTAGGCCCTAAAATTTTTCCATTAGTTTGTTCCTTCATGAGTCAACATATCCCTAAATACTACAGTTTATGTAGCTGATTGAATCCTACTCATTATTGAGTATATTCTTCTGGTATGTACCCAGCATCATGAGTTTTTCAAGTCGGCTCACTCATCGTACACTTAGGCTCTGAAATTTTTTCTCTTTGCTTTTGAAGATTTTTAAGGTGTGATTGTATAGATCGTAACTTAACATTTATAAGTTCTAGTAATTTACATTGTCTCTGTAATTATTTCTATAGTTAAGTGGTGTAATGTTGTAGTTTTGACCTTGTATTATTGTCTTGTGACAGTATGTTCCACAAATCTGAATGACATATTCTGATATATGTATATATTCTGATTTGTATAGTGGATATTTTTTCATGTTATCTGTAATATGTTATGTATCAGATACTTCTATACATCCATCTGCTATCCTGTGCATCATTTTGTACACCTTTTGGCAAACCTTATGGTCTGTCACAAAATATTGTAAACATTCTGTTTCCAAATTTTGTGAGGGGGATATTGCAATGTGTCACCCTCCTATAACATTACCTCCCCCCCCCCCCCTTTTTTTTTTTTTTTTTTTTTTTTTTTTTTTTTTTTTTTTTTTTTTTACAGAAATAACCAACACCATGTATACTATTGATTCTGATATATGTGAGCATTCTTGGCTGTTTAACTGAATGAACTTCATATGATTTTGTATAGGATGTATTATATTTTGGGTTAAAATGTATAAAAAAAGAAATTAATTTGTTACAGTCATTATTTACTAATCTGTATGTGCAGATAAAATTACTCTTCTTTCAAAAATATTTGAAATTACAAAATTTCTGGCACATTTAAAATTCATATTATAAATTGCACAATCTGACAATAATTATTAAATTAATTTCTGGACTCATTTATAAAATAATGACATATTTTTGTGAAGATTCTTCTTTTGTTAAGAATGTTTGTAAACTCTTTTGCTTTGTAAACTCTTTGGAATTTTGTGAGTAGCACAGAATGTTAGTAGTAATGGGCATGCCTCTGATGGAAGTAGATGAATTTCTAATCTTGTCAACAACAATGTGAATGTTCTGATGTGGAATGGTAAAGTCGGTGTGATATAAAAGAATGGGATAAAATAAAAAGATATTCATAGCAACAGGCAAATCTTCATCTGATATTCAGTTCAACAAGAACCGGCAATGTTATAAAAATTACAGCCTCAAGAATGTACCCTAGACGCAAGACTTTGAGCCAATAACAATGAGATAATGAATATAAATAAAAAGTTTATCTTTTGCATATCTTACGCCCCTTGAAGCTTTCAAAATTTGTGCAGCAAAGACGGAGAATTTTAACAGTGATGTGTGGGAGGGTAAGATTACAGTGTGTAGATTGTTTTTGGTATATTGTGGACTGTGAAAACAATGAGCAAAGTGGATTTAACTCATCCTGAGTTAATTTTCCATGCAATACTATAAGAGATGATACAATGAATATTGCAGATGTCCATCTATTAGCAGCACTGATTCTGAAGCACAATGTGGACTGCCAGGTTAAAATTCCAATGTGTTGATGTGTCTCTCATTGTGAACTAACATATTGTGGAGTAATACGAAAGCAAGGACTGTAGACAGACAGACTTATTGCATGAACTGATTTAAGCATTCAGCCACTGCTCCGAACTGCGTACCAGAGATGACGTTCATCTTTTATTCTGAACTAATAATAGTGTGAGAAAGACAGGATTACTGAGTGAACGGACTTCAGTATTGAGCATGTATCTGAACTGTGCACCATATGCAAAAACTACAAGATTCAAACAGTGGCTACAAGAACGCATCCCCTTTGTTCTACACTGTCGACCACTAACACTTCAACCATCAAGGGGGCATATGCATTTTTACAGCATCTTCAGACTAACGACCACTTGTAAGAGGAAAACATAATTTAATAAAGATCAAACAATCCTGTTGGAAGAACATCCGCAACTGAGCATTGTAGTAGAGTTTGAAAATACCGTTTCAGTTGTAAATTTCTTTTATTATCACAACTGGTTTCGGGCTGTCATAAGTGCATCCTCAGGTGTCGCAATTGTGCCGTGGCCCCTGAGCACCATGGTGAACGTGTACTGCACGCACTGTGTGCTTGGGGGCCACAGCACAGTTGCAACACCTGAGGATGGGCTTATGAGAGCCCGAAGCCAGTCGTGATAATAAAAGAAATTTACAACTGAAGCAGTATTTTCAACTTCTAGTTAATAAAGATAGCATTACTAAACTGCCACTGGACATGGTAGCCGTGCGGTCTGAGACACCTTGCTACAGTTTGCGTGGTTCCCCCTGTTGGAGATTCAAGTCCTCCCTCTGGCATGGGTGCATGTGTGTTGTCCTTAGCATAAGTTAGTTCAAGTTAGATTAAGTAGTGTGTAAGCGTAGGGACCGATGACCTCAGGAGCTTGATCTCATAGGAACTTATCACAAATTTCCAACTGAACTGTACATGTGGGCTACCAGGTTCTGATGATGACTCACTGTTTGTCACAGCTAACAACGTAAGTTTCTTTCATTGAATATTATGATTAGGGAACATATTTTTATGTAATTTTCTTTTTTATAAAAAAAAGATCTGTAAGAAAGGCAGAAATTACCGAAACAGCACACTTCTTAGAAAATACAAAAATTTTGAAACAACACAAGAATCAAGATTATGAAAATTATATGTGCCTGTTACGAAGAAAAGCTAAGAAAGGTAAGAGCAGAATGTAAAACAAAATGGGTAAGCACTGACACATCACCAGACCAGGAAAGTGGGAAATATTGTGGTAGGTGTGCTAATAAATAGTTCCTATGCCGTGTTTTCTATTAGGATGTAAAGAAATATCAGCAGCCAATAACGTAACAATGGCTCACTTATTCAATGAATGTCTGTTGTTGTTATGGCCGAATGGCGTGAAATTTAATAGTGTTTTACTTATGTAAAGAAGGCAGCCAATGCTTTTCTGTAAGCTTCTCACACGTGACGTGCGTAATTTGTATAGTAAATGGTTTATACAGAATATGTGAGCAGATCATAAAGTGGACAAATTGATCTCGAATGGCAAAAGCTGTCTGTCAAAGCACCAACAAAAACTGATTTGTTCAGAGGCAAAAATCCAGATCTTGAACTTCCACCTAGACCCATAATTGCTCATTGGGGGAACATGGAGGGAAGCAGCGGTGTACTGTATTATGCATAAAATTCTGAAAATTTTAAATTGATGATGGATGAATAAATAAATATGATGCTTCTTTGACTGAAATTCTTTGGAACTTACTCAACAATAGTACACTAAAAAATGAATTGCCTTACATATCCGGAAATTTGAGTTTTTGTTTCACTCTATCAAAAAAATTAGAAACGTCAACCAACTTGTTAATTGAGACATAATCGATTGCATGACATTGAGAAAAAATTAATTCAATCAAAGGTCCAAAAGCATTAGCTATTAAACAGAAATTTAAAAATTTGCTTGAAAAACAAATAGTGGATTTCATACTATTCATAAAATTGTCAAGGTTTTGGCAGGAGAAGTAGATGATGGTGAAATTGAAAATGTGTGTCCCAGTGACATTGCTTTGGTGAAATACACAAGACTGTTATCATGTAATGTGAAACAAAATATTTTTGCATTTTATGCACACTTTTTAAATTCTTCCTGCCTAAAAAATAAAATATTTTAAAGTTTTTTATGACATAAAAATCCATTCCTAATGAGAATGTCTGAGATCTCTACTCTCACAAATACACTTTTCTGAAATTCTCTGTTATATAAAACCAAGCTTTGTTTTGCTGAATACATATGCATGGTGCATTGTTATCCACTTCACGTAACTTATGTTGTGCCCACTTGGCAAAATAAAGACGAAGTTTTGGCATGGCAGAAGACAGCACGAAGGCCATTAGTGTCAGCCAAACGAGCAGGAGGCCAATGTGAGGGAGGCTTATAAAAATAAGTTTTTCGACAAGACTTGTGACGTGAAGTCCTCAGATGATAAATGAATTAATATGGTGGCAGAATCTATCAGGCGAAGTATCTGGATAGTACAGGATAAATAAGGTGACCAAATTACAGAGCAAGGTCCATAGGCAATAAAAGGGTAATAATTGTTAGACAGAAAGCAAAAGCTGTAAGAGAGAAACAGAGAGGGGCTTGTGGCAGGGACTACACTACGTGATGAAAAGCCAATGTGACCTTAGGGCATATTCCACAGCCATTTGGAACTTCCTATACCCTCTACTCAGCCTCTGACACATTTCCGACAAATAACTAATCAAGTCACTCAGTAAGACAATATGAACTAAAACTAAACTCCTCCCAAACAGGCCATGAAGGCCCAACGATACTGACCGGCTGCCATTTCTTCCTCAGCTCATAGGCGTCACTGGATGCGGATATGGAGGGGCATGTGGTCAGCACGCCGCGCTCCTGGCTGTATGTCAGTTTCCGAGACCGGAGCCACTACTTTTCAATCAAGCAGCTCCCCAATTTGCCTCACAAGGGCTGAGTGCACCCAGCTTGCAAACAGCACTCGGCAGACCGGATGGTCACCCATCCAAGTGCTAGCCCAGCTCAACAGTGCTTAACTTTGGTGATCTGATGGGAACCGGTGTTACCACTGTGGCAAGGCCGTTGGCAACACAATATGAAGCCCTTTGATATCACATCACGTCAGGGTTTCAGGGGCAGGCACGGTCAAAGGGGAAAGCAAAATAAAACTTGCAGACCTAGCATGAAGGGAAATTCAGCTATTATACAAATCAGCAGAAGTCAGACAGTAGTAGTCGGAATTACAGGCTGGAATCAGATAGCTGCAGAGCTCTGTTGATCTTAGATTTACACAAGGATTTCAGTTAGCAGATGGAACAGTGATAAGCATTCACTGTCTCTTTGTAAGGACTTATCCTTAGCGTGGCAGCACCTCAGTCATGAAAGTTACTCTGTGAGTCAAGATTCAGAATAAACTTAAAGGTTCATTGCACCTTTTGACTACTTATTCTCTTTGTCATCCTCTCATGGAATTTACATCAGACAGTAAAGTCTCCCTCTCACTCAGGTCAGCCAACTGAATTGCCTTGAACACGAAAAGGCTGTCACTCAATATGTGGCAAAATTCAAGCTTGGGATGTGACACTTTGTTACCAAATCATTTAAATAATTCTTGCAGTTCTTTTTCAAAAACTGAAATAAAATTAAATTCAATGAGCAACACTTTTACAGTGACAATGGTATCTCTCTATGTTAAATTCTTTTAGCATTATTGTGTGTAACACATTCCTGACTGAACTAAAACTAAACTCCACCCAAACAGGCCATGAATGCCCAACGATACTGACCGGCCGCCATTTCTTCCTCAGCTCATAGGCGTCACTGGATGCGGATATGGAGGGGCATGTGGTCAGCACACCGCGCTCCCAGCTGTATGTCAGTTTCCGAGACCGGAGCCACTACTTTTCAATCAAGCAGCTCCCCAATTTGCCTCACAAGGGCTGAGTGCACCCAGCTTGCAAACAGCACTCGGCAGACCGGATGGTCACCCATCCAAGTGCTAGCCCAGCTCGACAGTGCTTAACTTTGGTGATCTGATGGGAACCGGTGTTACCACTGTGGCAAGGCCGTTGGCAAGACAATATGAAGCCCTTTGATATCACATCACATCAGGGTGTCAGGGACAGGCACAGTCAAAGGGGAAAGCAAAATAAAACTTGCAGACCTAGCATGAAGGGAAATTCAGCTATTATACAAATCAGCAGAAGTCAGACAGTAGTAGTCGGAATTACAGGCTGGAATCAGATAGCTGCAGAGCTCTCTTGATCTTAGATTTACACGAGGATTTCAGTTATCAGATGGAACAGTGATAAGCATTCACTGTCTCTTTGTAAGGACTTATCCTTAGCGTGGCAGCACCTCAGTCATGAAAGTTACTCTGTGAGTCAAGATTCAGAATAAACTTAAAGGTTCATTGCACCTTTTGACTACTTATTCTCTTTGTCATCCTCCATTCAAATGTATCCTCTCATGGAATTTACATCAGACAGTAAAGTCTCCCTCTCACTCAGGTCAGCCAACTGAATTGCCTTGAACACGAAAAGGCTGTCACTCAATATGTGGCAAAATTCAAGCTTGGGATGTGACACTTTGTTACCAAATAATTTAAATAATTCTTGCAGTTCTTTTTCAAAAACTGAAATAAAATTAAATTCAATGAGCAACACTTTTACAGTGACAATGGTATCTCTCTATGTTAAATTCTTTTAGCATTATTGTGTGTAACACATTCCTGACTTCCTACAGCAATAAGAAAGAATCTATTTCATTGTTTTATTATCTCCTTATACATAAATCTGGATTAAAACAAAGAATGAAAAGTCCAGGATGGAATAACAACAATATGAAAAGGATAGATAGCTATCCACAACACAGAGGAAGCACCGAGTCACAGACAGGCACAATAGAAACACACACACACATTAGCACAATTCACTCATACCCAGCCACTGTCTCAAGGCATTGGGGCCTGACTCAGAAGAAGCTTAAATTTTTAGCAGTCTCTTTCAGTAAAAATCAGATTAGCAACACTTCTTGTTACAGCCATCATATTTGTCTTGTGAGAGTCAGCAACTGTATTGATATTTAAGATAATTCTCATTTATTGCTCAGTTTCAATTGCACATTTTTACTTAGATTACATATTTTGATCACTAACAAGGACTCTTGCTAAAATTACAGAACATATAATTATGTAAACATTCTTGTTACAATACTAATAGTGTAGAACTATGGGCATGCAAAATGTAAAACAGCATAAAATAGTTAATTTATAAAATGGAGTGAGGGGATTGCAAGCTGGGAAAGAAGGTTGGGAGGAGGGAGGTATAATGGCAGGGATGTTATGGGTTTAACAACATAAGGTCTATACTAAAATTGCAAAAAGTCAATTACATAAGAAAGCATCCTGTTAAAATACCAGAAGCATACACCAATGGATGAGCAAAACTATAAAATGGGATAGAACAGTAGATTATAAAAGTAGAAATAAAGTAGTGAAAGTGTCAAATTTTGAAAGTATAAAACCATAAGGTCTTACTCTGCCAGAATGTATAAATAATAACATTGTATAAATATTTTTATTTAAAATATTAAAATTACAGGCTTAGAATGGAGAAGACATTAACTGACACAACTGCTTAGGTAAATTCAACATTTATGTATAATTCTTTTTCTCTATTTATTGTAAAATATTAGATAGTACATACTCAGTATTACTTTGTTTCAGATCTCAAGCTTATCCTGACTGATCAAAACATGTGCTCTAATTAAAAATGTGCAACCGAGACAGTTGATTCTACAATATTTTATTCAAAGTGCTTGCAAAATATGGGTACCCTAAAGTGTTTGTTACTAAGGCAATTAGCTTTGACCAATCTGAGTAGACGACAGGTTCACACTGAACAAAGTTTGTTTACATATAAAAACTTGTTACACTGCAGTACTCCAGAGCCACTTTGGTAATTTGCCTGCTTGAGCTGATGAGCATCAATAAATATGTTAGTTCAAGCGAGAGTACTTGAGAATACTACTTGGTAAATTCTGGGAATAGCCTTTTTTTAGGTATTCAAAAATTACATACAACAGATTTTGTACCCGTTACATTTACGAGGAACAGGGTTTATTTAACATTATTTGCCAGATGTCACTTTTATTTAACAGATCAATTAAATTTCATAACATTTTTAAGAACACAGTCATTACTGGTGAAGATCAATTAGGGAGGGATCCTGTATCGTCATACATTGACATCAATTTCGCCTCTGTCATCCTGGTCAGCAACTGCTTGTTTTCCATACTCTTCCATCCCAGGATGACTTGTGTAACTCCCAATGAGTGTCATTCTGCTACGGTATTTACACTGATGCCCAAGGTAACTGATCTGCCGCCTTAACCACCGGTAATGGCTCCTCTGGACTACACATCACCTACCTTCTTCTCCCCTGGTGGTTGCTGTTGAGGGAGACTGGGTTGTAGGTGCACCACCTAATGTTACTATGTAAACTGAGTACCTGGTCAACCACTGTGGAGCCATAATCAGATGGTGCTTTGTCATCAGGAGTGCTCACTGACAAGACCACACTAGAATTGTGCGCATAAGGCAGCATGTGCCAGTCTGACTTAGCTGTTGATGCAACCTGTGATCTGAGCAGCAAGTGTGCTATTTGTTTGGTACAGGTGTTAATGTTGTGGGCTCTGTTAGTCATTAGTGGAACTATGGTACAATGTGGACTGGACTTTGCTTTGGAATTTTGACTGTTTCCAAGAAGCTTCCTAAACATATCCCTTGTAAATGAAAAACAGTGAGTGCCGCCTAGCTTGTATTAACTCACATTTTGTAAAATGTAAACTTTCATGGCCAGAAATGTCACAATTAACAAAATGTTCTAGGCTGTTATGCCGTGTTTGAATGGATTTCACCGTCCATACAGGCGAAATCCATTCGACCATGGTATAATAACCCAGAACATTTTATTATTTGTAACTCACTTTTACAAAACAGATTTCCTCAGGTGAAGTGCATTTTAAGTAAAAGTCTGAGTATGAACTGGCTTCACACTGTTGGGACCCTACTGACATGAGAGGATGTTTATAAAATGGAAACATGACACTGACTATCATTGAATAGGGCTCTCAAACTGAATACTTTCACATAGTGAGTGCTCATTAGTTGAAATGCATTTCACAAACGAAACAGTAATTTAAAAAGGTTTACAAACTTGTCTAACAACAGTGTGCTGGCCTTTCACCACACAGCTGTGTTAGCTGTTCCATATGCTTCGCCTCGCTACAGCCATCTGCTATGACTGCGAGTTTCAACCCTCACGCAGTACTTCTGTTCATGGCTGATGATCTTGCTGTGTGACAGGGCACTTCACCGTTTTGTTGCTTACTAAAGGTGCAGAACAACAGCTGAAGCTAGTGAGGCTTCTGCTGACCAAGTTTTAACAGCCTTTGTCTGTCCCTCATAGCATCCAATGTAGTTGCTACTGCACGCCAATGCAGTGAGGAGCTGGTCATGTGGCAATGCACCTGATGCCGGTGCCTTCACGGCGCTGCAAGATACCCGCAACACGCTGTCCTTACACTTGGCACACAATCACCGAGCACATTGTGTTTTTGTGTCACACTCCTGAGCAGAATATAAATTTCACTTCCGTTGTCTTAGTGCGGGTGTTGTAAATGCAGATATCATGCCATCAACAGTGGAATGATGCAACAATTTCTCCGACTCCGCCACTTCTGCTGTGCCATGCTCGGTTAGTGCATTCATGTCTCGAGCAAGTGACTGATTACATTTTGAACTTGAGGTCATTTGTGTTACTACAGCCATGTGCAGACCTGACCTTTATGTGTTTTTAGCTTTGTGTATTACTTAGTTCAATAAAGTATGGAACATTCCTACACTGGTGACCTGACGATTTACTCAGTCAACTTAATATTGTATTTCGTCACGTTACGGGCTACCTTGCCATGTTAGGCGCATGGTCTGACTCCCGCATGTGTAGACCTAGCATCTTCTATTATCATGCTATGGACGCTAGTGTGCTTTGCACCATGAACTCATTCCTTTATGCATGGTTTTCCACCTCTTGTGCAATCTAGCAACCAACGGCTACCGTCACCTGCCCAACCGACAGCCCACCACATGCAGCTGTTGCCACAGCACCGCATGACATTATTGCTGATGCACCTTGCAGAACTCGACTGCTGTAATGCCGACCTGTGCACAACTCGGGGCAAAGCGAGTGCCAGTGGCCCTGCCCCTTATGCTGGACTCCACCTTGCTGCCAGCACTGACCTTGGCCTCTGCTGCCAATGGAGCCACACATGGTCTCAGATGGTTTTCTTTATAACATCTGGATGGCTTGCCTCACAGCTCCAATACTGACAACAGTGGCATCGCATGCTGATCTTTCCCTTATTGATACTGCCAGTCTCGCCAACAGTGGGCATGAGATGCTGGCCTCCCTACCTGCAACCACCACCACCGTGCACCAACCTCATCCCCACTCAGTACAAACTGGTGGTCATCACCTTGCCAGCCACCCTGCCATGTGCTTACCCTCGTCGCTTGATGCACCACCAATGACATCGCCGGCCCCTCGTCTCCCCACCGGCCACAGCACAACGCTCAGCAGCTGGGAGTAAATGACTGCTGCAGCCCACTCAGCCCAGCCTTCAGCGCAATGACCAATACCAATGTTGCAGCTCCAACCTCCCTGCCACTGCTCCACACAACAGGGTCGACCTCTGCAGGTATCATAAGTGCTTCGGCGCTGATGCCATGAACTGCAGATAACCCTGTTCTTGGCACCAAAATGCCACCAACCACTGGGATTACATGTGCCTGGCTGCTACTTGGTCTCCCAGTGCCTGTTCGTCTGCAACGCCCATTCCTCCATGCCATTCCTCATAGACACTGGCTCTGAGTTGTCTGTCTTTCTATATCATCTCATGTGGAACACTGGTGCTGCCTTAGCCATTCTCCTGATGGCAGCAAATAATTCCACCGTCACTAGATACAGCATTCATCATCGCGTCCTCGATCTTGACCTGCAACAGGAAATGCCCTGGACCTTCACCGTCACTAGTTACCAGTGTCACTCCCATTATTGGAGTGTACTTCATCAAACACTATCACCGACTCCCTGACATTGCCGGCTGACACCCGATTGACAGTGACACTGGGAGGTCAACAAAGTGCACCACTCGTTTCCCTGTTCTCTTCAATGTGAAGCACGTGGCGTATTTGGCCCATATTCTGACCTCCTGGTGCAATTCCCTTCTCTCAAATGCCCATCCAGCATGCCTCACGAGGTCTGCCATTGAACTGTACACTTTATCAATACCACCCCAAGATCATGGTCTTCTGCCGACCATGTATTCTGGTGCCGCATAAACTGAAGATCACCTAGGCCGAAATTGACTAGCTGCTCACTGCGAGCATACGTCATCCACCAAAGACCAAACGGACATCTTTCTATCCCCTTGCCAAGAAAAAGGATGGCTCCTGGTGCCCATGTGGGTATTACCAGATAGCTAAATGCATGCACTATCATTGACTGGTACCTGTTGCCATTTCTCTGCAGCTGCAAAAATGCTCTGGCTGGAGCTACAATTTTCAGCATGACAGACTGCATCAAGGCTTTCACCCAGATTCCAGACGCATCCGAGAACATCCAGATGACAGCCATAATCATGACATTCGGACTCCACGACAGCCCATTTATGAACTCTAGCCTCTGTAATGCTGCCCAAATATGGCAGCAGTTCTTGGGCAACATCCTGCAAGGCTTGAGCTGCTGTATCGCATACCTGGACAACATACTCATTTTTTTCTGCAACGCCAGAGAAACACCACAAGCCTCTCTGCAGTAATTTTGAATACCTCCAGGATGCAGGCATCATTGTCAACGCAGCAAAATGCATGCTCGGCGTCAGCGAGGAGGAATTCGTGGGCCATACCGTCTCTGTCACCAATTCACGTCCCTTGCCCAGCAAGATACAAGCTATACTCAATTTTCCACGTCCAAAGACATTCAAGGACCTATGCCATTTCCTCAGCATGTCAAACTTTTTCCGCCACCATCTAAGGAATCACACTGACACAAATATGCTGCTCACTGCTGCCCTTTGCAGTATGAAAACAAAAGAGAACAAGCTGGTGCCACGGACGCTGCAAATGGAAGACAGCTTCTTGGCCACCAAGCACAACTTAGCAGACATCACGTTGCTTGCCCACCCCCATCCAACTGTTCCGCTTGCTGTCGTGGTCAACGCCAGCCAGATGGCCATTGGCACTGTCATGCAACAGTAAGTGGGCAACACCTGGAAGCAACTTGCTTTCTTCTCCAGCAAATTCTCTCCTCCTCAGTAATGCTGGAGCACATACAACAGAAAGCTCCTCGCCGTCTACGAGTCTATCACATACATTCAGCTGCTGGTGGAGGCCCATCATCTCATGGGCGTCACCAACCTCAAACTAATAACGTTTGCCCTTATGAAAGACACTGCCTGGCACTCCAGACATCAGTTCCGGCAGCTGTCATTTACATCAGAATTTACAACTGACATGTCGCATCACTGGAACTGACAATGTCACTGCTGACTGTCTCAGTTGCACCTGTGCCAATGCTTCATCAACGGACTATGAGGCACTTCCCACAACCAAGAACGTGCCCAAATCCACAAGGGCACCATCTGCAGACTCTGCATTCAGCACTCACTGGCTTCTGGCTCAGACAGCAATATCTCGTGCATAGTATCCAGCAGCTCACCATGCCCCTTCCTATCCGCTGCCTTCCACAACGCCGCTTTCAACCGATTACATAGCCTGTTGCATACCAGCATGCGAGCAACCGCCACTCTAGTAATGCAGTGCTTCGTGTGGCAAAGTGTTCAGATGTACTGCCCAGCACTTGCCTGCCTGTGAGTGCGCCAAGATTGATCACCATGTACACGACACCATCACGGCTTTCCCAGGTGTTGGGCATCGCTTCACCCACGTTCATGTGGACATTGTTAGCTCCCTAACTTCCTCTGATGGCTGCCGCTACCTTCTTAGCACAGTGGACACGATCACCCACTGGCAGAGCAATGCAAATACCCAATGTTATTGCCACCACAGTACCGGTCACATTTGCCTCCACATGAACTGCCCATTTCGGCTTCCCATTCCAAATGACTATGGACCGCAGGCACCAATTTACATCAGCCCTTTTTTGTGCACTGACAGATCTGTGCAGGACTGACCTGCACCTGACATCAAGCCACAATCCAGCCACCAATGGATGGTGAAACAGCTACATCACACCCTAAAAGCTGTCCTCGCCTGCCATAGCAGGAGGACCGCTGCCCTGCCACTGGTACTTCTCAGCCTACGCGTCACTTACAAGGCCGATCTTGAGATATCAGCTGCCAATCTCGTTTACAGCCAGTTGCTTGCTGCCCACAGATGATGTGATCCCCAAGTTCACTGCTGGCTTGCAGTACTGCATGGCCCGCCTGCGACCCACCCTTCCCCAGTGCCACGGTGAACACGGAAGTCTCATTCACAGTGAGCTTGAGCCACACACATTATGCTGCACTTTGATGCTCACCAACCTCTCTCTCTCCCACCACAATACTCAAGTCTCAACCAATTCCTGAAATGGGACTAGAAGACATTCACCTTACATCTGCAAAGCACACCAACCATTCACAGAAGAATAATTGTATGTCACAGTCTGAACATCTCAATCCATAAAGAAGACAATGGTAGCTGTTCTCTTCATTGAACACAGAGAACTTGAAGCAATAGGATTCAATTTAAAAAATAAAGTTTGACATGTTACACTTCATACCTGTTAAGAACCTCTGCTGCTTGAACAGCTACTTCCTGGTCAGGAGTTTCTGCCAGATCCATAACAGGTGCTATTGGGAGAGCTCGTAAAATAGGAGGTCCATTTAAGGCTTCTATTAAAGAAACAGCCTCATATCCAGCTGGTATGTTCTCACAACTCCCCTGTAACATCAAAACTGATACGTAGTTGCAATAATTCAACAAGTCAATTGTATTTACTTGTTATTTTGTGAAATGTAGCATGAATTAAAACATACAGACACTTCAAATTTCAGTTTTAGAATAAGGTAGTGACATCACTGGGATCTTTTACGACATGTAGCTATCCTTCACAAATGTAGGAAAATTGCAATAAACACACCATGTCTTGTGAAGCCCTGAAAATTTCTAAAGTGGCATATCTAACAAGAAAATTCTTTGGGGCAGTAGTATGTTTTTTAATAGGAAAACTTACATTAATATCTTCAACTTTTGTGGTCCTATCCTCCTCAGTTGCGCGTAATACTACGGTATATTGATAATTTTCACTTATGGACCGTCTGACAGCAACTGAATAAAACACAATTTTAGTGCCATACGCGTTTCGCCTTTATTTTCTGCAAGGCATCATCAGTGGCCTGGAAAATGTACATATGTTAGCTATTTTATTTACATTTTTGTCACTGTGCCTATAGGTTATAAACAGTTCTGGTGGTTGGTATTTCCTATTAAGTAGTAATGTTTTGAACTGTACTTACAGGTTGTGTAGACAGTTTCTTACATATTACGCTCCTGTTGCATTTTTGTTGTTGTTGTTCTTCCTATGAGCGCCAATTTGCTGTTTTTCCGCATTCCACAGCACTATGCACTGAATGCTTGTTTTAATGCAATGTTTTGGTTTCTGTTGCTGACTGTCAAATGTTTTTGCCAAAGATCGAATATTACTGCCAAACTTATGAGTGTAACTATTGAAGTATCTGTGGTCTGTTCGTGTATGCGTTTGTGTGTGTGTGTGTGTGTGTGTGTGTGTGTGTGTGTGTGTGTGTGTGTTTTTGGTGTCATATTAATTTTATTTTATTTTATTTTATTGTATTTATTATCAATATACCGTAGTATTACGCGCAACTGAGGAGGACAGGACCACAAAAGTTGAAGATGTCAATACAGCTATGTCAAGCATTCCCTGTCAACGTGTACAACAGGTTCAAGAAAATACATCTGAGACTCCATAAGACGATACAGCATATAAAATTCAACAGAACATGCAAAAAGAACTATTTAATTCCAAGTTACATTAATGTAAAGGTTAAAAACAGTTCTACAGTGTCACAAAAGTCGAAATCATTTGCAGAACGATATTGGTTACTACATGAAATTAAGATGCTCTATTTGAAAAAACAGCACCTAAACATGATAATCTATGAGACTCATCTAGAATTGGCAAAAAACGTAGGAAATGCCGCAATTTTCATGGCACTAGTAGAAAAAACTGAGCACAACACATACATAGCAATGAAACATTTACAAAACAAACATAAACACAAGATAATGAAATTAACAGTAAAAAAGACGCAAAAATACATTTACATTTTAAATGTGAAACCACATGAACACCAACACACATTCCATCCACGCTTAGTTAACCTAACAGAGACAGAACTACACGAAAACGAAAAAATGCTCTTGGAAAAAGGTTTGAAACACTGCACCAATAGCAAAGTGAACAATCAATACATAGAAAATCTCATAGTAGAAACCGAACACATCCTTACACGTGAAGAACAACAAAATAATTGTGAAATAAACATAGGACTGACAAGAGAACTAGTAAAAGAAGAAATAAAAGGCATAATAAAACAAACACAACAGACACACAATAAGAACAACCAAACAGAAGCAGCTACTATGAAAAGGTTAAAACAAAAGTTAACAAACAACAACATATTAATAACAAGAGCAGACAAGGGAAATGTAACAGTACTCATGGATAAAGAGCAATACATCACAAAAACCAAGGAATACATAAACACCAACACAATACAAAAACTGAAGTCAGATCCAACTACACGATTCCAGGCAAATGTCAAACGAACACTGAAAAACATTGAACACACAGACAAACAGAAATACTACTTAACACAGAAAAACCCACAAGCACCAACACTCCGCAGTCAACCGAAAGTACATAAAGACGGAATGCCAATGAGACCTGTTATCAGCTTCAAGAAAGCCCCAACATACCGCATAGCCAAACACCTCCAAAAGTTAGTTACAAAACACTATAAAGTAGAAAACAACAGAACAGTGATAAACACAGGAAACCTAAAAGAAAACATACAGAACATACAGGTACCACACACAGCATCGCTGATTTCATTCGATATAAAAAATATGTATACCTCCATCCCTATCACAGAAACAATACAAATCATAGAACAAAATCTCTCATCCCACAGCGACCTCACCACAGACGCAATAAAAGAAATAACAGATATGCTCAGACTGACAACTGAACAAAACTACTTTCAGTTTGAGGAAGAATATTATCTACAAACTGATGGACTGCCCATGGGATCCCCAATATCAGGAACACTAGCAAACATTTTCATCAGTCACCTTGAAAATCAGATATTTGATAAGATAACCACAAATGAAAGTTTCAAAATCATATATTGGTACAGATATGTGGATGACATTATTTGTCTGGTAGATGAGCCAAGTGAAAAAATAGATGAACTCCGTTCAGAAATAAACAAAGCTCATAAGAACATAAAAATTCACACTTGAAAAAGAAAAAGAAAATCAAATAAATTTTCTTGACATTACAATTAAAAAAAAAAATGGAAAACATACATTTAACATCTTTAGAAAACCAACAGCCACGGACACAATAATACATTCCACATCCAACCAACCCCAAAGCCAGAAACTTGCAGCAGTAAGACACATGTTACATAGATTAAACAGAATCCCACTCAGCGAGAGAAACTATGAACAAGAAATGAACACGATCATACAAATAGCTAGGAACAACGGGTATGACACACATGTGGTACACAGGCTCAATCAAAAAATAAAAACACAAATAAAAAACAAACACAACATTTCCACAATACAAAAGAACTCACAAGCTGAAAACTTACAAACACACTCAACAAACACACACAATGACAACACCACACAGAAAAGAACCAGATGGTACACCATGACCTACACACATAAACTAACACACAGAGTTGCAAACATCCTAAAGAGACAGGGCTTCAAAATAGCATATAAGCCTGGGCAAACCCTTCAATCACACCTAAGCCAGCCAGCTACCAAGAGGGACAAATTCCAACAATCAGGAATATATAAACTTGAATGTCAAAGTTGTGATGCAGTATACATAGGCATGACATGCAGAAATTTTGAAACAAGATACAAAGAACATATCAGATGTTGGAAGTATGAAACAAACCATTCCACATTTGCAGACCATTTAAAACATTACAACCATCATCCTACAAACATGGAACAAGAAATGAAAATAATGAGAATAAGCAACCATGACAAACATCTTATACAAATGCAAGAAAACTTCCACATCCAGAAAGCCATAGCAGAAAACAAACATGTGATAAATGAACAAACACACATCAGCACAGGCTCCCTACTACACTTAATAAAGAAAATGATAACATAAAATATATATATACACACAAAGATGAGGTGACTTACCAAACGAAAGCGCTGGCAGGTCGATAGACACACAAACAAACACATACATACACACAAAATTCAAGCTTTCGCAACAAACTGTTGCCTCATCAGGAAAGAGGGAAGGAGAGGGAAAGACGAAAGGAAGTGGGTTTTAAGGGAGAGGGTAAGGAGTCATTCCAATCCCGGGAGCGGAAAGACTTACCTTGACGTCTGCTTGTGTCTGTATGTGTGGATGGATATGTGTGTGTGTGCGAGTGTATACCTGTCCTTTTTCCCCCTAAGGTAAGTCTTTCCGCTCCCAGGATTGGAATGACTCCTTACCCTCTCCCTTAAAACCCACTTCCTTTCGTCTTTCCCTCTCCTTCCCTCTTTCCTGATGAGGCAACACTTTGTTGCGAAAGCTTGAATTTTGTGTGTATGTTTGTGTTTGTTTGTGTGTCTATCGACCTGCCAGCGCTTTCGTTCGGTAACTCACCTCATCTTTGTCTTTATATATAATTTTTCCCACGTGGATTGTTTCCCCGAACGAAAGCGCTGGCAGGTCGATAGACACACAAACAAACACAAACATACACACAAAATTCAAGCTTTCGCAACAAACTGTTGCCTCATCAGGAAAGAGGGAAGGAGAGGGGAAGACGAAAGGAAGTGGGTTTTAAGGGAGAGGGTAAGGAGTCATTCCAATCCCGGGAGCGTGTATACCTGTCCTTTTTTCCCCCTAAGGTAAGTCTTTCCGCTCCCGGGATTGGAATGACTCCTTACCCTCTCCCTTAAAACCCACTTCCTTTCGTCTTCCCCTCTCTTTCCCTCTTTCCTGATGAGGCAACAGTCTGTTGCGAAAGCTTGAATTTTGTGTGTATGTTTGTGTGTCTATCGACCTGCCAGCGCTTTCGTTCGGTAAGTCACCTCATCTTTGTTTTTATATATAATTTTTCCCACGTGGAATGTTTCCTTCTATTTTATATATATATATATACACACACACACACACACACACACAGCCCCCCTCCCAAAAAAAAAAAAATAAAAAATAAAAAAAATAAAAATTAAATAACACCAAAATACAGACAGACACACACACACAGCACAAAAAAATATATATAACACCAAAACACACACACACACACATACACAGGACAAAAACAAAAATAAATAAATAAATACAATAAAATAAAATAAAATTAAATTAAATTAATACGACACCAAAACACACACACACACACACACACACACACACACACACACACACACACACACACACACAAACGCATACACGAACAGACCACAGATACTTCAATAGTTACACTCATAAGTTTGGCAGTAATATTCGATCTTTGGCAAAAACATTTGACAGTCGGCAACAGAAACCAAAACATTGCATTAAAACAAGTGATCAGTGCATAGTGCTGTGGAATGCGGAAAAACAGCAAATTGGCGCTCATAGGAAGAACAACAACAACAAAAATGCAACAGGAGCGTAATATGTAAGAAACTGTCTACACAACCTGTAAGTACAGTTCAAAACATTACTACTTAATAGGAAATACCAACCACCAGAACTGTTTATAACCTATAGGCACAGTGACAAAAATGTAAATAAAATAGCTAACATATGTACATATTCCAGGCCACTGATGATGCCTTGCAGAAAATAAAGGCGAAACGCGTATGGCACTAAAATTGTGTTTTATTCAGTTGCTGTCAGACGGTCCATAAGTGAAAATTATCAATATACCATAGTATTACATTAATATGCCTTGTAAACAAACTGAGCTAATAAACTAGTTAGCTTATTAATTTTCCTCCTTGCTAAAACTAACATACACACAGTTCTGTAAACAGTTTCCAATATCAATCACCACTACTCATCAACTGTCTACAGTGGATATTGCACAACAGTGAAAGTTAGGATCAATTACCAACCTCTGGTGGAAGAATAGCTGCTGGCTGTGGCACAGTACAAGATTTCTGCAGAGCTCTAATTTGCAACAGTGCACGAAAAGGTGCTCGACATATTGGACAATTGTTTGCCTGAAACATATCACGTGCGTTTTTAAAGAAACACAGATAAAATTAGGTATACTGACATCTACTTTATGAGACACATTGAAAGCACTACTTCTCGCAGTATTTGATTTCTCTATTGCCCGTCTTATCCTTTATTACATATGTACATAAATAAGATGGTGTACTCACAAATCATGCTCATTGTTGCACATTTCACAAAGACACTGGCACAAAACAAATTAATACTGTGACTTATGTTCCTGGAACAACAAGAGCTTTCTCTGGAAATCTTAGAGAAAGGAACATGCCTGAAGATGCTGTGAAATTTATTCTCTCTTCAGCAAAAACAAAATGACATCAGGTAATTAAATATGACAGGACAAGAAGGCATCAATTAGTCTGAGCTATACAATATGACATTGCAATTTCTTGCCTTGATGTTATTAATACACTCCTGGAAATGGAAAAAAGAACACATTGACACCGGTGTGTCAGACCCACCATACTTGCTCCGGACACTGCGAGAGGGCTGTAAAAGCAATGATCACACGCACGGCACAGCGGACACACCAGGAACCGCGGTGTTGGCCGTCGAATGGCGCTAGCTGCGCAGCATTTGTGCACCGCCGCCGTCAGTGTCAGCCAGTTTGCCGTGGCATACGGAGCTCCATCGCAGTCTTTAACACTGGTAGCATGCCGCGACAGCGTGGACGTGAACCGTATGTGCAGTTGACGGACTTTGAGCGAGGGCGTATAGTGGGCATGCGGGAGGCCGGGTGGACGTACCGCCGAATTGCTCAACACGTGGGGCGTGAGGTCTCCACAGTACATCGATGTTGTCGCCAGTGGTCGGCGGAAGGTGCACGTGCCCGTCGACCTGGGACTGGACCGCAGCGACGCACGGATGCACGCCAAGACCGTAGGATCCTACGCAGTGCCGTAGGGGACCCCACCGCCACTTCCCAGCAAATTAGGGACTCTGTTGCTCCTGGGGTATCGGCGAGGACCATTCGCAACCGTCTCCATGAAGCTGGGCTACGGTCCCGCACACCGTTAGGCCGTCTTCCGCTCACGCCCCAACATCGTGCAGCCCGCCTCCAGTGGTGTCGCGACAGGCGTGAATGGAGGGACGAATGGAGACATGTCGTCTTCAGCGATGAGAGTCGCTTCTGCCTTGGTGCCAATGATGGTCGTATGCGTGTTTGGCGCCGTGCAGGTGAGCGCCACAATCAGGACTGCATACGACCGAGGCACACAGGGCCAACACCCGGCATCATGGTGTGGGGAGCGATCTCCTACACTGGCCGTACACCACTGGTGATCGTCGAGGGGACACTGAATAGTGCACGGTACATCCAAACCGTCATCGAACCCATCGTTCTACCATTCCTAGACCGGCAAGGGAACTTGCTGTTCCAACAGGACAATGCACGTCCGCATGTATCCCGTGCCACCCAACGTGCTCTAGAAGGTGTAAGTCAACTACCCTGGCCAGCAAGATCTCCGGATCTGTCCCCCATTGAGCATGTTTGGGACTGGATGAAGCGTTGTCTCACGCGGTCTGCACGTCCAGCACGAACGCTGGTCCAACTGAGGCGCCAGGTGGAAATGGCATGGCAAGCCGTTCCACAGGACTACATCCAGCATCTCTACGATCGTCTCCATGGGAGAATAGCAGCCTGCATTGCTGCGAAAGGTGGATATACACTGTACTAGTGCCGACATTGTGCATGCTCTGTTGCCTGTGTCTATGTGCCTGTGGTTCTGTCAGTGTGATCATGTGATGTATCTGACCCCAGGAATGTGTCAATAAAGTTTCCCCTTCCTGGGACAATGAATTCACGGTGTTCTTATTTCAATTTCCAGGAGTGTATATTGCATCTCATGTGCCACTATCACCAACTTTCCCTCTCATTCATTATTTTGTTGCATGAATCATTTTTAAAGAAAAGGATCATCTGAAAAAAAATTGGAAGAAAGCTTCTACTTATTAAATACAAGTATGATAAAAAATAACAAAAATGCCGGGTTTTAGAAACAAAGATTTCTTTTTCTGGCAACAGGGAACAACATTTGAGAGAAAATGTAACAATTTAGAGACTAAGTAGGGAAGTCTTAGCCCTCTGGTCAATCAGATTTCAGGTAGTTCATGAGGAGAAGAAAAATGATGTTTCAAAAACTGAGGAACATAAAATGGAACAGAGGAGAAGCAACAAATCAGAGAAATTACGATTGAAAGCATAGGTAAGATAAAGAAGAGCAATAAAGGAGGAGAAAAATGTAGTTTGGAAGAAGCCAGAGGAAATAAGAGACAAACAAAAAAACCACAAATGTTCTGGCATAGCCACAAGCTCCAGAGTGAAGACGAATGGAAGGCCAGAGAAGGCAGTGAGAAAACGTTGGCCAATGGTGTGCGGAATTGGACCACACAGTGCCAGGAGCGACATCTGAAAGGCGTGAATAAAAGCACCGTTCCTGCCAGCCTCGGCCGCTCAGATCAGTCGAGCCTGCAATGGACATTAGTGGTACGCTATCAGATTGTCGTGATCCTTACTAGGACTTTGTGTATAGCAAGAACTTTAGTGTTTTCATATCACCTCTCGTTAGCGACATTTGCTGTAATCAATTGGCTTTCTAGAAATAAAACTACTAATGTTATTTGTTTGAATTGTTGTATAACATATTGAGAACACTGCATCCCTTAGGCGCCCTATTAGCAAGGAGTGGGCAAGACCCCACAACATATTATAAATGAGAAATGAAAATAGAAACATAAATTTCACACATATTTCATAAATATGGAGTGCCAGACAGAAAATACCAAATATTGCCAGAAGAGAAGGAAGGAGGGGGACGGAGGAGGGCAGGTAACTGACAAACATACAAATTTACTGTAAAACTTCGTTTATACATTAAGAACACTAAATACAATTTCTGCTGTCTGAAATCTGTGTCTCTACCACTGCTGCTGCTGCTACACACCTTGCAAATCACTACTGTGTCACTTATTGCTGTTATCATTGTCTTCGGTCCAGAGACTGGTTTGATGCAGCTCTCCATGCCACTCTATCCTGTGCAAGCCTCTTATCTCCGAATAATTACTGCAACCTACATCCTTCTGAATCTGCTTAGTGTATTCATCTCTTGGTCTCCCTCTGCGATTTTTACTCTCCACGCTGCCCTCCAATACTAACTTGGTGATACTTCGATTCCTCAGAACATGGCCTATCAGCCAATCCCTTCTTCAAGTCAAGTTGTGCCACAAATTCCTCTTCTCCCCAATCCTATTCTGTACCTCCTCATTAGTTAAGTGATCTACCCATCTAATCTTCAGCACTCTTCTGTAACACCACATTTCGAAAGCCTCTATTCTCTTCTTGTCCAAACTATTTATCGTCCATGTTTCACTTCCATACATGGCTACACTCCATACAAATACTTCCAGAAAAGACTTCCTGACACTTAGATCTATACTTGATGTTAACAAGTTTCTATTCTTCATAAACACTTTCCTTGCCATAGCCAGCCTACATTTTATATCCTTCTGCTCCGACCATCATCAGTTATTTTGCTCCCCAAATAACAAAACTCATTTAATACTTTAAGTGTCTCATTTCCTAATCTAATACCAACATCACCTGATTTAATTTGACTACTTTGCATTATCCTTGTTTTGCTACTGTTGATGTTCATCTTATATCCTGCGTCCAAGACACTGTCTATTCCATTTAGCTGCTCTCCCAGGTCCTTTGCTGTCTCTGACAAAATTAAAATGTCATCTGCAAACCTCAAAGCTTTTATTCCTTCTCCACGGATTTTAATTCCTACTTCAAATTTTTCTATTGTTTCCTTTACTGCTTGCTCAATATACAGACTGAATAATATTGGAGACAGGCTACAACCCTGTCTCACTCCTTTCCCAATCACTACTTTCCTTTCATGCCCCTCAACTCTTATAACTGCCATCTGGTTTCTGTACAAATTGTTAATAGTCTTTTGCTCCCAGTATTTTACCCCTGCCAGCTTTAGAATTTGAAAGAGAGTATTCCAGTCAACAATATCAAAAGCTTTATCTAAGTCTACAAATGCTAGAAACGCAGGTTTGCCCTTCCTTAATATATCTCCTATGAGGAGTCATATGGTCAATATTGCCTCGCATGTTCCCACATTTCTACAGAATCCAAACTGATCATCCCCAAGGTCGGTTTTTACCAGTTTTTCCATTCATCTGTAAAGAATTAGTGTTAGTATTTTGCAACTGTGACCTATTAAACTGATAGTTCAATAATTTTCACACTTGTTAGCACCTGCTTTCTTTGGGGTTGGGCTATCAATAGTTCTAAAGGAATGTTGTCAACTCCTGAGGACTTGTTTCAACTTAGGTCTTTCAGTGCTCTGTCAAATTCTTCACACAGTACCATATCTCCCATTTCATCTTCATCCTCTTCCATTTCCATAATACTACCCTCAAGCACATCACCCTTGTAAAGACCCTCTACCTACTCCTTCCACCTTTCTGCTTTCCCTTCTTTGCTTAGGACTGGTTTTCCATCTGAGCTCTTGATGTTCATACAGGTGGTTCTCTTTTCTCCAAAGGTGTGTCTAATTTTCCTGAAGGCAGTATCAATCTTACCCCTAGTGATACATGTTTCTACAGCCTTACATTTGTCCTCTAGCCATCCCTGCTTAACCATTTTGCACTTCCTGACGATCTCGTTTTTGAGCCATTTGTATTCCTTTTCGCCTGCTTCATTTAATGCGTTTTTATATTTTCACCTTTCATCAATTAAATTCAATCTCTCTTCTGTTACCCATGGATTTCTACTAGCCCTCATCTTTTTACATACTTGATCCTCTGCTACCTTCACTATTTCATCTTTCACAGCTACCCATTCTCCTTCTACTGTATCTATTTCTCCTGTTCTTGTCAATCATTCCCTAATGCTCCCTCTGAAACTCTCTACAGTCTCCGGTTCTTTCAGTTTATCCAGGTCCCATATCCTTAAATTCCTACCTTTTTGCAGTTTCTTCAGTTTTAGTCTACAGTTCATAACCAATACATTGTAGTCAGAGTCCACATCTGCCCCTGGAAATGTCTTACAATTTAAAACCTGGTTCCTAAATCTGTCTTACCATTATATAATCAATCTGAAACTTTCCAGTGTCTCTAGTGTCTCCAGGCCTCTTCCATGTATACAACCTTCTTTCATGATTCTTAAACTGAGTGCTAGCTATGATCAGTTATGCTCTGTGCAAAATTCTATCAGGCAGCTTCCTCTTTCATTCATTACCCTCAGTCCTTATTCACTTACTACTTTTCCTTCTCTTCCTTTTCCTACAATCTATTTCCAATCCCCCATGACTATTAAATTTTCATCTCCCTTAACTATTTGAAAAATTGATTTTATCGCATCATACATTTCTTCAATCTCTTCATTGTGTATGGAGCTAGTTGGCATGTAAACTTGTACTTTCTGTCTATCTTGGTTACAATAATGCATTCACTAAGCTGTTCATAGTAGCTTATCCACATTTCTATCTTATTCATTATTAAACCTACTGCTGCATTACCCTTATTTGATTTTGTATTTACAACCCTTTATTCAACTGACCAGAAGTCTTGTTCCTCCTGCCACTGAGCTTCACAAATTCCCACTATATCTAACTGTAACATATCGATTTCCCTTTTTAAATTTTCTAACCTACCTGCTCGATTAAGGGATCTGAGATTCCACATTCCGATCCGTAGAACGTCAGTTTTGTTTCTGCTGATAATGATGTCCTCCTGAGTATTCCCCGCCCGGAGATCCAAATGGGGGATTATTTTACCTCCAGAATATTTTACCCAAGAGGATGCCATCATCATTTAACCATACAGTAAAGCTGCACATCTCAGGAAAAATTACGGCTGTAATTTCCCCTTGCTTTCTGTTGTTCGCAGTACCAGCACAGCAAGGCCATTTTGGTTGATGTTACAAGGCCAAATCAGTCAGTCGTCCAGACTGTTGCCCCTGGAACAACTGAAAAGGCTGCTGCTCCTCTTCAGGAACCATACGTTTGTCTGGTCTCTCAACAGATACCCCTACGTTGTGGTTCCATCGACAGTACTGCTATCTGTATCACTGAGGCACACAAGCCTTCCCAACAACGGCAAGGTCCATAGGAGTGTGTGTCTACTGCTGCTGCTGATGCACACCTTGTAAATCACTCCTGTGCCACTTACCTCCATTTTAACATTCCTTAAGCTAATGACTGTTTGCAGCAGAGAAGTTCTTACAAAAAACAGAAAACAATGCCTCCACATTCAATTTAATCAGCTCCTCATCACAGGCCAGCAACAAATGCAATCTGGATCTTTGTGATGGGAACTATGACACCTCTCCCTTATGGCTTCTGATTGGCCACTTTTAAAGACAGCTTTCCTGCAGAGCAGGGATTACCTGCCCCTCATCTGGTGACATTTCCATCATCTGGACTCAGAGTGAAAATATGATACTGAATTTCATTCAGTACATTCACATGAACTCCTAAATCTGGAGTTCTGTGAACCATTATCTCAGTACCCCTTCCAGCTGGCTGACATGTAAAAATTTTACTATTGATTCTGGTTGTGCACTTCGTTGCCATTTTTCAGTTCCGACAATAAGTATTCACTACATGCCAACATCTTACTGAATTTGAGTAGTGATTGGTTGTCACATTGCTACATGCCTTCAAAATGTTGGTAAAAATGGACAATTCACTTCTGTGTGGAGTACGGAAAATAAGAACTATTGAAATGATTAGTAAGTTATTCATTTTCTTTACTTAACTGAGGAAAAGTAAATTTTATCTTTATTAAACAATGGAAAATCCAGGATGGAATAATGACTATATTATGCAAAGGATCATTGCTACTCATCATATAGTAGAGATACAGATAGGCACAACAAAAAGACTATCAAACAAAGCTTTTGACCAAACAGGGCTTCTTCAGAACAGACAGCATACATACACACACAAATACAAAACACACACACACACACACACACACACACACACACACACACACACACACACGAAGCTTTGTTTGGTAGTCTTTTTGTTGTGCCTTCTAACTTTATTCGGAGGAAAGAGATACAGAAATGTTGATATATTCATTGAATTAGCAAAACCTAACTGACTGGCAACAACCCTGTAATCTGTACAGATGGCAAAACATTAGTGACAAAATACTAATTTTGTGCACAGGAATAGGGATCTCTCTTTCCTCATTCAGAAGTTTTATGGCTACTCCCAGTTCCCTAAATGTTGGAGCACAGGTGAAATCGCTTCACACTTTTTTCCATAATGCATATTATGTAACTGGATGTATCCAAGAAGTCTCACACACATTAATTCACGTGAATAAGATTTTTTTTAATACACCTTCTAGAACAATCACCCCCTCCACACAAGTTCACCAACATCCATCACGAAACTAGTCGCTTTCTTTTGAAACCATTACTAAACTATGGATAACTTCACTATATAGTGTTGACCACATATAAACAGTGGATTTCCAGATACTATTCGTGTAAAACAACTGATGTTTGAAAAATGATGTTCATTTGGGCTAATACATTTGGTTAAGGTCTGATGTGTAACAACGACAGCAAAGCAGTTTCAGATATTCAATTTTCATCTTCTGCAAATTGTGCCATTTCTAAACATGGTGATTGTAGAGTTGAATTTATTTTCATATATTACATTCACATAAATCTTATCTGATGTAATCAAATCTTGAAGTTCCACTTCATTTGACAATAATTTTTTCAGCAAATCATTCAGTTTGGACTGTTATATCAAAACATAGCATACTTCCAATTAATCCCCTTTTTAATGTTCAATCAGAACCTGGACACATTTGGCAGCAACCATTTTCAAACCGAATCTTCTGATAAAAATTCAGTAAATTGAGCTGCAAGGCATTTCAATTTATTTCACTTCACATTGAACTTCCTGTCATATGTTTTCAATCAGAAGTTCAGAAACATTCTCAACATTTTTGTCTGTCCGGAATGACGACGGACGTGCAAAATGAGGTTTACCATCAGTCAATATGTCAACAATTTTTAAAACAAGAAAAGTACTTGTACACATCAGCTTTCCCGAAGTGTAATCCTTATAAACAGTTTTCAATGTCATAAAAATTTCTGTATCATTTTCCCATGTGGGACAAAAGAACTGCAGTCAAAAATTCACTACGGGCAGACAAAAATCTCGGGTTATACCATAGGCAGACTGAATTCTCAACGAGTTGTCTGTCACATAATTAGTGGTAGAAATGCATACTACAAAAGCTCCATCCATGGTAGCACTATTCCAAGAATACAGACGACATTCCTGTACAGTTTTTTTTTTTTTCAATTTGAGGTATACAGATAATTTCAAGCAATTAGTAACTGTGGAAAATACGCGGCAGTGGTAAATCCATTTATCTCCAAATAGTACGAGGGCTGAACACGCTTACTGAACATATTTTACACAAATAATAGATTCTTTATCAGGCAATTCAATGTTTACTTCAAACAACAAGGAAAATCATGACAAGTACTTCAGGGGTCTTCAGTGTAAAGCAGATATGGCAAAGTGTGACTCATGAGCCATTCCTCTCCAGAGAAACTTCCCCCTCCACCTCTACTGGCATGATGTCGTCACTGCCTGGCCACAACTTTCTGTTAGTTTTGTTATCAGCAATCAATTGGGGCAGTATCTCTTCAACTGCTTCCTCAAACCGTGGGCTCTAATACCTTCGCTTGCTGTCCAACTCTGAAGAGGCATCACTGTTTCTCTCAATGTTTTATTCACATTTACTCTCCTTATTGTTGTGCTGTTGCCCAGGTTGATACTATGGTTACTACTGTGCCTATCGATCTGGTTTCAATTCTGGTTATAACTGTGGTTATTTTTCTATTGTGGTTCTTAAGTAAGTCGAAAAGGAAGAATACTGATTGCCATGTTTCCAATGAGGAGTGGGAAATTAAGTACTTGTTTGTACACACTTCCCAGAAAAAAACCATGTTTAACACACAAAAAATGCTTCTGTCAAAACAAATGTAGTAACCTTGCTGGACATCTCTCTCCAGTCCATGAAGTAATACACGGATCACTCTCAAAACAAATTTTGCATTTTAATGGATAACATAAAAATAGAGATACAAGAGCTGAATGAACCAAGGGTGTTTTAACTGCATTTTATGTGGTATGCTTCAAATTAGCAAGCTCAAGAAATGTTTCAGCAATGGCTTAATCGTGCATGAGCAGCAGAAATGGCAAAAGCATTTGGTTATGATGTCAACTATAAAACAGCTGCCTTTTCACGTAACAGAGTAAAAAATTCTTGATATAGGACACAGCATAAAAAAGCAACTAAATAATTTAATTGAAAACTGTTGGCACTATTCTTCGTGCACAAACAAGAGTAATGATCAAGCAGATCCCACATAACTACTAATTGTTATTCACTTTCCTGTACATGCAGAGTTTTTCACTTTCATTATGTTGCCAAGTACAACAGGTTTGGAAAGTTTTTGATCCATCTTGGATTTAGTTCAGCTGACTGATATAAATGAGAGCTTTTTATGAAGACACAGTTGTAAAACTTGCAATGAAGTCAACATTACCATCTGATGATGGGTTCAGGCCCAAAACTACACTATGTGATCAAACGTATCCGGACACCTGGCTGAAAATTGCTTACAAGTTTGTGGCACCCTCCACTGGTAATGCTGGAATTCAATATGGTATTGGCCCACCCTTAGTCCTGATGACAGCTTCCACTCTCACAAGCATACGTTCAAAAAGGTGCTGGAAGGTTTCTTGTGGAATGGCAGCCCGTTCTTCATGGAGTGCTGTACTGAGGAGAGGTATCAATGCCAATCGGTGAGGCCTGGCACGAAGTCAGCATTCCAAAACATCCCAAAGGTGTTCTTAGGATCCAGGTTAGGACTCTGTGTAGGCCAGTGCATTACAGGGATGTTACTGTCATATAGCCACTCTGCCACAGGCCGTGCATTATAAACAGGTACTCGGTCGTGTTGAAAGATACCACCGTCATCCCCAAAAAGCTCTTCAACAGTGGGAAGCAAAAAAGGTGCTTCAAATATCAATGTAGGCCTGTGCTGTGATAGTGACACGCAAAACAACATGGGGTGCAAGCCCCCTCCATAAAAAACATGTCCACACCATAACACCACCACCTCCGAATTTTACTGTTGGCACTACACACACTAGCAGATCACGTTCACCGGGCATTCATCATACCCACACCCTGCCATCGGATTGACACATTGTTTACCGTGACTTGTCACTCCACACAACGTTTTTCCACTGTTCAATCATCCAATGTTTATGCTCCTTACACCAAGTGAGACGTCGTTTGGCCTTTACCGGCGTGATGTGTGGCTTATGAGTAGCAGCTCGACCATGAAATCCAAGTTTTCTCACTTCCCGCCTAATTGTCATAGTATTTGCAGTGAATCCTGGTGCAATTTTGGAATTCCTGTGTGATGGTCTAGATAGATGTCTGCCTATTACACATTATGACACTCTTCAATTGTCGGTGGTCTCTGTCAGTCAACAGACGAGGTCGGCCTATACACTTTTGTGCTGTATGTGTCCCTTCACATTTCCATTTCACTATCACATCAGAAACAGTGGACGTAGGGATGTCTAGGAGTGTGGAAATCTCGCGTACAGACATATGACAAGTGACACCCAATCACCCGACCATGTTTGAAGTCTGTGAGTTCCACAGAGTGCCCCATTCTGCTCTCTCATGATTACTAATGACTACTGAGGTCACTGATATGGAGTACCTGGCAGTAAGTGGCAGCACAATGCACCTAATACGAAAAACGTATGTTTTTGGGAGAGTCTAGATATTTTTGATCATATAGTGTACTGACAGTACAATAAAATAATTTAAAAAACACTTGTGGCTAGTTGTAGTATTTCATACAGTGAATTGGAAATTTTAACACTGTTACAAAGTTTGTTAACAAAATTGGTAGTTTTAAAAAATGCTCTGCAATTTGTGCCAATGCTGTGGTCATAGCTAAGACGATGCACTGGTAAATTAAGAAACAACTGAATAAATTGTTTAACTTTTCAATACATTGTTCATCTGGGCACACTATGTGCAAAAAGTGTCTGAACACTTGCCGCAGTGAACGAAGTGACAAAAAGTACAAATACAATATGCGAAGAAAATCAATCACTATCTCAACAAAAATTTAAACAGTTTGTGAAAGAAGTTGGCGCAGATTATGGAGACATACTTCGTTATTCAAAAGTTTGTTGGTTGACTGCGCAAACATGTTCAGCTCACTATTTGCACTTAGAGAAAAGAGCTTTTCTAGTTTTTGAGTGAAGAAGTCAAATCAGATACTAAGAAATTTGAAAATAAGCAGCAGATTTCACTTTTCTTTTATTAACTTGGCATTTTTAACAGATTTTACAAGTCATCTAATAATTTGAATTTGCATTTGCAGAGGAAAGGAAAGCACTGTTTCTGATATATTTATAGATATTAATGGAAACTTACACAATTTAATTTGCAACTAAACAAGGAAAATATTTGCAATTTTCCGAGTTACTCTGAACTGAAATGAGAACACATGGAAGAAAAAGTTTCAAGATTTACTTTCATTATTGATGATGTCTTCAATGAGTTTCATAGTCACTTTAAACATTTTAAATTTCTACAGCAGGGTATCATTTTCGTTAACAATTCAATGAAAACCAGTCTTGGAATTGTTAAAAGTGAGCTTCAAGAAGTGTGTGGTTTACAAAATGACCAATTCATGCTATTGATAATAGAAAGAGATGTTGCAGTTTTGGTCATGCCAAAATATCGGTAACCGAAACTCGCAAACTTCGATCTTACAACACAATATTTTTTTGGACCAACATAGATTAGATTAGATTAATACTAGTTCCATGGATCATGAATACGATATTTCGTAATGATGTGGAACGAGTCAAATTTTCCAATACATGACATAATTAGGTTAATTTAACAACATACTTAAATTAATATAACAACTTTATTTTTTGTGTTTTTTGTTTTTCTTTATTTTTTATTTTTATTTTTTAAATTTTTTTTTTAATTTTTTTTTCTTAATTTATATCTAAAAATTCCTCTATGGAGTAGAAGGAGTTGTCATTCAGAAATTCTTTTAATTTCTTCTTAAATACTTGTTGGTTATCTGTCAGACTTTTGATACTATTTGGTAAGTGACCGAAGACTTTAGTGCCAGTATAATTCACCCCTTTCTGTGCCAAAGTTAGATTTAATCTTGAATAGTGAAGATCATCCTTTCTCCTAGTATTGTAGTTATGCACATTGCTATTACTTTTGAATTGGGTTTGGTTGTTAATAACAAATTTCATAAGAGAGTATATATACTGAGAAGCTACTGTGAATATCCCTAGATCCTTAAATAAATGTCTGCAGGATGATCTTGGGTGGACTCCAGCTATTATTCTGATTACACGCTTTTGTGCAATAAATACTTTATTCCTCAGTGATGAATTCCCCCAAAATATGATGCCATATGAAAGCAATGAGTGAAAATAGGCGTAGTAAGCTAATTTACTAAGATGTTTATCACCAAAATTTGCAATGACCCTTATTGCATAAGTAGCTGAACTCAAACGTTTCAGCAGATCATCAATGTGTTTCTTCCAATTTAATCTCTCATCAATGGACACACCTAAAAATTTGGAATATTCTACCTTAGCTATATGCTTCTGATTAAGGTCTATATTTATTAATGGCGTCATACCATTCCCTGTACAGAACTGTATGTACTGTGTCTTATCAAAATTCAGTGAGAGTCCGTTTACAAGGAACCACTTGGTAATTTTCTGAAAGACAGTATTGACAATTTCATCAGTTAATTCTTGTTTGTCAGGTGTGATTACTATACTTGTATCATCAGCAAAGAGAACTAACTTTGCCTCTTCATGAATATAGAATGGCAAGTCATTAATATATAATAAGAACAACAAAGGACCCAAGACTGACCCTTGTGGAACCCCATTCTTGATAGTTCCCCAGTTTGAGGAATGTGCTGATCTTTGCATGTTACGAGAACTACTTATTTCAACTTTCTGCACTCTTCCAGTTAGGTACGAATTAAACCATTTGTGCACTGTCCCACTCATGCCACAATACTTGAGCTTGTCTAGCAGAATTTCATGATTTACACAATCAAAAGCCTTTGAGAGATCACAAAAAATCCCAATGGGTGGTGTTTGGTTATTCAGATCATTCAAAATTTGACTGGTGAAAGCATATATGGCATTTTCTGTTGAAAAACCTTTCTGGAAACCAAACTGACATTTTGTTAGTACTTCATTTTTACAGATATGTGAAGCTACTCTTGAATACATTACTTTCTCAAAAATTTTGGATAAAGCTGTTAGAAGGGAGATTGGACGGTAATTGTTGACATCAGATCTATCCCCCTTTTTATGCAAAGGTATAACAATAGCATATTTCAGTCTATCAGGGAAAATGCCCTGTTCCAGAGAGCTATTACACAGGTGGCTGAGAATCTTACTTATCTGTTGAGAACAAGCTTTTAGTATTTTGCTGGAAATGCCATCAATTCCATGTGAGTTTTTGCTTTTAAGCAAGTTTATTATTTTCCTAATTTCAGAGGGAGAAGTAGGTGAGATTTCAATTGTATCAAATTGCATAGGTATGGCCTCTTCCATTAACAGCCTAGCATCTTCTAATGAACACCTGGATCCTACTATATCCACAACATTTAGAAAATGATTATTAAAAATATTTTCAACTTCTGACTTTTTGTTCGTAAAGTTTTCATTCAATTTGATGGTAATACTGTCTACCTCTGCTCTTGGTTGACCTGTTTCTCTTTTAATAATATTCCAAATTGTTTTAATTTTACTATCAGAGTTGCTGATTTCAGACATGATACACATACTCCTGGATTTTTCAATAACTTTTCTTAATATAACACAGTAGTTTTTATAATTTTTAATAGTTTCTGGGTCACTACTCTTTCTTGCTGTCAGATACATTTCCCTTTTCCGATTACAAGATATTTTTATACCCTTAGTAAGCCATGGTTTGTTACAAGGTTTCTTACGAGTATATTTAACTATTTTCTTGGGGAAGCAGTTTTCAAATGCATTTACAAAAATGTCATGAAATAAATTATATTTTAAATTGGCATCAGGTTCACGGTACACCTCATCCCAGTCTAACTGCTGTAGGCTTTCCCTGAAATTTGCAATTGTTAAATCGTTGACTGAACGTACTACTTTGGAGGACTGTTTAGTATTGCTGAATGGAGCTATGCCATATATTGTAACTAGCTGAGCACCATGATCAGAAAGACCATTCTCAACAGGCTGAGCATTTATCTGGTTAAACTTATCTTGGTCTATAAAGAAGTTATCTATCAGTGAGCTGCTATCCTTTACCACCCGAGTAGGAAAATCAATAACGGGTGTCAAATTGAAAGAACCGAGTAATACTTCAAGGTCATTTTTCCTATTACCCTCTTTCAGAGAATCTACATTGAAGTCCCCACAAATAATAATTTGCTTCCCTCTGTCTGACAGATAGCACAACAAGGAGTCCAAATTTTTCAGAAATAGATGAAAATTTCCTGATGGGGACCTATATACAGTTACAATTATAAATGTGCCTTTATTTAATTTAAGCTCACAGGCACATGCTTCTATATGTTTCTCTACACAAAACTTTTTTGTTTCTATACTTTTTGCACAATGATAACTTTTGACATATATGGCAACTCCTCCTTTCTCCATATTTTCTCTCATTACATGTGCAGAGAGCTTATATCCACTTACATTTACCTTATCCATATCAGTAACAATGTGATGCTCAGACAGGCATAGTATATCTATTTCATTCTCAGCTTCTAAATCTTCTAAACAAACCAGAAGCTCATCTACTTTATTCTTTAAACTCCCAATATTTTGATGAAATATACTTACATTATTTTTAATTATACTTTTATGAGAACCTTTCCTTATTCTAACATTTGCAGTACTCTCCTGTCTGAGTTTCTCATTGTGCTTAGGCCTAGTTCCTATACCAGTGGTCACATGGTGTTCAGAGAGGCAGATTATGTCAACTGGGTTGGGTGACTTTAATTCATCAATGCAATTACCTAGGACTGAGATACAACTTGGTGGAGATAAAATTTCTGGTAATTGGTGAAAATTTATAATTGATAGCTGTGATTGGTGATCAAATGTGCTAGAATTGTGCTGTTTAATTTCTTTCCTAAACTGAAGATTTGTTTCAATCCTGACCTCTCGTAGAACTTGACATCTTTCTGTCTTACCTATCCTAAAAAAGGTGCTGCTCCAACACCTGTAACCACTGGTATTTTACCATTCATGGCAGTGCCTCCCCCCCTTAAATTTCCTGCTATTACCCCAGCCAGTTTCCCCTTCCCTTTCCTGTTGAGATGTAGGCCGTGCCTGGTATAGTCCCACCTACTGAGATAATCAACAGGAACCACACCAATATGAGCCCCCGCACCCGACCCAAGCAGCCGTTCCAACTCCAAATTAACTCTCCCAACAGAAGAGTTCAAATGAGGCCGGTCATGGCGTCTCAGGACAGATACAAATTCAACATTGGTGTGTCTCGATGCCGACGCAATCTTTACCAGGTCACACTCTATACTGTACCCAGGATCTCTGTCGATGCTGTTCCCTGGCCCTCCCACAATAACCACGGTGCCTTCCCTGGTAAATCCTTTACAGAGTGAACCTAAATCCTCTGTCACCTGATCCAGACTAGCACTTGGTTTGAAAAAATTTGTGACCTGGTAAGTGCAAGTACATTTTCATCAATTAAGTCAATTAAATCTCTTCAGCCTAATGCAGTGATCAATGCGTCATTGGAGCATCAACTTTGTTTCACTACAATGCAGAGTGAAATCGATAATTCAGAACTTGTCAATACCAAGTGGAATAAAACTAATGTAAGTATTTAAATATCTCATTGATTTGCCTCATTGAGACAAATAACTAAATAAAAATAAAGGTTTTAGTAATTTATATCTTACACCTTTTACGTGTAGGGACTAGACACAGCTCATGATGACTAACAGTCATCCTTTTGGTTGGCCAGTATGGCTGTGGCAAGACCACGAGTACACTTGAAGAGGGAAGCACTCGCTGGAAGGGAATATCTCATGAGTTCTGGACTTGATTTAAAGTATGAGGGCACTTACCTGATAGCGGAGAGAATCTGCACAAGAGTTACAAAGACATAAATGTCTACAAGGTAAGATTAAAGTGTCTCTAACATCACACATACATATTACACATTCAGATCCATTATCTTCTGTGTCTTCATCTCCAGCTGCCTGAAAGAAAAAAGTGCCACTTACATGAAATTACAGTGTATTAAGTGCCCCCCCCCCCTCAAAAAAAAGCTTAACATAAAAAGAATTATCTGTTGCCTTCTAAACAGTGACATAAATACTTCCTATTGCAGATTTTATTAAAAGTCTAACTGTAGCATTCCATAGCATCCACTATTAACTGCTATTAGTAAACTACTTACTACTATTTGCTAGTTGTTAATCTTATCACGTATTTGCAGTAAACTTATTTCTTTGATATACATTAAATATGATATAATGAACTGTGTGTATAATTTTTAAATCAAAACCTCTTTTCACACTTTGTATATAATCTTAAAAAGATAATTTTATTCTTGTAGTTGAGCAGTGAACAATGATACAGACCTTTGCAGTGTCATTATTTTTGTTTTCAATTCCATATATTTCTTGCAATAGGTAACATAGGCCATCAACATACAGCTTTTGCTTGAGTGCTTTCAAAACATATGTGCCATCTGAATGGTGATCTACAACAGCTATTGTTGTGTGTGATTGATGTGGTTCTGTAAAACAAAATTTTAGTAGAAATGTTAGTCAGGGTGCAATAACATAACATTCCTGGCTATCATCTGAAATACAAATGTCACAGAAAGGACACAACTCTTAGTGAATATTTGGAATGATTCCCTTCAACTTACTAAAATGGCATTGGAACTCCACATCTATCAAAATACAACATATTACAATTATAAGTGCTAAGAAGAAAATAATAATATACACATTTTGAAAAGAGTAATTTTGCTCTAATGCCACAGTGAGTTCATATAGTCAGATACACCATTTTTATCCCTGCCAGTGTGAGTATGAATCAATCATTCTTCCCACTGATAGCATCTCAGTCTGCTTCTTTTAAACTCTCAAGAACTTGCATTTTCTTGCTGACATTAATGTAGTTCAATGTTTGCTTTGAGTATGCCTAGCAATCTTAAAGATATTTACATTCCATAACTAGAGTAACCAGTAATCATTATACATGTTGTTGTTGTATCCCCCCTCCCCAAGAGGTACTCTATCACTATTACTGTCTCGACTGTTAAAAATGGTAATTAAATAGTTTTCAGTTTGTTAAGGAAACAAATACTGTCAAAACTCCTTTTTTGGATAAGGTATTTTTTATTTTCTGGATCCTCTAGTAGCATGCTATGCTACTGTGTCACAGAAATTTCACTATATACCAGCAAAAACAAAAAATTAATTGCATAACTTCATTTTTTCAAGGTGATAAGCAAAACTTTATGACCAGCAAAACAGACCTAGAAATCACACAACCAGACTAAAAATTGGAGAAGAGATTAAGTTCCTAAATTACTACTTTTATGAGAAAAGTAGCAAATCAGCTTCCAAAAATCGTCTACACCATCCACATTTGTTAACTGTTGTGCTTCTTATATAAGAAGAAAGACAGTGAACAAGCATTTTTTTGTTCTTTCAGGAAAACCTGATATTTCAACTTTTATTGTAATCACATCAAAAGGTAAAACCTGGCCAATACTGTTTCCATGCGAGACAAAACAGGAACTGTGCTGCTCAACCACAAACACATAACACCTTTACAACTATATCACCTGTCAAATGTACTAACTTAAGACCGTTAGCTGGAGTAGACAGAAGGTATGCACTAGCAAAACAACATCTAAATTGTCCAACAGTGCAGCATATGCATTTCTCTGTATACTGCAGTGTCATGAGCATGATGGAAATCACTATATGCATAATTATTACTGTCATCTGCATAGTGATGATGATGATGACGATGATGATGACTGGGGTTTTCAAGACTCAACCTATTAGTCTTTTTATCCTCGTAATCAATTAACCAATAAGAGAGTTTTATGAGAAGTGTAGAGACAGTTGTGTCTAGAGTTGTGACACTGTCACAAAAAATGACTTACTGAGAACAGTGGATTGAGGGTACTGATAAATAGGACATAAGACATGCACAGATGAAGGTAGAGAAGATAAAGATTAATCTAGCGTAAGAGCTGGTGTGGAATATGTACCCCACCACTACCCTCTCTGTAGCGATACCTGGAAAGGACACCAAAAGAATGGAACAAGTTCTTCAAAAAATGGAAAATCCAGGATGGAATGTAACAATTTTATGAGAAGCAAAGTTGCTACTCATCATATAGCGGAGATGCTGAGTCGCAGATAGGCACAACAAAAAGACAACACTCACAATTATAGCTTTCAGCCATTAAGGCCTTTGTCAACAATACTCTCTCTCTCTCTCTCTCTCTCTCTCTCTCTCTCTCTCTCAAGCAAATGCAACTCACACACACGACTGCGGCCTCAGGCAACTAAAAATCACACTGCAAGCAGCAGCATCAGTGCATGATGGGAGTGGTGACTGGGTGGGGGTAAGGAGGATGCTGGAGAATGGAGGAGGAGGGATAGTATGGTGGGTGTGGCAGACAGCGAAGTGCTGCAGTTTAGGCTGTGGGCAGCAGAGAGGTGGGGAGGGGGAGGGGAGTAGTAGTGGAAAAGAAGAGAAACAAAAAGAATGGGTGTGGTGGTGGAATGACAGCTGTGTAATGCTGGAATGGGAACAGGGAAAGGGCTGGATGGGTGAGGACAGTGACCAACAAGTG